>NC_059185.1:11390797-11694130 GCF_020631705.1 Daphnia magna | reverse complement strand
ATGTCTCATAATCCAATCCGTCACAAAGGATATTAAAAAAAAAAAAACGTATTTATTTAATGGCGAACCAAAATTGAAAAAACAAAACAAAAAAACACAGCATTTCTTACTTGGCACAGGTGTGAATTGCTCCTGCCATGTAACAAACGTAGTGATAAAAAATAAACGAACATTTGAATGCAAAGTTGCTCTTGTAGCAATGTTTCGCTACTTAAAAACATTGTAATCTCACTGTTATACAAGAAATATTTAATATTGACCAGAAATGTCCATCAGCTACGTCATCTGAGCTCGTCAACCTAGTTGACGGTTAAAAATTCGTGATGTCAGAATGGTTGACATTAAGACAAACAATGAGATCAAGTTTTCTTTTGTAAGCAAGCAAAATGCAGGGGAAATTACATTTTTTGAAGTTGAAGAAGCAACACGGTAAAAAACCTAGCTTGCTGGAAGACAAACATGCCTTCTCTCCTACAAAAACATCATGCCCCCCCCCCTCAATTCATAACTAATTTTCTAATATGAAAATGGCTATTGAACATCTTCCATGTCTATTGGTAAATGAATCATAATCAATTCAATGTGTTTTGATTAGGAAACTTCAAGTGAAATCGCATTATCAAAGAATCCCTGAGGCGGAAAAACATTTCTATGAGCAGTACATTGAGTAGCTATATTGAATGGTAAGCTTACCTTAGCACTGTGCTCACTGGAACTATGCTTACACACATTTCTCATTCAAAGCCTCGTTAAAGTCCTAAATAAAAAAAAATATGCAATTTTAAACTGTGTTTTTTTATTTCTATCAGAGGGTGTATTAATACAAACATTATGGGTTGATTTCTAAAGGAATATGGTTTGACTTACTTTGATGTAATCCACAATGTGAATTCTTCTTTTTGGAAGTCAACACTGCCACGATAGATATCTTTACTAACAGTTTGCCCATTCAGAACAAGGTGCAATCGATGTCAAGTACTTTTAAATCTTCAGATGAAAAGCAAAACACACGAGTCGGTGACAAACTACACTACATGGTTCACCTAGTTGCTCGAGTCATTGTTGCCAAATTTCGCTAATTCATACAAAAGTAATTGCATATAAAATTGCTCGATTTACAATCAAACAATTTACGTAAACCACCAATTTTCATATCAAACTTCATCATACACTTCGAGGGTCATTATTCTGCAGCCAAAAGAAAAGAATTTTTCATGGATTGATAAATGGGAGGTATGGCATGAGACATTTGTAAACCTGAGATGTCGCAGTACTTTTTTACATCATTACGATTCATGTTTCGTGAATTTGTTGCCGATTGCTTACAAGGATTTATCACTTAACACTTTCTAACGCAACGACAGAAACAAGAGGAATTCATTTTAAAATCATTTAATTAGACAACCGTATTCTTGTTTATTAAACATGATCACGAAAGTTCCAACAATGCTTTCTCAAGTAACAAAACAATAACCCTCAAAAGGTTAATTTTACAATCTTTCATTCAGCAGAAATACACACATAAAAAAGAAACATGCTAAAGAAACATGCTGAACATCGATGAGCTTTTGATGTTTTAGCTCCACACTTCTATCATCTTAACCTATTCATGGCTAACTGGAATGTTAATGGATCCTTTACCAGTTTCTTGCTCAGTTTTCTGGGTCACAGGAGCTGTCTGCTGTGGCTGCTGCGATTGTGGTGGCAGCTGCTTGACTTCGATTTTTCGCTCATTTCCCTGCACACAACAGAAGATTACGGCGAAAACCATTATGAATACTGAGAACTGCATGTCGTAACACTTTCCATTACTTACCGGTTCTATCGGCTTCTTTGTGGCACACACCACCAAAGTTCCATTATCCGACAAAGTGGCGTTCAGATTTTCAAAATCCACATTACGAGGAAGCATGTAACGGCGTCTTATATTACGAGAGATATGGCCAGTTTCATCTGGCTTCTCCTTGTGCTCGGCACAAATGTCTAACGCCCTATCAACTACTTTAACGTTGATCTCGTTGGATTTGAAGTCACCAAGATTCAGGGTCACCTAAATTGGAAAGTTAACTCCAATTATTAAAACACCAATATAAATGCTAAAAAGAGGGTGAATTTCGTACCTGATACTTATCTTGGTCACTAATGACTTCCCTGTTCTGCTGCTGGCGCCTCTTCATGACCGTGGGCATGATGTAGACATCCGGTGACAAGACCGAAGACATGGACGGTTCTCCCCAACGAGAGAAAGGATCCATTCGAGATAATCCCCACGGATCCATACCACGGGGCACCATCGAAGAGAAGTCTGAGAAAGGATCGTAATTCCAAAGAGCCATGGTTAAAACACGAAATGCTAATTTCACAGGAGTTGCACACTTGCAAATACCGATCAATCAACTGCGACTCGTCTTCTCGTCGAACACCCCTTATAAAGGTATGCGTACAATTCTCACAGGATGGTAAATTGCAGAACAACGTTGATACTGCGTCCTTTTTCGAGCGAATTATTTTCTTATTGCAACGACAAACCGCCGAAGGTCAATACGTCTGATTCAAGAGAAGGATTGGCGATTCCGTGAACAGCAAAATCGTTCATCGTCATGAGAGGCTCCAGAAGTGTTGGACGAACCTTGGCGGCTGTTGCTGCTAAATTGATAAACATAGTAAGGAAAGAAACGTTTATTATTTTTTTTTCCTTACCTGCCAGTTAGATTTTGGTGAAATTTCTTTTGGTTTAATCTTTTCCTTTAGCCGTTTTGGGCTTGTTAAACCAATAACCACAGTAACGTTTTCTTCAGGTAGTGACGAACGTTTTCCCGCATCGATACATGAACGTCGGCATCTAACGTCATGCCCTCGTCATAGAATCGATGCATAAATAGACCTACATAGCACGAATAATTTCTAATCAGAAGTTCACTTTCGACGCGAGCTGATCGTTGAGCAATCATCTGTGAAATTGTAAAAATGTTCAGTTACTTTTAAGCACATTTAGAGATAGTAACTGAACTATTTTCCAAGTTTTAGGTCCGTTAAGTTAACGAATGGCAGTTGTACCTTTCACCGGTTTGGATTCCATGCTGGATCCGTTTGAGTCGTCTGATCCGTTCGATGTTTTCGACCCATTCGAATCGTTTGAACCGCTCCAAACGTACGAACCGTTGTACGAGCCTTACAGGTACACCAGGTATCGTCATCACGTGAGGCGGTCAAGGCGGCGAACGGTGAGGACAACGGTGCGTCGAATGGATCGTGAACTTGGAAAACTGGTATCGGCTATCAAGGAAGACGATAAATCATTTCAGGTAATTCGTTTTTACTGTAAAAATGTTTACCTAATTACGTCTCATTTCTGGATAGGTCATGGTGGACGTCACGGACTTTGAGCCCGATGAAATCATGGTGAAAACTACCGATAAAGACATCATTGTTCACGGTATTTCTTAAGAATAATTGCGCAAGTTGTTCGTTGATTGTAAATATTTGTTTATAATAGCCAAACATGATGAGCGCAAAGATCCAAATGGCAGTATTTCGCGGGAGTAAGTTGTCTTCCAACTCACCTAATCCAATTAATAGTAGAAAATTTCTAAGTGACACTTTTTGTTGATTCCTGAGGTTCCGCCGTCGGATTACGATTCCTCCAGGTGTCAAGCAAGAGTCCATAACGTCCACAATGTCGCCTGAAGGCCTCTTGACTATTATGGCTCCAAAAACGACTTCAGAAGGTACGCTGCGTGTCCTAAGATTTAACGAAAAGGGAAAATTCATTTGCTTCTTTGTCGCAGGTTCCAGTGAGCGAGTTATCCCAATAACAATGGCACCTGCAGTTGGAGCCATCAATCCACCACCAGCTAAAGGAAATTAGATGGCAGTAAAGCTACCAATTCGGAAAAATGAAGAATAAAAATTTATTCACAATTTAAATGACTTTTTTTTCTCGCGTTGTTGCTAATCGTACCTTGTGTTCGATGTCGCCCGTACTATGTCCTACGTTAACCTAGAGCTTGCAATACAAATAGTCTTGCATTCACAACATATTCTATTCGTGCAGTTGCTGAGATAATAGTACAAAGCAAATTCGTAATTCGTTAAAAAGATAAAACAATACTCACATTCCACCTGGAAATGGTGTACCTACGATGAATAGTGGCAGTGCAGAAATGTAAAATTTCATTGCAGAATATTCCAGGTCATATGATGAAAGATTGGTTTAACACGAATTTTGATTTCCTGAACAAGAGAAAAGTTTTGAATTAAGATAAGCAAGTAGGCAAAAGGCGCACTATTAAACTATAACTAATCAATGCCAGTAACCAACGGATGGTGCATAAAATGAAACATAATTAGCAGACCACAAAATTTATGCATAGCCAATAATAACCCAATTAGCAGACCACCAAATTTATACACAGTCAAAAATAATCTAAGAAATGAAAACTTTAATATCTGATATTATTTTTCCACTTTTCCCAGAATATCTTCATATAAACGTTTTGCCATTCGATTAAAAGACGTCTTGAAAGAACGTTGGAATTTCGTTTTAATAATCATACATATAAGCCCATGTCTCACTAGGAAATAAACCAGTCTTGTTTGTACATCTTCAACAGCCTCAGTTCTGTAGCAAGTAAAAGTTCCAAACAATTGAGTACGTGCCAACTGACATATTCAAAACGTAAATTCAAAACTTACCTTTTGTTTTGTAGATAATCATGTCCCTTATGCCTTATTCCGATCTCCATACGATGGTGGATCCATTCGAGCCCTACGACATGTTTGAACCGTACGGCCAGCTACAAACATTCGACCCTTATGCGCTCGGTAGCAACATGATGCCACGGTCGATGAGAAGGTCGATGCACCGCATGGATCAAGAGCTTGGGAAATTGTTATCCAGCGTTAAGGAAGACGATAAATCGTTTCAGGTTAGTCACTCGTTTGTTTCAACTATTCTTCTTCACGCGGTAACTTTTGTCGTTTAATTGAAGATGACTGTTGATGTTTCCCACTTCGATCCTAGTGAAATTACGGTCAAGACAACCGATAACAACATCATAGTCCATGGTGAGCGTAATACCATATCCTTAGTGAAAATAAATATTAAATAAACAATTTTTCACGCAGGAAAACACGAGGAGCGCAAGGATAGGTTCAGCACCGTTTCACGGGAGTAAGCATTGAGAGGAAAACTATTAAACTAATTGAATTCACCTCTGAAGTTCTTTACGATGACAGATTCCGTCGTCGCCTGACTATCCCTCGAGGAGTTAATCCTGAGCAAGTGACTTCCACCATGTCACCGGATGGAGTTTTAACCATCATGGCCCCGAAACTGATGCTGGAAGGTATTGAACTTTGTATAAATTGTAATCGGTAAAAAGTTTTAAAATTGTACCGTATGAATCGCAGGTTCGAATGAACGAATTATTCCTATTACAATGGGCCAAGCAGGTAGGCAGAGAAACCCGGCCATCTCAGCTTAGTGAAATCGGGAACATAATAGTGATGTTACGATGTAAAACGATGTTCTCCCATTTCTGTACTGCATAGCTTTTTTCCCTTTCATTTTTGCTTATTCTACCTTCGTTTGTTTTACTACGAAAATCCCGACGTCTGAAATACACAGTATCGTGAAAAGTATTCGCAGATCGATTTTTGTTTTGAAAAGCAATGATGCCGAATCTTTTTAAACGATGATAAAGAGCCACTGAAGTGTATGCTGGATTACAAATTCTACAATAATACCGGCCTGTTTGGTTGAAAAACGCGAGCTTTCCGGTTCCAGGTGCAATTCGATCCCAGCGCATTGCAGACGTTTTGATCAAACATTGTAAAAAGAATACCACCGACCGGAGTATTATTAGCACTTGTTTTGACGATATCTACAGCAAAAGGAGTGCGTCAGCCGGGAGTCGAACCCGGGTCTATTGCTTGGAAGGCAACAATGCTAACCGTTATACCACTGACGCGCACAAACATCTCTTCCAGCCAAAAACTAATCGTAAAACCTAGAATAATCAGCTTTTCGCCATAAAAATCTCGACAAAAGTGAATGAAGCGGTACCTAAGAGATTGAGGAGCTTTTTCGCCAGCTTTAAAATCCTTGTAAGTTTCTGACTGAAATCAGGTGGTTTTAAGGGAAAATACGGAAAAAAAGGAGTGCGTTAGCCGGGAGTCGAACCCGGGTCTATTGCTTGGAAGGCAACAATGCTAACCGTTATACCACTAACGCTTACTACTACTAATGTTATCTGTATACTGTACGAGATAAAACATGAAAAAGCCTACGGGCATAGTGGCGACAAGACTTGGGTATAGCACTGACCAACCAAAAACCATCCAAAAGATCCGGTCTAATAACTTTATTAGAAATCGGATTGCTCTAAATACTACGTTACATCCAGTTTATTGTCTGACGACATTTAAACCCCATCGGAAAACAATAACAAATAATCTTGCTATCCTATTTAAGTACGATACTGAAAAAAGACAAATTTACTTGAAGTGATTTCACCGTAGCATCAACCGATCTCGACGAGTTCTTCGTACTCGTTTACTTCTTCTCCATCTCGCGAATTACAGGAATATTCACGTCCCCTTGTTTGGTCTTCTCCGATGGTTTCGATTCTTGTTGCAATGATTGCTGAGCCTTTTGTGCTGGAAGATGTTTGATCTCAATTTTTCGTTCCTTTGCCTACAAATACGCAATCAACACAATTATAAATAGCAGTGCCATTTTTGAACTCATTACTAACCGCTTCTATGGCTTTCTTTCCAGCACAAACGACTAGATTTCCATCGTCCGAAAAAGTGGCGTTGATTTTATCACAATCGACGTTGTTAGGAAGGAAATACCGACGCGTAATTTTGCGATAAATACGGCCAGAATCATCGGATTTTTCTTCATGCTCGGCGCAAACACATATCGTTTGGTCGATTACTTTTACGTTAACTTCGTTGGATTTGAAGTCTTTTAGGTTTAGAGTCACCTAAGAAATAAAGGGATTTCCAGATTACAAGATTCACCATTAACCTAAAGATGAAGGTAGTGAATAATACCTGGAATTTATCCTTGTCATTGAAGACTTCACTGACGTTGCGTCGCGAGACTCCTGGAACGGGACAGATCCCACTTGGACAAAGGTAAGAAAAAGGCGTTTCCGCCAAAGCAGTCAGCGTGTCACGTGGTAATATTTTCCAAGGATCTCGAGAAAAAGGAAGACCGACAAAACAAAAATCGCCAAATGGATCACACTGCAAAAAAGCCATTATTAAATCAAAAAAGTTTATTGGTGAGACTTGTTCACGGATAATGCCAATTGCTTAATGAAAGCTTGACTTCTCTCGAATAAGATTTTATACAGGCGATATACTTTTGGGAAATGAGCACACGTAACAAACGTTTGCATTTTTGGGGTGAACTAATACAAACGTCATTTACACGTAATAGATAAATTTGATTAGATGATATCAGATATTCCCCGAAAAATTACGTTCTCTAGTCAGTTCATGTCTTTCCAGGAATAAATCTAAAGCCTTTTCTAATTTTGTTTCAGCATTTGCAAAATATTGCGTTCTATTCTTAAACGTGTAAATTGTAGGTGACAGCCAGTTTTACGAGTACAAGTTAAACGATTCCGTTTACAGAATACGAATGAACAAAAAGGAGACAAAAACAATTTTGCTAATTGACTATAACCGTAAAAGTGGTCAGTTTTGGACAAAGGCAGGGAGAACAAACTTTCAGGATTTTAAGAAAAATGAACCCAAGAGGGAAAATGGCCTTCGGGTATACACGTGCAGGACAAAACGGCTTATTTGGGTGGGTGAGAAAGGGAAACTCAAAACTGCTATTAAACAATTGATTTTCGCCATTGCTTAATATTATTTGCTTTTACCTCAGGGAAAATTAATATATTTAATAACGGCAAGACACTGATAACGTGAAAAATTGAAATAATGCTGGAATAGTTATAACCGAACAGTACTTCTACAGTAACTTAGATGAAGCATTTCGAAATAGATAATGGTCTCATATTTACCTAAATTGCAATTCCAAACCATTGTCACAACCGGTATTGAGTAGAGACGCACTTTAACTAGAGAAGAATCCCAACTGTTTTATCTTCGCCCCAAAGCAACCATTTTGCATAAGTTGCACGTTGCCATTTCACGAGAACTCGTTAATTTTACTAATTAATAAAAGATATATATTTTTATTTACATCATACCTCAACATGTAAGATATAATTTTACAAAAAATTATTCAATTTTTAAGGGAGAAATTTAACATTAGAACAAATATACAAACTAATAAATAAATTTATAATTATGAGTGTGATCGCAATATCTAACAATCGATACACATACGATACGAACTTTAAATGCTCTACAGATTCCGATTCATAATGAGATAATCTGCAGACATAGAATTGGGAAAAGCAAAACTGAACTATAACAGTAATTGAATATTCCGTTTTATTAGACAAAATGCTTAGCATATATCCAAATACGTAAAATATCAATTTTAAACAAGACACATAAGCATTGACAAAATAAAGGCAAGACAAAATTGCTTGAGGAATCGTCTTCAAACTTGTTCAACTCTGGCTTATCTCGTGGCTAACAGGTATGTTAATCATACCTTTGCCTTTTTCCTGTTCTGTCTTCTGGGACTCTTGTGACGAGGGTCGCGATTTCGCTTGTGGCAACTGTTGAACTTCAATGCTACGTTGTTTCACCTGTTTGAATGCGATAAAAAAAAATTATTTCCAATCGTTAAAACAAACTATATGGGCTCACTGTCTACCCCTTCTAATGGCTTTTTTAATGCACAGACGACCAGAGTTCCATCATGAGACAGAGTCGCATTGACATGGTCGAAATCTACGTTTTGAGGAAGAAAATATCGGCGTCTGATGCAACGAGAGACATGACCAGATTCGTCCTGTTTTTCTTCGTGTTTGGCACAGATCTCCAACTCTCTGTCAATTAGTTTCACGTTGATCTCGTTCGATTTGAAGTCTCCAAGGCTTATTGTCACCTTGAAAAATGTAATAACAAAAGTTCCATATGTGATTGATATGATGAACAGCTTCAGGTAATACCGAATTAAATACCTGATATTTATCCTTATCACTAATGACTTCTCTGGAAATATTAGCGGTCAGTGCCCTAGGGAAGATGCCGTGAGATAAAAGTGAATGAACGAGAGAAGATTCCGGCAGAAGAGTCAACGGTTCAGCTTCTAGAAATCTCCATCGATGTCTAGGACAAGGTAAACCCATGCAGGAAAACTCCATCAACGGATCGTAAGCCCACAGAGCCATAATTATAGAACCTTAAACATTAAATGATGATGTTTTGTCTCGAGACACCAACGATTAGACTGAGATCTACTCTAAAAAAAGAAAATGTTTTATAGCTCAGGGAAGGTGTTAAGAAAACGTTGATGTCGAATGATGTGCTTTGTCATCGTAAACTCAACGTTAATTGCGTTACACTTACCTCTCTTTGATGTAGTATTATTTTGGAACAGGTAATGTGATACACTCATTCCCATAGGCCTTCTTGTGAAAGATATCCTCGTTCACAGAAATGCCTAATCGTCATAATCAAACAAGAGAAAGTTTGGTGCATTGTGCGAAAACTAGTCTACGTTTTGGCCTGCTAATCAGGTATTGCAAATCCCTCCATGCGGCCCGTGTTCAAAGCTTTTCCAGGAAGCACATATTCATGTTTTCGCTATCATGGACGATCGTCTGTTTCCCACTAAAGAACGTTGAGCTATCGTCCCATTTAGGCTCAGTATAAAAGAGAGCATGGTCTCATGTTTTCGTTAGTAAGCTGCCTCTCGTTGTAGTCATTTGATCATTTACGTCTAAAACTCTTTTGACTCGTAAGTTAATTTTTCCTTTTGTGGATTGAACGATTTGCACCTTCTTTTGTTTTCTGATTTTACTTTTGTCTTATTTTTGGCACTTAGGCAATCATGTCTCTTCTGCCTTTTACCGAATTCAACACAATGATGGATCCTTTCCAATCCTATGGTCCGCTCCAAACGTTCGATCCGTTCTTCGGCAGGTACAACATAGCCCCGCGGTCAATGAGACAATCCATGAACCGCATGAATCAGGAACTTGGAAGATTACTGTCTAGCGTCAAGGAAGATGACAAGTCATTCCAGGTTTAGCCTGTTCATTAACCGTTATTTCAGTCTTACCTTCATGTCTCTTTTGTTCAGGTCATGGTCGATGTGTCGCAGTTTCAGCCAAACGAAATCACGGTGAAAACGACCGACAAAAACATCATCGTTCACGGTAAGTCGATTGTTATTTAACTGTTTGTCAATGAAATTAATCCATTTTGTTGTACAGGTATGCACGAAGAACGTAACGATCAATTCGGCACCGTTTCTCGGGAGTAAGTTCAAAAGTTTTGAATCAAATTTAGCTGAAAATCAAACCAATTTTTGTTACCCTCCCAAGATTCCGTCGCCGGATTACCATACCGCAAGGCGTTAATCCTGAATCTGTAACATCAACCATGTCTCCTGAAGGCATTCTGACTGTCATGGCTCCAAAGATGATGCTTGAAGGTAACAAAATATGGATACGTCAAATTGAGAAGAGTTAATAGTACTAAACATCATTGCGTAACAGGATCGAAGGAGCGAGTCATCCCTATTACGATGGCTCCACAAGCTGGATCAAACGCTAAACCAACTCCAGCAGTTCAAGGACAATAAGTTTCTCAAAGAAATGGATACATTTTTTGTTACGAACAGCTTCTTTACCCCATATTTCATTAAATGTCGACTTGTGCTCCAAAATCAAGCACACTTCGAAATACAAAGATTACTAAGTGTAATTTAATAAGTCCGAGTCTGAATAGGGAAACGTTTCAAAAACTTTTGTAAAAAAAAAGGTTGTTAGATAATCTTCTCTCAAACAATAATTTACGTGCTTAGCTGACTCGAGTGATCCACTTGTATTGTTGGAACGGGTGCGTTAACGGACGTATGATAAAGAGGTTTGCATTTCAAATACTTGTGGTATTTAGGAAAAAAAAACAAAGGGTACGTTGGTTAGAAAGTCTTTACAAGTACTGTTCGGATGTGACAAACGGCTAAGAACGTTTTTGTTCACCTGTTGTTAAGGTATTTTGCAGATGCTGACGTGTCCAACTGAGATATCACGACCGGTAGGCGAAGCAAAAGTAGAGCCCTGACTATGATCGTGAGCAACATAAAGACAAATCATGAAATACAAAGCAAGGAAAAGCCTAGGCGAGGATTAGAAGCAAGGCTGACTTCGGAATACAGTTTGGTGACGGTTGTCAGGTTCCTAAGATATAGAAGGAAAATTCATGATTCCCCAAAGGCTTCTGTGACGCTACAGAAACTACCGTTTGGCCGTATATCAAGTAAGAAACGTTAAATTTCTCGTCTAAAATGAAATAGACTGATAAAATCGGTTCACAGGAGACTAGCTTTTCAATAATGTAGTGGTGGCCCTGAAAAGGGCCGTTTGTATATAAACACAAGAGAAATTAAGCTTTAGCGGGTTTGTCAGTCTTCTTGGGCAAAAGCACTGCCTGGATATTAGGCAACACACCACCCTGAGCGATGGTGACACCAGACAGAAGCTTGTTCAGCTCTTCGTCGTTACGGATAGCCAACTGCAAGTGACGGGGAATGATACGGGTCTTCTTGTTGTCACGGGCAGCGTTACCGGCCAACTCAAGAACTTCAGCAGCCAAGTACTCCATAACGGCAGCCAAGTACACGGGAGCACCGGCACCTACACGTTCAGCGTACGAGCCTTTACGAAGCATTCGGTGAATACGACCGACGGGGAATTGAAGTCCAGCCCTGCTGGAACGGGTCTTTGACTTTCCCTTAACTTTGCCTCCTTTACCACGTCCAGACATTTTGTAAGTTGTTGTTAATTGGAATTGCTTAAACAATAGATAAAGAATGCAGCGTTGAGAACATTTATATACACATACATGGGTTGAGAATAGCATACTGGTAGCCAATTCCTTAAAGTTTGTCTAGCTGTCCCAAACCTTTTCATTCTGTAAGCTCCTCCCTCGCCCACCTCTTGCGCTGCCAATGGCGCTTCCAAGCCACTTTTTTCGAGATCGCTTGGCTACTATCAGGTACAAAGGAATGCTTTGTTTGATATAAATCGGTCCAAAGCCTTGATGCTCATCGCTAAGAATCATTAGTACAAGACAAACGATCACGATGCCTCCAAAAGTAAGTGGAAAAGCTGCGAAAAAGGCTGGTAAGGCCCAAAAAAATATTGCGAAGGGAGACAAGAAGAAGAAGCGCAAGAGGAAGGAGAGCTATGCCATTTACATTTACAAAGTACTGAAACAGGTCCATCCTGACACTGGCATCTCTTCTAAGGCCATGACGATTATGAACAGCTTCGTCAATGACATTTTCGAGCGCATTGCTGGAGAATCTTCTCGTCTCGCCCATTACAACAAACGTTCTACCATCACGAGTCGGGAAATTCAAACTGCTGTTCGCCTTCTGTTGCCCGGAGAGTTGGCCAAGCACGCTGTGTCTGAAGGAACAAAGGCTGTAACCAAGTATACCAGCACTAAGTAAACAGTCAATCTTTCTCCCATTCAAACGGCCCTTTTCAGGGCCAACAACCTTTAGAGAGATGAGATATTTTACTGCTTATAACACCAACTCTTTCTTACATTTTCCCTACGATTTCAACTACGTAACTTAACCAAAATACTAGCTGAATGTGTTACATTCTGTGTTGATACTTCTACATTTTAGTGACAGTAGTCAAACTAGACTCGTGTAATGTTAATTTCAATTGAAAATCGACCAACAATTACTAGGGAGTGAGTAGTGTTCGTGAAATACAAAAATTAAACTATTTAGCTTTTGAATCAAGTTCACAAGTAATGAGAAAAACGTCCGAGGAACAAAAACTATACAAAGGAAGTGATTTTTATGATCTGCTTCGGTTGGGCTCCATTAGAGTATGTGAAATTTTCGTTAGTAATAAAAACTGTTTGAAATATTTACTCAAGTAACTTCTTCGGGGTACACAATTTGTTTCAAAATCCTATAAGCTATGGCCATACCACAGAAAAAGTCCATCAAGCTCGAATAAGCCCACTGCTTCTACAAAATAAATTCTTTAAAACTGAAAAAGAATACCGGGTTGTGCGTAACTAATGAAAATTCTATATCAAATTTTTACTTTTATTTCAATATGAAATTCTGTTACAATTTGCAGAATGTGAATTATGGCCAAGATATATAACAAGTTGTTAGAGCAATTCGTTTCTTAAAACTTTGGTGGCCCTGAAAAGGGCCGATTGTGCAAAACATTTGGAGTCTGAATCGGTTAAGAATATTAACCACCGAAACCGTAGAGAGTACGGCCTTGGCGTTTCAAAGCATACACAACATCCATGGCTGTGACGGTCTTTCTCTTAGCGTGTTCGGTGTAGGTAACAGCATCGCGAATGACGTTCTCCAGAAATACTTTAAGAACGCCACGAGTTTCCTCGTAGATGAGACCTGAAATACGCTTCACACCTCCACGGCGAGCAAGACGACGGATGGCAGGCTTTGTGATACCCTGGATGTTGTCACGCAGGACTTTACGATGCCGCTTAGCACCGCCTTTACCGAGACCTTTACCTCCTTTACCACGACCGGTCATTGTGAACTAATTCAAGAAATTCGGAGAACACTGAATGAAGCATTCTGTCACGTCTCTACTATATATACTCCCTTTCCCTTCGCTGATTGGCTCTACCGTATGGTAGCTATCACAAAAAAACGTACTGCCATCTGTCTTTTCTCTTTCGAAACTTCATCCAATAGTAAGCGAGAGATAACCTTCTTTCTGGAACGTTCGTCATGTCGCTATACATTCCCTTCATCGCCATCCAACGCCATCCAATTTTTCCAAGTTTTTCAGCTCTATCAATATGGCTCGTACCAAGCAAACTGCTCGTAAATCCACTGGTGGCAAAGCGCCCCGCAAACAGTTGGCCACCAAGGCCGCTCGCAAAAGCGCCCCCGCAACTGGTGGCGTAAAGAAACCTCATCGTTATCGCCCTGGTACCGTCGCTCTCCGTGAGATCCGTCGTTATCAGAAGTCGACTGAGCTTTTGATCCGCAAGCTGCCATTCCAGCGTTTGGTAAGAGAAATCGCCCAGGATTTCAAGACTGACTTGCGTTTCCAGAGTTCGGCCGTCATGGCATTGCAGGAGGCTAGCGAGGCTTACTTAGTTGGTCTTTTCGAAGATACCAACTTGTGCGCCATTCATGCCAAGAGAGTTACCATCATGCCCAAGGACATCCAACTGGCCCGTCGTATCCGTGGTGAACGCGCTTAGACGTATTTGATTTCCACTACCCTCAAAACGGCCCTTTTCAGGGCCACCAAAATTTTTGAGAAAAAGTAATCGGTTAAAACAGCTGGCTATTCTTGGAGAGATTTCGTACTTAATGTCAAACAAATTCAACTCATAATTTGTATCCAACCTACTTGCGATGGCGTTATTTGAATTGCCATAAGATAAATTTTATGTACATAGGCTACCTCGGGTATTTTTCAAAAGCCGAGAATTTTTATAAAACTAAGTGTCAAAAACGAATTATAAAGAGTTCAATCATTTTAAGGACTTTGACGGATTCAACAGCAAGCCAATCAACAAAGCCTTGTTCAGGCTATATTAATTGGTTAGCCTTGGCTTTCGAATATTTCACAAAACTAGTCTAGGTTCGCAATTCGATGTTAAACGAATAATGGAAGGTGGAATTTCAAAAGCAAGTGAAGCTTTCCCGGCCTCCATTTCCCTTTGTGTTGACTTCTCACCCGTTGAAGGCCGTTGTCGGCCTTTGTTCGGTATTTTAGTACCATTTTCCATGAATCGCCCCTGACCCAGTGGTCTGAGAGAAAGCTTCTAGTAGCTCTTTGGCTGAACGGATGTAATGATCGAAACTATGTAAAATTTTCTAAATACAAAGCTCGTCCAGAAGTTGATGTGCTCCATCAACTTCGAAGAGAAAAATTTTAGTTCAGAATTCGTGTTTCTTTTGGAAATCAGCATTCTAAAACTATATGGCATCTAATACAAATACTCTTTGTTACATTAAAAATAATACCGCCTTTTTTAAATAAAAAATAATACTACGCCATCTATGGGAAAAAGTAAGAAACTTGAAGTGACGCCCCCCCCCCTTACAAAACGAAGTATTTCCTTCACAATAAAATCGCTAGTCAATGAAATTAACGGGTCTTAAAATTTTTAAGATGCAGCATACAAGGATATCGCAAAATTATTTTAAAGACACTGCAAGGTTTTTCCTACCTTGAGACGAATGGAGCTTGGAGAATCATCATCAATTATGAGTTGAACATTGATCCTTTGCATTAATAGTTTTGTCGGGCTTGAAAGTGA
This sequence comes from Daphnia magna, assembly GCF_020631705.1. Taxonomy (NCBI): domain Eukaryota; kingdom Metazoa; phylum Arthropoda; class Branchiopoda; order Diplostraca; family Daphniidae; genus Daphnia; species Daphnia magna. The sequence goes on along the minus strand of NC_059185.1, from coordinate 11,678,671 downwards.
GCAAGCGGACCAATAGTCGAAATCATCAGGGAAAGTGTAATGGTGAATCTGTAAATGCAACAAAACATTAACATTCCAATGGAAGCTGGCACGAATAAGTACAAGAAATTGTCAAACATATTGCAACCAAATCCACTTTTTTCTAGTACTCAAGATGACACGATTCTTTGAGATGACGGTCTTCTTTGTTTTGAACAAACCCTTGCAAGAGCCAAATAGCTGACCTAATCAGCCTTTAACTTATTTTTCAAGACGTATCGGTTGCACCATTGAAATCGACGAATTATAAAGACGTAATAGTGTAGACAACTCACCTGTCTTTTGACCACGTGTACAATCTATTTAAAATTGCGTTTCCAACAATTTAATCATTTTCAGTATAAGTATAGAAATACAAATCCAGCTTGCCCACCGTGATGTACAGCAGAGTTATTTCACTGATGGTCTGCCTACAAACACAACAGGTTATTCACTTTTTCTGCTAATAATCCCAAGAGAGACAACTGAACAGATCCATACATCGGAACGCCTTATTTGTTACCAGGATTCGATTCGACTGAGTGATGTAAGAGGAAGTACGGGCTCAATAGTTTGGGAGAACGAAGAAGTGAAGTATCCTCCCACATCATTCAGAACTGACAGATCCGATTTACTTAGAATAAAAAAAAAATCGGACGTGAAATTAAAAACACCAAGAATTCTGCATAAGACATATCATGAGAAATTCATCTATTAGTGTTTCTCTGCAAGACGTCTGTTCAGTTGCCCAAAATACCGACAAAAACTTACATAAACTAGTCAAGAGGTATGCACACAACAAAGCTTTTAACATAATGCAACAGTTGCAAAGCATAGTAAATACCATTACTTTGTTTCACAAACAGTCTGGAAATGACAGGTTTTCTAGTGTGTCCTTAGTAACCAGGAACATTGAATAACAATGTTCGACTCTCCGTCAACATTAACGTTGTCGTTTTCGAAGAATACCTGCATAATGTGACTACATTTAGGTTTTTCTATAAATAGCAATCTGTTCATGTATTTTTGTCTAATGGCAAAATGAGAATAGAAAATGAAAAAGTGATTAAAAGACTCCTGTTCGATACGCTAACAACGGAGAAATCTTGACGTAGTTGCCACCTGTGAAACTCTTCTACGCTCAAAAGTGTTAAAGCATTTAAAAACTGAATGTCTCACGTGTGAAATGGAAGGATAACATCGAAACGAGTAGCTCAAGTATGTTTGCAAAGAGACAGATCAAAATCGACCAGCTCTTGACTGACGGGGCCGAAAATGAGAGCGACGCTGAACACAGTGTCTGCTGACCACTCACGCGGGATTCGAGGATAAAGGGCACCTTGTGCAGAGCGAGGAAAAAGACCAACACGATCAAGAAGATAGAGAAAGATTTCCGAACGTAGAGCGGATGCTTCTACTTCCGTCCAAGGAACTATCGGACACGACACGTTCATCTGAAGACTCAGACACGTGATAGGATGGCGAAATTCTTGGCCAGCGTAGGTGCCTAATCGAGCTGAACAAGCTGTCAATAACGAAGATCGAATCCAATTCAATTGTTTTTGGAATCCTATTACCGTTGGAAAAAGGAAGTTAGGAGCAAATCTGTTGTATGGCTTATAAATAAAATCGAACCTGAATCCATCAGCTGAGCGATCAATAGTTCCGTCTTGGTGCTGTGTACTTCTGTGATTGGTGTGTCGTTTTCGACAGTGCTGTGCTCCGCCTTGACTCGAAGGGACAACTTCGAAGTTTCATAGTTCTCTGATTTGGCTGACCATGAATCCTGTGGATCACAGAGTCTAGTTGTGCGATTGCTAGGTGAATCCACATGGAAACGGCCGATTGACTGATAGGTGCGCAAGAATTTCCGAATAACATATTCTATCAGGTCTTTCCAATCATCACATATCTAAGAATGAAGTACATGACAAAAATGTTAACTAATACTGTTACCAAATTATTTCGAAAAATTAACAGGAAAAATGATAGAGTTTACGTTCAGATCTTCCTCCCATATGTCGCGAAATGAACGCAGAATCTCCTGCTCACAGAGGAGGTCAGCACGACCTAAATCTACCCCTACGTGATGCAATAAAGTGAGGATGCAATCGTTGACGAAAGTGCTGTTTGTCCTGAAATCCTCCAGCGCAATGCCGTATCGATTCACAATCGTTTCAGTGCAGAACTGATTCAAGTGCTGCTTCAAATCAAAGCTCTTCGCCGAGAGTGGGGATTGCTTCGCAGCTCGTTCAAGCTCTAGCAGTAAAAGGTGGTTGGTTGTGATGACATTACAGAGATGCTCTCGATTTTGAACGATGGGATTAAAATGACGTAATTGGAGCAGAAAGAGCTGACGAAGATCCCGAATGGCCGGAAGGTAACTACGTAATTCACGAATAAATTCTTCTCCGCAGTTTCCGATCTCTAATTGATTATTTCGAGTTAAATCCTTTCTGCTGGAGGAATAAACTTCAAATGTTTGCAGGTATTCGCATATAGCCTTCACGCCTAAATGCAAACGTCGCTGGCAGCGCTCCAAGCCGTTTGTGGGCTGCAAGGAATTCATTTCGAATAGTTCCGCCTGTCGAACAACCTCCCACGTCAGGAAGCATAGAAGATCAATAGTAAAGACGTTCGTAAACCGTTCAAAATCCAGTTTCAATTTTGAAATGAAAGGTAGAAAGTAGGAGATTAGCCAGAGAAAGGGAGCCTCGTCCAACAATGATGGAGCGTCATTCTGTTTCAGCAACTGCCGATGAAGGTGACCCACCAAGGTATTATAGCCTTTCAACCGAAATGAAATTGGTAGACGTTACTTCTTTTATGTGCTGTTTTTCTGTTACCGTTGAGTAGAAAATCAACAAGAAAGTCTGCCAGTAGATGCGAAATGTCCTCTTTTGTTGGCGTGTACTGAAATACTTTCATCTTAATAAAGCGGCTCGTTTTCCGGTCGTATTTGCGGCTCTTCCATGAAAGCCCTTCCGCCGATTTCGTATCATCTTTCATACTCCATGAGCAGGGTAGAAAATAGGTATTTATATTGTTAAATATACCAGTTTAGTAAATATGAAACTTTTAACATGATACCTCATTATGTACGTTTCTGCATTTTGTTTGGCTGATCCAGGAAAGGATAAAGGAGCCGGAGCGATATTACTTTTAAATGTTTTGTCGGACTTTTCATTGTTGTCTTGACAACGAAGCCCCGAATATCTCCTTTTACGAGAATGCGTCATCCAACGGTTTCCCTGCTTACATCGAGCGTCACTCGAAAACAATTCGCTGGATGTATTAAATTGGCTGTCATGCTCTGATTTATCTACACGTAAAAAGAAAAGTTAGAGTTAAAAAAAAATGCCAATTAAGAGGGAGATAAATAGTTCATTGCGACTTTATTCCGTGCCGGTTTTCACCCACTTAATCGACTGCCGTGCAGTGAAGAGGTTACGGTAGACGAACACTCTGTTCCTCCGGAAACCTTGTGACGTTTATTACATCCGGCTTTCCTCGTCACCGGATCCATTTTTGATGACAAAATTGTCGTTGCTTGCAATCCACGAGTGGGTGCAGCGCAACTTTCACCTACTGATTAAATAAAGTGAAGGTTAAAGCGGTCGTTTACAACAGTACTTTCAAACTGACTTAGACAAGGTTGGTCACACGACAAATTCAGAAAGCGTGGACTGTTGTAATGGTCGGCCTATGGCAGTTAATAGGAAATGGTCTCATTACTCAGCTCCCGAAAATAGATTTATACATTTTAGAAGGTACCAGAGGTGGCGTATCGTTGGATTCATCGTCAGTCTCAGGTACTTTGTATGTCAGAAGACGAGAAGTATCCACTAATCTCTCCATTTCTTCTATATAAGGATCTTTGTAAATGAGGGCCATCAGCTGCACGATATTCGCTATCCAGTCGTTCTGCATGTATGTAATGTTGCACAAAAAATGAATAATTAAATCTTAGAGCAAATAGACAACTCCCATGACTGGTAGAGAAACAAGCCCAATACAAACGCCATTATAAGAAACGCCAATTCAATATTCAATTATCGATACGGAAATTTCTGAGTGGAAGGTACGGCACGTGGTGAATAAGGCTGTTGCCTCGTGCCCTCAAACTTTTCCTATCCCTAGCGACAGGGTAAGTAAAAGGTAATACAAATCCATAAGTTTTTTTTAATAAACGGAGATACTTCAGACATCGAAACCCTTTCAAAAATAATGCCGCTCATTAGAGAACAATGTGGTGTTCTACGTGAAGATCCCATTAACAAATAAAAGGATCTAATATATTCATTTCCCAGCTTTAAAATAATTACAACTCAAGACTTAAACCCCTCATCTATCAAGAACTTTCCTTTAAAAAAACCAGACCACTACAATACTACTCTTCCAGGCAACCTGACGATCGTTTTCATTTTTAATACGAGTATAAAAGGTTTAAGAACCATAGAAAATTCACAACCAAAATATTACAAAGTAAGCTACACGTAGCTACGTATTACTACTACATTTCCCATATGCGTTCTATCCTCCTTAAGCTACGATAAGAAGTTTACGGTGAAAATGAAAAGGCGGTTTACAGGATTACTGCAAAACTTTTACGACCTGAGAACGCAAATCCCTTTTCATAATATTAAAGAGAACGATACTTAACTAATAATTAAAGTTTTTACCTTTATTGATTCCGTCAGCAAACTGATGAGAATACGATCCAATCCTTGTGCAAATAAGTTCCACATTAGCCGATTTTGTCGATCACCAATCGCGTAACTATTGCTGTTTGAGTGCGGTTGACGAAGATGCGATAAATTGATTTCCGTTGTTTGCTGGGCTGCCTTCGCAGCACCAGTTGCCTCAACATTACAGAGCTCTTTAGTAGGTCTTTCAGGCACGTGAAGAATATTATAAATCAGTGCCAGTGAATCATTAACGCATATACTGTCGTCGCTCGACAACGGTTGCTAAGCAAAAAATGTAAGTTACTAATGGAATAACAAGGATATTGAAGTGTTACCTGTTTTAAAAGATGGTGAAGATGACGGAGCACAGCGAGAGTAGCCTTACCATCTAAAAATGCTTCCTTTACACTGTAGAGAAGCTGTTCTAATTCGTGGACGATAATATTCTTTGATGTGTTCCGTTTGGAATTCTCAATGTAAGCGAGGCCTTCGATAGGTGTAGTAAGTTCCACTAATAGTCTTAGCAATGAGGAAAAGTAATTATTCATCCACACAACAAAAGGGAACAATCACCATTACTTGATTGTTGAATAAAAGATTTTAGGCTGATCCTTGTTGCCTACTAAAATAGGGATTAGATCCTGAAACACAACATAATAATTATTAACCCTCAAGTTTGTTTTGTCGTACTACTCTATAGACCTTGTTCAGAACATCTAAAAAGCCGATGGCACGACGAAATGGGCGAGTATTTGGATCCTCGCTATGCAACTTGTTGTAGATCTCGTTAAGGTTAGCTGTTGTGGAAAAAGCGAGATTTTTTGTAAATTTTGGTACAAAGGGAAATAACGGAAACGCTTTTTCTGAATATCAGAATGGTCTAAATACGGGTATCAAAACAGTTGTACTTACTCAAGCAATCGTCGTTGATGTAGTACCTGTTGTCGTGAAAAGACCCCAGTGGATTGAGAGACAGGCATGGAACACTACCACTTAATTTCATCAAGTGCTCCATATTGAACCAATAATCAACAATATTTCAGACTAATGAGATCAACGTCCACTTCCCCGGAACCGAGGCTTTTAATTGCCATTAAACCACAACTGGAGGAGTCAACGAGCATACAAGCCACTTAAGAATTTCCTTAATTGAAATAGAATGTTACTACCTGCTTGCGGTGTGGACGAGGTAATGTGACCAAGAAGATCCGCAAACGGAACTGATCTCAAAATGGCAAAGCAGGTGGCTATCTGTAAACCTTTCTCGGGGACCGTGGGATTCACAACTGTTTGAAGGAAGGCACATTTCCGTCGCGCATGCCCATATCGGGCTCTGGAAAAATCCTTATCGAGGACTAAAAGCTCTATTTTGGTGATTGTTAGTAGAGCGAAATGTGTTCCGTGGAATACGGTGCCGTACATATTGTGAACAAGATTGACAGTCACTTGATAGATGTTAATAAACTATAAATGACATCAACAACACAATTAGAATGGTTTAAAAGTTGCAAATAAAAGAAATTTCTTACCATGTCTGGCACTGTAATATTTATGATACAGCTTTCCTATGGATAAATCACTCTGGCAAATGAGCAAAAAAATTTTACTCTTTCCTTTCTATAGTCGTATACCACCGTAGATCATCAAGAACATTTCTCTTCTTTTCTTGGTAGTAGCAGATAAGAAAGGAAGTTAGTTGAAAGACCACAGATGCAAGAAAAATGTGTCAATTTGACGTTATAAATTGGAATGCAGTAATCAAACCATGTGTTACCTGAATAACATTAACATGGGCACAATTATCATTTATTTTCGTACTTCTTTGAACTAACTTTAAAACATATACCGGCTTTCGAAAATGGCACAAATCCGGCCCAGACATTGGCACGTGCACCTTCAGCAGACGAAAATCAGGTAGTGATGAAAACGTGCATATAGACTTGAAAGAGAGAGAAAGAGATGAGATGAGGAAGAGGAGGGGGTGAGCAAAAATTGGAAAAGAAATTTTCGTGACATTTCATAGAATATTCCTAAGACACATTTGGATTACAGGTTGGTTAGATCAGCTGAAGAAGCCATGTTGGAAAAGAAACTAAAAACGTTTAAATTACGAAATGGAACCCATTTGCAGACTACACGACAACAGACCCGAAATGTGAATACTTCCTCATGTGGCAAAACAATTTCATTAATAAAGAAAATGCAATTGATCCAAACAACTAAAGTTAAACTAAACTGAATCTCAAATAGAACAATAAATTACCTGTGGCTGATCCAAAGTAAGTTCTCGATGAAAGTGTGACGAAACTGATAAACGTTAGTCACTTGTTTCCTAGATTCGATTTCATCGGCATGCAGCTCAATAGCCACCATTTTGGGCACGAAAATCTTAAGAACTAAAATATATTTTTATTATTCATGAGCTAGATAAGGATATCTTACAAATTGGAAGAATTGGACAAGATTGAATTGAATAGAAGGAAATAAGAAAGTGTTTAGTTACAATTACAATGAACAGCCGTGTGACACCGATATTGCTTCTGCCTCACTTAGTACAAAAGGACCTCACTCAGTCACTCCATGCATTCTGTCGACTTACTGCAGGTCACTAAATTCTACTAAAATTCTGCCGATATTTACATACCAGTTAATAAACTTTTCAGTATTTATGCTTTAGAATCGTGAAATGGGTGTATTCCCATCGTTTCTCAAGAACACGTACCTTAACATTCAGTGTGTCGTATACCGGCTTCAACTGAATTACGTTGATCTCAAAAAACAGAAACCCAATTTTAAAAACTAAAATTATAACAAATAAAATGTTATGGCAGCGGCGAGATTCGAACTCGCGCCTCCGAGGAGACTGGTGCCTTAAACCAGCGCCTTAGACCGCTCGGCCACGCTACCCACACTCATATGTTTGTCAGGAATTACTATAACCTATCATTAATTTTTGACAAGTTTCAACTTGAGCAAATAACAAAACGAAGTCTTGTTTTTCCGATCAAAATTACTTTTTTAAGTGTTACAACACAAGGCATAAAAATTCTAAAAAATTAAAAAGCTGAGGCCAAATTCGTTTTTTAATACAATGGTTTAACACACGTTGTTTTTTATGCAGGGTTAAACAAGTACAGAGAACGTCATTCTAAACAGAATGCAGAATGAATATGGATTCTTATTTCCTTCAAACATCTCGATTCGCAAGTGAACGAGCATTTGGTAAATATACATTGCTGATATTAATTATTAAAACTAGTTTTAAATTGGGCAGATACAATGTATTTTGACAGTAATGCTACAAGTATATAACATAAAAAACTATGGCAGCGGCGAGATTCGAACTCGCGCCTCCGAGGAGACTGGTGCCTTAAACCAGCGCCTTAGACCGCTCGGCCACGCTACCTATCTCATGGCAATGTTAGGAGAAAATTGGTCCGTATCAAAAGAAAGCTAGCGGAGAGCCGGAGATATACAGCTGAGAATGATCTTATGCTGAGTCCAACCATGTAATACGGAAATTGTAAAGATCATATTTTTGGCCAACACCTTTCTCGTTAGCAAAATAAACCATTGAAATCCGTTTTAAACTAGCCATTGTGAAAGTAAAATGTAAAATAACTTAGAAATTCCGCAAGCTTTCTCCAAATCGTGAGCACAACTTTAAGCGTTACCTACTAGAAGCCAGACACTTTAACTTATACTGAAAAATATACACGAAAACGATAGGATACACATTTTCTTTTATAGTTGGTGGCCCTGAAAAGGGCCGTTTGAATATAAACACAAGAGAAGTTAAGCTTTAGCGGGTTTGTCAGTCTTTTTGGGCAAAAGAACAGCTTGGATGTTAGGCAACACACCACCCTGAGCGATGGTGACACCAGACAGAAGCTTGTTCAGCTCTTCGTCGTTACGGATAGCCAACTGCAAGTGACGGGGAATGATACGGGTCTTCTTGTTGTCACGGGCAGCGTTACCGGCCAACTCCAAAACTTCAGCGGCCAAGTACTCCATAACGGCAGCCAAGTACACGGGAGCACCGGCACCTACACGTTCAGCGTACGAGCCCTTACGAAGCATTCGGTGAATACGACCGACGGGGAATTGAAGTCCAGCCCTGCTGGAACGGGTCTTTGACTTTCCCTTAACTTTGCCTCCTTTACCACGTCCAGACATGTTGTAACTGTTATTGGTAGTGAAGTGCTGTAAAACAACTGATGCATGTTTACTTTTTTACAAGTTTCTTTTTTATAGCTTTTCGGGTTAGAAGGGTGGATACTGGTAGCCATTACATACTATGTCGGGCTTCCTTTGCATTGGTTCTACTGATTCTTTGTGCTACTAAGATAACTCCTCCCCTTTTGTGTCAAACCAATCGATCCCATCTCAAAGAGTTGGCTACTATCAGGTAAAGATAAGGGTAAAATTTTTGTATAAATTGCGTGTTCTGAAGTTGGTTTCTTAATACCAATTTTTCAGTATAAGAATACTTGATTACATAGTTGAAAAATGCCCCCTAAAGTTAGTGGTAAAGCAGCCAAGAAGGCCGGGAAGGCCCAGAAAAATATTGCCAAAGGCGACAAGAAGAAGAAGCGCAAGAGGAAGGAGAGCTATGCCATCTACATCTACAAAGTATTGAAGCAGGTCCATCCCGACACTGGCATCTCCTCCAAAGCCATGACCATCATGAACAGCTTTGTCAACGACATTTTCGAGCGCATTGCCGGAGAATCGTCTCGTCTCGCCCACTACAACAAGCGTTCTACCATCACGAGTCGAGAGATTCAGACGGCAGTTCGTCTGCTGTTGCCTGGTGAGTTGGCCAAGCACGCTGTGTCTGAAGGAACGAAGGCTGTGACCAAGTACACCAGCACCAAATAAATGGTCCCAACATTTCTTAAACAAACGGCCCTTTTCAGGGCCACCAGATGTTAAAGAAACAAAGAATCATATTGCACTAAATTTCCTATTTATTATGCGAATAGTTCAGCAGCATTCAGACAGAATCTTAGTCTAATTGTTTTTTCATGCACAGACTTATGGTCAGAACTAATAATGTCAATCATCGATAATTTAACCAAAGCTAGTTGAAAACACTTCCAGACCATAATTGTTCAATAAAAATAAACGTACGTGATAACTGTTTGAAATGTCAATATTCAACTATTCAGGCAAGATTAAGAAAACTCCGTATTAAATTAGAAGCTGTTGAGTTAGCTCTCATCTCATTTTACGTTTAACAGGTACATAGGTTAAAGAAAATTTGGTTATTTTACAATATGTTATTTTTTATCTTAACATGAAAACTGATAAAATATAAAAATCTACACTGCTAACAAAACATAAAACAAAATCTTAATCAACAGAAGTTTCTACGAAAAATACAAGATGATAAAGCTGCAACTCCTGAAGCAGTAAGTGGACGTGACATGATATTCTGTCGCTAATTAACGTGGTCAATTTCTTTAAAATTTTGGTGGCCCTGAAAAGGGCCGATAAGGACAAGTGTAAAACTTTTCAACAAACTCAAAATTAACCACCGAAGCCGTACAGGGTGCGGCCTTGACGTTTCAATGCGTAAACAACATCCATGGCCGTCACCGTCTTTCTCTTGGCGTGTTCGGTGTAAGTAACAGCGTCACGAATGACGTTTTCAAGAAAAACTTTAAGTACTCCGCGAGTTTCCTCGTAAATCAGACCAGAGATACGTTTAACACCACCACGACGGGCAAGACGACGAATAGCCGGCTTTGTGATACCCTGGATATTGTCTCGTAAAACTTTACGATGACGCTTAGCACCTCCTTTACCGAGGCCTTTGCCACCTTTACCGCGACCAGTCATTTTGATAACTTCAGAAAAATAGAAATCGGAATGAATGTAGAACTACGATCGGTCACCCGGATTTATACCCGAGTCTCCCTCCGCTCATTGGCTAAAATATCTAGGTAGGGGTAGAACTAACAAAGAACAGGTCTTTTCATTCCGGTTTTCATTGCCAGCCAATAGCTGGTAGCGACGTGGGTGTAGTCTTCAACGTCCGCAAGCAGGCAATAAAAACTGGTGTTCTGTTTGGCACTACCTTATTGAGATTTTACTCTGTTAAAATGGCTCGTACTAAGCAAACTGCTCGAAAATCTACAGGTGGCAAGGCTCCACGCAAACAGTTGGCAACCAAGGCGGCTCGTAAGAGTGCCCCAGCCACTGGTGGTGTTAAGAAGCCTCATCGTTATAGGCCCGGTACCGTTGCCCTTCGTGAGATTCGCCGTTACCAAAAGTCTACTGAACTACTGATCCGCAAGTTGCCATTCCAGCGTTTGGTTAGGGAAATTGCTCAAGATTTCAAGACCGACTTGCGTTTCCAGAGTTCGGCCGTCATGGCATTGCAGGAGGCTAGTGAGGCTTACTTGGTGGGTCTTTTCGAAGATACCAACTTGTGTGCCATCCACGCCAAGCGAGTTACCATCATGCCCAAGGACATCCAACTGGCCCGCCGTATTCGCGGTGAACGTGCTTAAGTGACCACCTACTTCGTCATACCAATCGGCCCTTTTCAGGGCCACAAAATAATATTGAAAAGTCTTTCTAAACTGGTTAACTTGCAAAATGACGTCCTTATTCTTGGCCATACCAATAATGCCAAAGAAGTGGTAAATTTAATGTTTATTTCCGACCCATTGAAAGACGTTCAAAATCAATTTTAATCTGGAATATATTGATTTAGGTACGGAACACAATTTCTTTGTCACTTTGAAGTGCAGGAAAAATAGAACAACCAAAACTTTACAGGGTACAGACTACATAGTTAGGTAAAATGCTATTGAAATAACATTTTCTGACTTCGAGGGTCCCGACGGTCTAGGAATTTTGAATGTTTGCAAAACATACACATATTATTCTATACATGCAAAAAACAGCTGCAAGACCTCACGGTACATGTTACAAAGACAACATTCCTGCTAAAAAGCGGCTCATATAAGGTTGATGCAAAAGATGAGGGTTGTTTTTAACCAATCTAAGCCACAAACAATTAAATTTTTAACTGAGAACGAAACCACGGAATAGCAGTGGCCATAGCATTTCAGTTCTTTCTTTAAGACATTGACTTTTCAATCCTGAAAAAAAAAATCCTCATCTCCCATCATGATGGCTCTTACATTTTATCAGCAATGATCTATAAGGATGCAACTCATTAGACACGTAAGTACTGATGTAACCGGAGCCAAAACAATCGCATCTGTGTGCTTCCCGCCGTGCAAGTGGTGGAAGTGCCTGACCGATTGTTCCTTTTCGACAGGGTGTAGTGTCAGGTGTCGGACAACGTGCGCCCAGATATCACGGAGACGGGATGGCTGGCTACGTGCAGAGCTCCTCGCACAGAGTGACCTTGATAACAATATAATGGAGCTGAACGAAGAACGGTTTCCGCCTAGAGAAAAACGAGTATGATGATCACGTGCAAAGCTTACGCCAGACTCTTCCCGTTTAGTGCCTGGACAAGCAATAAAGAAAACATGCTTCGTTTCAGAAGGAGGCGCGTCTTTTTTCCACAAGGAGACTACAATATAAAAGTCGTGATCGGTCGGACAGCAAGGCAATTCTTTGTCAGCAATCGTTCAAGTCAAACCGACGATGGAAGGGCTTGCAGCAACCACTAAAACGAGTTTGTGTGACGGAGCAATGAAATCTATTTGTGCAAAATTTCATTTTTGGTCGATCGTAGAACGGAAGAAGGCGGCCAACGAGGCCGATAATCTTGACAAGAAAGAGTCAAATGGAATTGATGTCATTTCTGACTCTGCGGACAGCACAGCAGCCGAAATCAAGTCAAATCCTCCACTGGCATACCCCAATTGCGATTTGAATATTTGGTTGAGGACCTGTCACACGGAAATTATCACACCACTCGAAGGCATCTCCACCGGAGCTATTCCTACTTGGATCAGTGGTAACTCGTCTAGCTTTTAAACATTATGCAGTTGTACTACTCTAGTTTAATGGATACCTTTGCAGGCAGTTTATACAGAAATGGACCTGGAAAACAGAGTTATGGACATCAAACAGTCAATCACCTTTTTGACGCTGCTGGTCTATTGCATCTGTACGTACGCGTAATTAATTAAATCTTCAAAGTTTCTTGAAATACGTTGTTGTGCATTTAAAGGTTTAAAGTCCGCAATGGACGCGTAACCTATCAGACACGTTATGTGAACTCTACGTCTTACGTACAAAATACCGCTGCACAGAAGTTGTTAGTCCCCGAATTTACGACACCTGCAGCTCCCGATCCCTGTAAAACCATATTCCACAGGTAGAGTTAGCTGTTACACTCAACTTCAATCTCTACTACATCTTTATCTGTATCCATCGAAATCAACAGGATTAGCTCACTATTCGTTTTGGATCAAGTGGTTTCGGATAATGCAATGATTAGTGTTTATCCATTGGGGAACGAACTATACGCTTTCGCTGAAACGCCTTTTATTCACCGAATTGACCCTATAACTCTTGAGACTACAGGACGTGTTAGTTGTTGAAAATATTCATTTACGACCAATAGGTTAACGGTAACGCAAAAATCTTCTCCGTGTCATTTGATACAGGAAAACCTTCACGACAGGATGAAAGTCATCAATCAATCGTCCCATCCGCATTTTACGCAGAAAGGAGAAGCTTTCCAGCTGGGCCAGAAAATTGGATCCAAAGGGCCTAGCTATGCCATCATCCATTACCCACCAAATGCAGACAACGAGAAAGCGATATTGAATACAGTCGAAAGAGCACGCATCATTGCAACTGTTCCGTGCCGTTCGATCAAAGAGCCAAGTTACATGCATAGTTTCTCCATCACGAGTTCCTACTTTGTTTTGATCGAGCAACCGTTGACCGTCTCCTTTAAGACGATTTTTGGTAGTTTGTTGAAAGGAAAACCTATCGTTCACGCACTGAAATGGCGACCCGAGAAGGTACAGAATGGCATTTGCATACGTTTGAAATGAACAAATAATTTTTTCAGTTAATTGCCTACACGTCCTATAGAAAACGAGAATTCGCCTAATATCTCGCACAACTGGAATGGAAGTACAGACCCAGTACGTGACGGAAGCTTTTTTCTTTTTACATACAGTAAATGCCTTCGAAGCTGACAATCACCTGATTATCGACATTTGCTGTTATGCAAACGGCGAAATGTTGGATTGTATGTACATCGAAGCCTTAAAGGTAAGTTTTAAGTACTTTAAATGGTCACCGCTTCATTACTATTTATCGCCGAGAAAACTCAAGTCTATCACACAGTACATTTCAAAATAGAATGCTCAAAGCGACCCAAACTACGCTTCTATGTTCAGAGGCAGACCAAAAAGGTTTGTTCTGCCGCTAAGCCCAAAACGTGGAATCAAAGGAAATTTGAACACATACGCTGATTCATTGTCGGAAGCTCACTGGATCAATGGCAGTTCGTCAGTGTACGTTCAATCAGACGAACTTTGTTCCATGGGATGCGAAACACCCACCATCAACTACAATGTTTACAATGGTATTGTTCAATTGGAAAGCTTTCCCTAATGCGCAAATTATAACAATTTTCTTGAATAGGAAAACCATATCGTTACTTTTACGCTATTTCATCCGACGTCGATGCAGATAATCCAGGCACTGTAAGTTAATTTTCCATATTCTCAATTTCGTATTTTTTGCTTCACTAATCTCCTTGATTCACTCACTAATACAGCTGATCAAAGTTGATACCATTGAGAAGAAATGTCGGACTTGGGGTGAGTTACTAACACAAAGTTGCAATTCATTTTTTATTAATTTAACGGTAATTTCAATTAGCTGAACCTAACGTTTACGCTTCGGAGCCCATATTTATCCCACATCCTGAGGCTAAGGTAAAATTGAATAAATGGCCTACGATTGCGTTTCCCTTAACCCTTCCATGATACTAACAGGCGGAGGACGATGGAGTTCTTTTGTCGTCACTGATATGGGGCGGGAATAACGAAAAGCGAACAGGTCTTCTAGTGCTCGACGCAGCTACGTTCACAGAAATGGGTCGAACAGAATTTCATACTCCCAGTCCTGTCCCGAAATGTCTTCATGGTTATTTCGCAGCCACAAAATGACCCTAGATTTCCATCGTCTTTGACAGCTATTTTGATCCAGATGGCTATGCTCTTTATACTTTAGTTTAATTCTGATGTCGACATCCTTTATTACGATTCTTTTAAGCATGCTTCTTTCAATTTTAGTATAATTACATTGCCAGAGCACGATAGTTCGTGTACGACGTTTCTTTACATTTCAATAAACCGAGTTCAGCGTTGAACAAAAAACAAGCATTTACTGAACTAACCTAATCGGAGGAAATTCTTGATAAGTATAGGGCACTACTCGTTACTGACATCAAAAGATTTAGAAAACAATCTGTGGACTTAAAGTGTGCACTTTATAGCAAATGAAAGCTGTGGCGGCAAACGACAACGATTCGCTGCCATTCGCAATCATCCGGACATGAGGCAATGAGTATAAAAAAGGATTTCCGAATAAAAAGTAAAACGCACAAGGCGAAATGTTCAGCATATGATTTTAAAAAAGAAATGGATAGAAGAAAAAGATAAAGTAATGGAAACGGCAAAGCAAAATTAAAAACTAAATATGTGGTGACACCAAATAGTAAAATGGCGTTTATGGGCATTTACGTTCGTGGTGGGATTATCCTGAATATGTTAGCCCAACAATAATCTGACTGCCAGCTGAGCTTAGAATGGTGTCACTGACGAAACATCGGGAATTCAACAAACAGCTTCAACAGTGATTTCGAGATCGAGTATGTTGTAGGTGGGCCTACCTTATTGATGTTTCTCTTTATCGCCGGAAATGCTGCTCGCACACGTGACATCGGAGGCCTCATTCAAGTATTTTATTCAAAGAAGTTATGCTTGAAAGCTGCAACATGCGACAGACACCAATCGGGAAGGTACTAGAAGAAAAAAATATCTTATTAGCACCAAGGTAAAATTTAACAAAATGTGACATTATAATACTTGCCTAAACAGAGGGCATTAAAAGTACTTCATCAAATCATTATCTAATGTTGTTTTTCAGTTTCTTAATGTCGCAAGGAACTGGTAGTAATTTCTGAAGTTTGTTGACAAATATTCTTGCTCCAGTCAATTTTTATAGCATCCTGAGTTGCATGACCATGAGCATTAGCTAATCAATGATTGCAATCATTTCCAATGCTTATGGGTTTATTACAATAGGTTACTGATTAGTAATGTCATTCCACGGGGGTGTAAAATTCACCAACTGATTTAAGATGCTACCATAACACCTGTTGATACGCAACAAGGAAACTATTGTTAGTGCCTTACAATAAAAATCTAGCCAGCAGTGCATCACTTTTAGGTTTATCCAGCAACAAACTGCAGCTCTTCTTCAGCGATGCTATACTTTTCTGGCCTGAAACAGCAGATTTCAACAAGAGCCATTTACTTGTTCAAGTGGAAGAAGGATGTTCAACAATGCTGGAAATTCAAAATAATGCTTCAATAAAATTTTCTGGTAAAAGAAATGCAGTAGCTTAATTATTTGTCGGTAGTAACCTTAATTCTTTTTTTAAATGGTACTTAGGCTCGTCTTGGAACCGAAGGGAATAATGTTCGCTCGCTAATTCTGTTGACATTCGACTCATTTATATTGTGTGATTCCCTATGTGTGTGTGCGTGTATGTGTTTTCTTTTACGACTTCTGGCTCCGGCATTGCCGTGCCACTTGAAGTTGGTCTCGTGGAGCGAGGCCCATCCGCACCGGCTGATGACGCTCGACCGCCTCGACGTTTAGGGCCGGATACCGGAGGTAGCCAATATCTCCGAAAATAGGGATCCCATAACAAAACGAATAGGATTTTTGTGATCCTTGTCAAATTTGGGGTTGGAATGACGTGTTTTTAGCCAAAAGTCGGATTTGACCAAAATCGTGATTTTCAAAAATTTGCGATTTTTTACTACTTTCCGGTATTTTGAGCTGATACATGGAGTCGACCCCAAATTTGACGAGGATCACGAAAATGTGAATCTTTTTTTCTGACAGACTAACAAATAAGGAGTTATTCGGCCTTTAAAAATCGGAAGTAAAACCGGAAGTTGAAATTCCGGAAATCTAAAAATGAGCTTTGTTCTACTTTAAATGGTCAACTAGATTTTGATAGTTGTAAAAGTAATCTATTGTTAATAAAAGTTATACTGTGTTTTAAAAGTTCTAAAAGTACAATTTCAGTTCTGACACCTAAATAGACTTGAATCCAAAAATCATACATTTAACACGATTAAACCCGTTACTTACTAGGTATTTAGTGAAAACCTGCAACCGAAATATGACAGTACTTGTCAAAACAATGTTTTGGGTTCTACTAGTATATCTGGCTAAATGCAGCTAGACTGCGCAAGGCTCTTTCGATGTTTCGTCTGCTCACCAACTGCCGCGCATGCGTGAATGAAAATGCCATGATAAACTACAGTTTTATACTTTTATAACCCTCCACTTTTCCTAGTATTGGTATTCTTCATGGTTTAACTAACAAGTATCATTAATCAATCCCCCTGAAAAGTGAAGAATACCTCTGGGTTTTAAGCATAAAGGTTGGATGACTGCTAAACGCCACCTGCCAGTTCCAAGCACAGATTCATTGGGCAAAGCAAACGAAAGAGTCCATTCTCAAGACCGTCATCTGACGCTTCAATATGCAGAAATTTTCCGCTTACCAAATACTTCAGAGCTGTTCTTCACTTTTAGAAGCCTACGTACCCTTTCCTACAGTCTTTATGGTACCACTCTGAATAGATCTTAACAATTTGCGACCACGCATCTCACAAAACGCCAATAAGGCTAGAACGATGCCGAGTATGAACTATGAAGCAATAAGATCACGAAAATTATTTTTATCTGTAAGTTCCGAGCCAGAAACTGATTTTGAATCCAAATTTTGTCCAATTGTTGTTCTACATACAAGGCCGAGCCCTAAGTTAAATTAAATTGAATGTTTTCTTTTTATTTCAAGCAATCACTCAGAAACGAAGACCACTATGACAAGGAAACAAGTTACAGTGGGTTACTTTTACTTTCTAATACACCTGACGTGTATTGTCTAGTAATGAAACAAAGAAATAAAATGTAAGAAAGTAAAAAGCAAAATAAATGATAAAATAAAATTTAAAAAAACCTTAAAGGTAAGTACCATCGACTCTCCAAAAACAATTCACCCCAGCAAAATGGATTTTCTAGGAATTTCGAGTTCCCAACATCTTAACTTTTGCCCGTTTCGCGCATAACTGGTATTTTAACATTCCCCTGCTCCGCCTTTTGAGTCACCTGCGGAGTGGACTGTGAAGTTTGTTGCGGCGGCAACTGCTTCACTTCAATCTCACGCTCCTTCCCCTAACGAGATTGTTACGAATTAAAATAACAAATTAATAGCAGCTTCTAAATATTTACTAACCGCTTCGATGGCTTTCTTTTGAGCAGAGACGACTAGTGTACCATTATCCGACAAAGTGGCGTTTAAGTTGTCAAAGTCGACATTCGATGGGAGGCGATATCGGCGCCTAATATGACGATAAATACGGCCATGGTCATCAGGCTTTTCTTCGTGTTCCGCACAGATCATCAGATTTCTGTCCAACAGCTTCACATCGATCTCATTTGACTTGAAATCTCCAAGGTTTAGAGTCACCTAATAAAACCATTTGGAGCAAAAATTACTGCGTGTGTGTAACGCAAAACATCCAACAAATACACACCTGATATTTATCCTTGTCGCTAACGACTTCTCTAGCCTGTTGGGAAGGCCTCGTCGTGAGGGCGGGAGTGTTGAACAAATCTCTCGGCCAGAACGAAGAAAACGGCGATTCCACCCAACGTGACAGTGGATCTTGTTGAAGAAGTGACCACGTATCCCGAGGGTAAGGTGTAGAATAATATTCGGAGAAAGGATCGTAACTCAAGAGAGCCATGATTACTACTACAAGAGGGAAATGTTACTTTACTAAAGACTGCGGATTCGATCTGACGATCTTCTTGACTGAGCCTCAGATGGTTTTCAAGGGGTCTTATAGCCGATCCAGAACAATACCCAAGGGGATGGAACATCGAAACAAGTGAAACGTCGAAATTTCCAGAAAAAACAAAATTCGTTAATCAAACGTTAATTGCTAATCCAGGCTAACTTAGGCGGTTTTTTAGAAAGGGCATCTGCAGTACAACGGTATTCACATGGGAGTCGAACATTTTTCTTGGCAGAGTGATCCCCTTATGTTAGGCCCGTGATTTATGTGATAACGAAGAGATAGAAGGCTTCGATACTAATATTAAAATGTGTTTGATCAAGCTCTGAATAACTCTAGCAACTTCTTGAATTATTGCTGTAGTAAAGAGCGTTGGGGAGCTACAACTTATTTGGGGTGGGAAAAGAAGGTGATAATTAAGTCCTCCAATTCACTGGAACGTTTTCAAAGCTTTCCAGGAAAACATTCGTTGGAACGCTCTCATTTCCGCAACCATGGTTGGATGGTTGAACGTATAAATAAGCCATGGCTATGCTCGACTGTCAGTGAGTTGTTTGGTACTAGTGCTGGTTGATCCTTTGTCTCCTTTTTCTGTAAAAGTTCACTCCAGCTCTTAGCTAAACGGTAAAGTTTGATGATTCGTTGTCGAATTATGTGCTATCATTTTCCGACACTGTGTCAAGTAATGACATTTTCTTTAATATTTTCCCCGTGTTTAGGATTAGAGAGATATGTCGCTCTTACCTTTTACCGACTTCGACACGATGGACCCGTTCCAATCGCTTCAAACGTTCGATCCGTTCTTCAACAGACAAAATATTGTTCCACGGTCGATGAGACAAACGTTCCGTCGCATGGATCGGGAACTTGGAAGATTGCTGTCTAGTGTCAAAGAAGACGACAAATCATTTCAGGTAATGCAGTTGATTTTTAAATGAATTTTTGTTTTGTTACTGACCTGTGTCTCATGTAGGTTATGGTTGACGTATCTCATTTCGATCCCAGTGAAATATCTGTTAAGACAACTGATAATAATATCGTCGTTCATGGTAAGTTTGTCTACTTGGCACTTGGGAGTTGTGAAAAATTTCGTCGCATTACTGCTTAATTCTTATTATTTCTTCGTTTTACGTCCGTTTTACGTAGCCAAGCATGAAGAACGCAACGACCAATACGGCACTGTATCGCGAGAGTATGTTTCTTACAGTGTCACGTTATTGAATCGAAATAAAATTCACTTACGATTACAGATTCCGCCGCCGAGTCTCCATTCCTCAAGGAGTTAATGCCGAGTCTGTAACCTCCACTATGTCTCCCGACGGAATTTTGACCATCATGGCACCGAAAATGATGCTGGAAGGTAAAATCTTGTGTAGTAGTCCATATAACTCTTAAAATATAGGAATGGCGCTACTTTCGATGTTGTTATTGCAGGGTCCAATGAACGTGTTATTCCGATTACGATGACCAGCACTGCTGGATCGACCAATCCATCAACACCGATCTCTCAAAGGACTTAAAATCCCAACTAAACTGCAGTCAATCCATTCACGAAGAACGATATTATGGGTGTATAAAACAAGTCTCGTTCCTATGTTTTTCTTCTTCTGCTTCCCCTTCCGTTTGATTGTCCATTTTCTTTTTTCCTTACCTTTCCCTCTGATTCTTTTGTCTTTCGCTTTCAGCTTCAACTTTCATTTTTTTGCGTCGATGCTGGTATATACCATCAACTAAACGGACCTTGAAATACACAATTACCTTAAACGACAGGAAATTGTACGGAATTATCTTAGAAACGACAAAGATCATACATAAATTACCTTGACGACGAGATGTTTGAAATCCGTTCTCGTACCTGTTTTCACTTTTCCTAAAATGGTGAGATCTGCGTGAAACATAAAACTACCGTCAAGCACAGCGGCAATCCATTCGACCTACTGTTTGTCTGTAGACTTTGGTGGGGCAGCCTGTAGCAGAACTTCGTTATTTGACACCCACAGGACAAACTAAATAATTTGGTTTTGGGCTTGAATTTTGGATGGGTGGGGTAAGTAGATTAAAGGAAGAATCATTCTTGTACGAGGTTTAAAGATCTTGGGGCATGCCAGACACGAACCGTGTTGGCAACCTAAATCGAAGAATGATTAAGTGAACGGTATTGATAAAAATAGTTACGTGTTCTAGTTCGATGAAAAATCGAAAACCAACGGTACGGACGGAACAGAGTGTGTTTTCCTTTGCAATGATCAATACAATCGAAATCATTACGGGAGTAATAGAAACGGAACGTTCCATTTCTGAGATCTGAGACACAGGTGATATAGATATCTGGACGGATTAGGAATCTTAACACGTTATGTGGGAATTAGAAGTATTAAATCGAAGAATGGCAAAGAGGGCATGAATTTCTCGTAACAACATCATGCTCGGCAGCACTGTGCTTACAAACTCTGCAACTCCAAATTAGCGAAGTATCCATCAAAGGCCTCCCAGTCGCCACGCAACTCGCGAATCGATTGTTACATTCTGGGCAGCTGTTCGACCTAATGACAAGAAATGTTATTGACTAACATGGAAATTATCTACTGATTTTTGTTTCGTTTACCAATCTTGGATGTCCGTACTGCAGTGTGGGCACTCAATCTTGCTAGACCGGCCATCTTTTGGTGGGTATTTGGTAAAAATCTCCAGTGCTAGAAGGCTGTAGTTTTCACGGTCCGCATGATTAAGCTAGTACAACAAAATCTAACGATTAGTTAACACTTGGAAATGTTGCTTTCTACCATAACTTACGGCAGGAATAGATTCCAGGCAAGTAAAAGCTTTCGAACAGACGTTGAAACACTTATTGAGGGCGCTGGCCAACGCCAACATGGAGAAGACAGTCTCTTCATCGAGGATATCGGTATAATCCTGTAATTTGATGGTAGTGGCCATAACAGCGACAAGTTTGCCTTGTTGAAACTGTTGCTGAGCTAATATGAAGTAATGCCAAGCTTCTGCAGGACGCCAAGGCGCATCTAGAAATTTCGAAACTCGTTCCATAGTCAGAGAGTTCTGGGTCGTAACGTTTTTGGCCTCTTCAGTGAGTAGGGCAGCCAAGACGAACAATTTTTTAATTTTTAAAGGGTCATTCCACTTTTTTATAGCTTGCTCTCCAACCTATAGAATGCAATCAGTCATTAAACCTTAGTGTAAACATTAAACACAAACAAACAGTTACTTGAAACAGTAAGTTGGCTGCCTCTCTGTGGCAGTTGGCTTTGCGGAATAATTCTACGGCATCAGAAATTTTGCCGTACTCTAGGAGTCGATCGGCATGAGACACCAACCTTGAAGCGATTTCTGGAGCTTGAATCTGGCGCGAAAGTTCAACTGCCATGTTCCATTGGTGCAGGGTAACACAAGTATCAAGTGCTGCCTTCATCTGGTTACACTAATGACCGTACATGGGAAAAACAAATAGAATAGAGCAAAAAAACGATGTTTTTATGAGGCAACATACTTTTAGGTAGCACTGGACAGCCTGTTCGCAAAGTCCAACCGAAGTGAACATAGAGGCAATTTTCGGTACAAGAGGATCTCTCTCATCCAACATGTCGATCAACTTCTCCAAATTTTCATAGTCTTCCATGTTGTAGTAGCAATCGACCAGCTTTTCGTTGTTTTCCGCCAGTTTGTAGTAGCCAGAGGCTTGGGCGTACTGATGTCTATCACAGAAGAAGTTGCCCATTTGATTATATGTAGACTTGTTCTCCAAATCTGTCGTTGTAGCTGCATTCTGCAACTCGGAAACTCGAGCCCAGTCTCCCAGTTTGCGTCGGAGAGCCATAGCCAAATCCCTATAAATTCAACTGTTTGAAACTACTTGTCCCTTAGACCCAAACCACAATCGTACCTTCTATCATTTTCCAAGTAGATGCTTTCAGCTTCGTCAAATTTGTGAAAATAAGCAGCCACTTCCGCCTTAATTATTCCCGATCCAACAGGTAGATTTTTTAACCTATGCAACAATTGCAACGACGCAAAATCAGCACATCGGACGAAAGCAGATTCAGCTGCTTGTAAATCTTTAGTAAAAAAAGGAAACAGCTATTAAATGCAACTGCCTAACAGCAAACAAAATAATGTATCTAACCGTATTGCTGAAGAGCCGATTCAGCAAGTAGCCTCCACAACCGCGGATGTGAATTTTCTTCGACGAACTGATAGGCTTCATTGGTTCCAACCTTTTCTAAAAGGTGACGAGTATCCCTTAAAGATTTAGTCTCCATAGCTACCAAATCTTCTTTCGATGGATTTTCAGGGTCTTTCAGTACATCCCCAAGCGAGACCGCAAAAATTTCTAAATCCTGTGTGACATACAAGAAATAAAACGATCATTTAGTGTGCCTTCCAACAGACTTCTGGCAATAGACGATTGAGAAAATATTCACCTTGAAATGGCAAAGATAGGCGGAACATACGACTGGTTCTTCTGGTTCCAAATTTCGAAATATGTACATGCGAGTTTTCTCCATCAATGCAAATAGTTCCGGATTGTCCATTGCCCAACACAAGTCCCACACATCTCGGCGTTCAAACCTGAAAATTATGATCACAGATTAGACGGCATTGCAAATTAGAATATTTACGAGAATGCTTACGACAAAATACTGCCAAGTGTGAACGAGGCTCCATCGACTTCAAGCTGAAGTATGTGCAAAACCCCATTGTGATCTAGAATTGCCAATTTCCTATAGTGTTAGAAAAAGTATGTTTTATCGGTGTTCACCAAATTGCTCTATGTAATTAAATGAAAAGTACGACATACGTGCAGTTCGAATTGAGAGACATCTTCGTTGGCTCAAAGCCAAGTTGAATATCACCAACATATTGAACAGCTGAGGAACTAAGATTAAATCCAAGCAAATTGCGAGAGTCTGTTCCAAAAATTAATACGTTATCCCGTGCCGTGACGCAGGATAGCGAATGTTCACCGCTCAAGAAGGTTTCTATACTATAAATTTTCTCTTTGTTTTCTCGCTTGATTCCTAAAATGATATTTAAGTTGTAATTTTTTTACAATCCTCGATTGAATCCACTTTATATGAACTAACCTGCAATATCAATTGTGGTTTGAGATCGAGGTGTTCGATAATGCCAGAGCATGAAGCTATTTCCAGAAGCGGTGACGACGTGACTCGAAGTCATGGCCACTAAGCGTGGTTCCAGGCTTACATATTTGCTGTCAACGGGAGTTCCTAAAGCATTGCAAAGAATAAGTCCAAAGTCACATTGAGTGCTTATTTGGATCTCTTCATCATCAAGTCTGGTTGCTAGCACACAATGATCTCCACAGGAAGCAGTCCCAATAAATTGTCGAACTTGTTTCACGTAACGCTACAACACGAAAGAAAAAAAAATTATATTGGATCACTTTGCAAAAAGAAAAAACTAGCCCACTTTCCGATTACCTCATTGTTTTTCGTATCCCAAAACATGACGTAGCTCTCTGGTTTATTCCGCTTGTGAAAGTGATAAACTAACGTATTTGAAAAGCAGGTCCACATGTAGTCGTGCTTGACCTGTGCTAGGTAGATGAAAGAGTCTATAGAAAATGCTAGACGGAGAGAGAAACCTTCCCAGCTTAAACCAGTGATTTGATGTCCTGGCAGCTTCATGGTTCTAATCAATTTTCCTAGTGGAGAGTAGAAATTCATGGTGTTTTGGGTGGGGCTAGGATTTGTATCTGAAGAATGGCCAGCAATAGCCAGAATTGTGCCATCATGATTCCACTGGCAGTCTACTGGTTTTAGTTGAGTTTCAACTATAATTGGGTTCTCGTCTTGGTCACTTTTCATCAACTGTAGTTTGCCATTACTAAACAGAATTGCCAGAGATGGATTTTCTGGATATATTGAATATTTGAACCATTTCAAGGCAATCAGGCTGCATGGTGCTTCCAAATTCAGCTTCATCTGCGAGTCAGGGAAAAACAAAAAGATATTAGCTATGTAATGTCTCTGTGTTTAAAGGAAATACATACAATGAATGTTCCTCCACTGTCATATATATGGACTTCTCCATTCATTAAGCCAAATAATATCATTTTTGAGTCTGGTGACCAGTCAACATGGCTGAGTTGCACATTTTTCAGGTCACGTCCCCACAAACGATTACCATCAACACTGCCAACAATGACAGCTCCATCTTCATAGACAATGCAAATCTTCTGACCATCTCCATTCCATGTCATTCCTGTCACTACAGATTTGTTCCTGTTGTTGATCATCTCTTCGTGCCATGTTCCTTTTCAAACAAAAATAAGCCATCTGTATACTTCCACATTTTAAAATCTAGTTCACTATGAAGCCTAACCTTTAAAAAACACCCAGACAATGATCAATCCATTTTGATCACTGGTTGTCAATTTTTGACTGGTCTCATTCCACACTGCTATGCTAACAGATCCATTATGGCCCTCCAATGTTTGATTGGCAGAAAGGTTGGATTGAGCCTGGCCACTTGAATTGACTGAATTTTGATTTGAATCCAATCGAACAATTTTTAGAAGACCGTCATCGCCACCACACGCTAAATAGCCATTTTCTTTATCCCAGGCGATACATTTCAATGGAATACCATTTGGAATGGCTATTTTTTTACTAAGGTAAACAAACATCTTCTTGTACTTTACAAGCTTCCGTTTGAATACAATAGTCACTTGTCCGTTAAGGGGCAGTAACCATGGAGATGCGATCAAACATGCATGTACAGTTGTCCTAGTGGTGATAAAACAATGGTGAATCCAGCAACGAGCGAATTTTTAAAACACACAAATAGTTTGAAAACCAATCCTTTCATTTTGTATTGTATCAAGATGGCAAGAGAAAAAATAAACGAAAACAGAGACTATTAAGTAAAACAGCTAAAGTTGAAGACATGGAGTATTGGGTAGTTGATTAATGTGAAGTATCCATATTCTGGAAGCTTTAAAGAGCGGTAACGCGGAATTTTCTCTTATCTTCCGTTTCGGCACTAGAAGAGTTTGCAACATCAAAACCTGGTGATGGGGGAGTAGGAAGGGTTGGAGTAGTAGGCGTACTCGACTGGCTGCTGGATCGTCCGAAACGCGGAAGCCGGAAAGGTAGCCGACTCGGTGGGGATCGCTTATCACTAGACGGGCTATTCACGGTGACCGGTGAGATAACCGGCACCTGCTGAGTATTGGAGAAGGAACTCAATTTCTCGAACGTTCCACTTGACACGATGGGTCTTGGCGTTTGATCGGGACTGCACCCGGTGCCAACAGATTTATCTTCCGTGCTTGGCTTGGCACTATCACCTCGGCTGATCCATTTCCTCACGTCCGGCTGTTCGGCTTTTTGCTTACTGCGGCTCTCTTCCACTTGTTTCCACAAACTAGCGATTTTGCTAGTCACAACTTTTTTCGGTGGAGTGCGCTTCTGCGGGGGTGTCGCAGACGTTTGGTCATCCATGCCACTCCAAGTTGTCGTCGCCGATGTGGAATCGGAACCGATGCTGGCGCTGCTAACCGAGCGCCTACTCAAAGCTGGACTGCCTTTAGACCGTGGCGATGAGAGAGGACTCGGGCCGTTATTGAATCGACTGGGCTTCTTCGGTAGAGCTGGTTTGGCTACTTGAGTGATTTTCGGTTTTGGCGGAACCTTTGGAGGAATTTTGATCGATTGTTCTTCTTCTTTAGCAGCGACACCTTCCGGGGATGACGACTTCTCCTTCGTGAACGTTCCCTGTTTGCCCAGACTTGAGAGAGGTGGATGTTGGGGGTCGATGGCGGGTACACTCTCCGATTTCGGTGGGGTCAATTTGAGGGAAGCGACTGAAGCCTTTGAAGCCATTTCCAACGAGCGTCTCTTGAGCTGCTTTGCATCTTGTTCCACCACCGGAAGCTGCCGTGGACTGCACGGAGCACTGCTGACACGTGGACTTTTACTGTTTGACCTCATTCGGACTTGAGACTCAAGAACAGGAACTGAAGGATATTTTGATTTTTGTGACTGCGTTGTATTCTGGCGTAATGCTGACGTCCGATTAGGACGGACTGGACTTGGACTAGCTGGACTTGCGCTTCGACCACGAGACTGAGCTGCTCGTGATACAGGGGTGGTTTTGCTTCCATTGATTTTGGCTGGAGAAATGATTGTTGTTGCTTGTGCCTGTTGTTGTTGCGGGGGCGATGTGTTCACCACAGGCCTGTTGGGTCCATTAATTGGAATGACACGGACTGGGCACAAGACTCGACGACGGCCACGAATTCCTTTGATTGCCATAGGGTCTTCCAAGAATTTCTGATCTTCCGGTCGGACGATCTTGGTCTTCCGTAGATCTCCTCCTTCATTGTTCTCCAGTCCTTCTTGATGCAATGCCATCTGCTTTACTCGAAGACATAGGGATCTAGTAATAAAAATGTGTTGGTTAGTTAAAGTCATTCCTTTTATAAGATGGCCCTAAGACGTACCTATCCGATTCTGATTCGTTGGACACCAGACTAAGAGTTTCGCAATCCAGCATGCATTCTTCACTTATCAATTCGGAAGAATTGCTATTCTTCCGGCTGAGTTTCACCTCCTCTTTCAAGGTGCGAATCACGGCTTTGGCATCCATTTCTAAGGCGGATAATTCTGAGGCACTCATACTTTTCTGGTTTGCGGATTCAACTTCTGTCTTTCCCACAGACACATCCCCATCAGATCCAGTGGTGGAAGAACTTATAGTCTGCGTCATGAAACGTTCGCGTTCCGAGGACCGACGTTGCTTGGCCGTCTTCTTCGTTTCTTCACAGTTGTTCTGTATGGCATCGCGGAACCCGTTTTCGACACTCTCTTCCACCGAATTGGCGTTGAGAGTGTACGTCTGATAACGTTCTTTATCGGTCTGGCGTCTATCACGTGGCGTCAGCTTCCGCCTCTCTCCCGTTGGCGACGAAGACACACTGTCGTCCGTGTTGGCATTTTCGTCGACAGCGTGTTCCATAATGGCCAGCTGAGTCAGTAATCCTTCTCGACGTTGTTCATCGTCAAAATAGGTGGGATCTAAGACGCTGCAAGTCAAACTGGCAAACGAATCTGTCACCCTAGACGTCATCAGTTCTGCGGGTGGTTTAGTATTTTCGATGCGGAAGGAAGTTGAGGCACTGGAGCTGGTTGTCATGTTGGACTGTTCGGTCGATATCACCAAGGCCGAAGAGAGAGCTTGTTTTAAAAGAGGATTAGCTCCATTGACTGGAGTTCGTCCTCGATTGCTGTCCGTTTGACAAGTTAAGGATTTTCTAGTTAAAGAAGGTGACTTCTTAGAAGTATCTGTCCAGCTTGCGGCTCCATCGATGAAACTAGACGTCAAAGATGGGAAGTGTTCGAGATCGTTGGACTGAGACGATCCATCCAAAGAATCTTGACTTTGAATATGGGCTGCGATCTGATTCGCTTCAAGACGAATGAGCGACGAATGCGTCATGGATGGAGAACTATTTGGGTCCGGCTCTTCTAATTTGATTGCAATGTCTGATGGATCGACTAGGTTTCCTGTAAAATTTCCGGCCGATGAAGAGAAAGCAGAAAATGAACTGCTGGTCGTGACAGTTACAGTTGATGGGGAGGCACTGGCTTGGCCATCCCCAGCTCGTCTTATTCCACCCGTCCAGCTTTGGCTGGTTGGAATCTTGGCCCCTGAAGTTTTGGCCGATTTGGATTTCTTGTTTTGGTCGGAACGGCCATCAAGATAATCACTTTTCGATTTAGGCATACCCCAGCTAATGCAACTGTCCAAGAGAGCTTGATCTTCCGCCGATGGTTCGTCATCGTTGGAGTTCACGCTGAGTGAACTTAACGAGCTGTTGCGTGAAAATGTGACGGGCGTGTCCTCAACCTTGTAAGAATAGCGATAATCCAAATCGACGCTCGTGTTATTGCTGCATCCGCTAGCTCCCATGCGACTAGAGCCTTGACTTGAATGTCGAGAACGACGTCCAGACGGTCGCGAAACTTCGGAGGTGCTTTTGACCCGCATTGCCATTTGCCGGACGTTAGAAAACGGGCCATGAAGAGGTGGAACTCTCTGATCGAGAAACAAAACAAAAAGTCAAATGAATTGATGCCAATACCATTGAAATCTGCAAATTGAATTATACTTCTTTAAAGGATGTTGACGATTTAGGTAGTTCCATTGGCGGGCGAGATGGCCGGCTCTTTTGAACACCATTGGACGTTGACGGCGCTGCTGATGTTGACTTGGCGGATATGCTCGATGTTCTTGGAGGAGGCACAGGTTTGGCTGTTGGTTTGGCTGACCTGATACAGGCGTAGAGCATTTCATCGTCATCGTCATCATCGTCGTCTTCGATATCACTTCCAGTATCGCGGATGTTGGATTTTGCCAGGGACGAATCGATGCTCTGGCTCGGCGGGATGCCTGACCCACGATTGGGCTCAGAGAAATCCTGAACACTAACCGATTTCGCAATAGATGGACGGACCTCAGACGGTGCAACAATTTCCGGGGCTGGAGGTTTACTGGTTTTCGGTGTTTGAGGTGCGGGCTGCCGACTTGTTGGTTTTCCTTGCGTTATAATTTCCAGTAGCAAATCATCTTCGCTGCCGCTCTCTTCACTCCATTCATTGGACTCGATTGGGACAGGGTCGGAGGCAGCGGCCATTGATACGACTTCAACTTTGACTGTTTGCTCCAATTTTCTTTCGGTTAAGTGCGCAGAATTTAGGTTACCAACTCCGTGACTGAGTGGTAATAATTTGGCCGTGCTAATGACTTCGCCGTCAATATGCAATGAACTCAGACTGGTCCATCGTGTGAGAGCGGGACTGTCTTCTTCGTTGAAACGTCGAGGCTGTATAATGAGAGGAAGAATACTAATGATTTTGAGACAATAGAATTCAATGTGCTTTATACCTCGTCGTAATCGAAAGTACTGCGGAAATTGACTTCCGACGCAGATCGAACAACCCGGTTAAAAATAGGATTAACAAGCTGGGCAGTTGAAGGCGCAGTGGCCTGCACAGATGTCGGAAGAGGCAACGGAGGTCGACTTGCGACAACCACTGGAGGAGGAGGAGGAGGAGGAGGGGGAGGCATTGGAGTCGGGTCTGTTGGCGAGGAAGGTTCATCGTCAAAGGACAGCTGACTCAGTGGGCTGGCCGCTCGAGTGAAAGCGGGCGTGCCCTCCATTCCAAAATTATTTGTGGAGTCATCAAACACACCATCAACATGCTGAACACGTTGAAGAGGTTCTGACAATTGCTGTTGTTGTTGTTGCTGCTGCTGCTGCTGCTGTTGTTGTTGTGGTTGTTGTTGCTGCTGTTGATTTTGCTGATCTTGCTGCTGCGGATGATGAGCTTGCGTTCGACGAGGACTTGACGGCATTGTTTGACCCGGTGAATCGGGTAATTCGCTGGGCGAGACAGCACGACTTGTCAATCGGCTAAACTCACTAACAACCGAACCTTCGTCATGGCAATTTTGCTGTTGATCTAAGCTATCCAACGATTCCAGAGAACTGGAGCGAGAGAACATGAGCGGGGTTTGCTGTTCGGAATAGTTGATTTCACAATCAGCCGTCGTGTTGAACGTGACCGTTTTGCTCTCCTTATTCGTTGGCTGTGAACGACGGGGCATCGGCGGTGTTTTCCCTTCAACTTTATCTCCGTCAACTTCTTCTTCATCATTATCTTCCTCTTTAGGTTTGTTTTCAAGCCCTGTAGTTTTTTCAGTCGTGTCATCTTGCTCCATCTTTGGGCTTTCCAGTCCAGCCTCACGGAGATCAGTAAGTGAAGCTGCGCTGGACCTTGTGAACGGCGTTTCATAGGGAGTGCCCTCCATGCAATACGTCTGCATCGTATCGTTATCGGCGGCATAATCTTCCTCTTCATCTGGATAGCGCAAACTAAAGTCTGTCGGACGTTCGGGTTCATCCAAATCCGTTTCGCGGTATGCAGACAAGACCATGGCTTTCTTGACGGTGCTCGAATCCATCTGATCTGCCGTTTGAAGTACCGAATCCGATCCTTCGGGGTTGTTGTCTCCATCTACAAGAGGTTTAGGTGGCCTGGACGGTGTCCAGTGCGCTGCCACAGGGACGGAAACCACTTCTTCTGTGTATTTGAGGCTGTAGTTGACTGGTTGATCATCTTCTTCGTAGTTGAGGGATGTGTAACTAATCTCATTCTCGTGTGAATGCCAAGCCGTTCGAGTTACTTGTAAACGGGATCCCATTGCTACTGCTGGGCTGGCCGTTGTCGATGGGGGTGCGGCCATCGTTCTTGGGCGGACCGTACCGCCGACGGAAGCGATTATGTCTCCCGTTGCATTCTTGCGCTCCAAGCTTGATGAACGGACAGGTCGGATGGGTGTCGATCCACTTTTTGGCACCAACGTCGGTGCTGTGGACGACCTGCCATAAAGGCTGGTGGTATTGTGGCCACCCAGAGAGCGATACATCCGCCTGTCAAAGGGACTGACGCCAGTAGGTTCATCCAGTGGGCTGAGCGGATCGATGTTGTCACACATTTCCGTTAGCGTTTGATCTATCTCTTGTTCCAGGGCTTTCTGCTTACGAGCCTGTAGTGAAGTGTTATGGCTCGTTGCGTTTCCGCTGTTACTCAGAGAGCCATTGCTACTGCCGAATCCAGCCGATTCCAGGTTTTTGAGGGCAGCTGATGACGCAGTCGCAATCATCTTGTGTCTTGAATGGACTAAACTGCGCAACATGGGAATCGCGCCGAGATCCCGTAGCGTCGATTGATCTTCCTTGCAACGCGCGGACAAGTTCCACAGGGTTCCACAAGCATTGCTCACTACAGTCAAGCTAGGTGAACGTAGGTGATGGAGCAGAATTTGGAAACATCCGTGCCGTCGTAACGAAGCTCGGTAGTCATCGCGAGTCGCGATGTGACTGGAGATATTTCTCACAATACCCCCGCCAGATTCGACGATGGACAAGGT
The DNA here is from genome assembly GCF_020631705.1 of Daphnia magna. Lineage (NCBI taxonomy): Eukaryota > Metazoa > Arthropoda > Branchiopoda > Diplostraca > Daphniidae > Daphnia > Daphnia magna. The sequence goes on along the minus strand of NC_059185.1, from coordinate 11,646,924 downwards.
TTTAGACTCTGATTTGTAAGTCAGCGTACGGACAAGGAATTCTAATGATCCTGGTGTGGCGCAAATGGTGGCCTTATTGCAGCTGGAATGCGATGACAAGTTCCAAAGAGCCGACAACATTGATTTTAAGGTCGATTCTCGATGCGTTTCCATCGACATTGTGATCAGTGATTGAACAACGTTTGTTTGCTGTAGTGCATCCTTGCTGGCACTGTCGGCTCTCCACGAAAGATTACGCAACACGCTGGCTGTCACCTACGCAAACCAAACATATTGTTATCTACTATTCTTAATTTATCGAGGCCGAAATAGAATTCACTTGTCTCAAATCATCGTTAGGCGAGGCTAACTGGTGAGAAAGGACGGCTAAAAGCGGTCGCGTGGAGCAGAGCAGGGTTTTGTTGGGACCGTGACCAAAGGTGAGATTGGTCAACGTCATGCTGGCATAGCGACGCAGCGTGGTGCACTGTGTATCGTCACACAGCGACCCGTGCGCCAACTGGTCCAGATGCAGCAATTCCGACAGACCCTGAAGAGCTCCCAGGTGGCTCATGGCTTGACGATGATCATCATCGAACGACAGCTTCATTAGATTCGTCACCACAGCGCATGGATGGCTATCCATGTCATCTATCAAGAAATGAATGTATTATTCATTACCAAACAAGTGTAGCTATCGACGTATACCATCTAGGAGCAGCGGGAGGCGATTATCAATCTCCTGATCGTGATGATGCAGTTGATGCATGATGGCATCTCTCAGCCGATCGGCATAGGAACGAATGAGTTCAAGTAGTTTAAGGATTCTGATTTCTCTTTTGACTTTACGATCGTCAGCGCTGTTGTACACTAAATTGTGAAGGGCTTGCGCCGCACTTGCTCTCGTTTCTTTATCAGCTTCTGTCAACATCCAGCTATTAGCTGTGGCATTACTAGGGTTGGCCCGATCTTGATTATTTGATTCGCCTCCACCATCCTGATTATAAATAAGCTGAACCAGCAGCGGAATACAGCCTGGCAAATTTAAATACACGTTAAAACAGCGTAACTATGTCAAGTGTAATCCATGTCAACTTACCAACTTGGTGGAGGGTACTTCTTGTTTCTGGGTTGGCTGACATATGTAACAGCTTCTGGCTAACGTTGTGACGATCGTGGGAGAATAGCATTGTTAACAAATTGTAGACTACTTCTACTTTTGGACCCATGGGAGGCTTTTGCGTCCTGTCTGAGAGCAAACTTCCGCTGCCACCACTACCCGAAATACCGTGGCTCGAATGGATGCTCGACGTGAAACTCATAACACTTGCGGTATCCTTAGAAATAACAAAAGGACGTAAAGCTACAACGTCTGTGTAAGCTGGACAAGTTCCAAACGTAATTGAATTACCGAATGACCGTTTTTTTCTTCATGGTGAAGATCGAGACTGGAGCCACTGAGCCAAATATCTTTGTCATTTGTCCAATCTCCAGGCAATGCGGGGGAAGTTGATGTCGTATGGCAAAGATCACTGGCTGCAGCTTCGCTTTTGCCAACGTGATTGACGATAAGCGTATTAATTTCAGCCAATTTCTGGTCTAATTTTCGGAGATGAAGAATACGCTCTTCCCTTCGGCGTACCACTTCACTCGTGGGACCCAACGTCTTCAGCATCCGATCTTGCATCCGTTGGGTCTCCAACTCCAATCGCGTCCGCTCTAGTTCGTATTCTAGCGTTGGCTGCAGGCCCACGCGCATACAAACGCATAGACAAAAAATATAAAATAAAAGAATCATGGAAGAAGTGTGTTAATGCGTAGGAGCTCTAAATCAATGACATTGATCGATGGTATACCGAGTCGGTTGGCAATGGTAATTCCCTCATTTGCCGAGCCAGGAGCTCTAACTGTGTGAAGTAGCTGTGACGGTCTTTGTCTTCATGTTTTAAATGGCAGAGAACTTCATTCCTTAGTAAAGCAAAACAAAAACTTATTGTCAAACAGACAAAGGGTTGGGGTGAAAATTATAAAACTTACTTTTGGCGTTGGATCTCTTGGGCAATTGACTGGAGATCGCTTAGACTTCGAGGAGTGTCAATGGATGGAAGATTAAGATTCAGTTTTAACTGAGCTCGACTGAATGCCCGTTCAGCTTCCGCATTGTTGGCACCGGCTGCCATGGCCATTTGCTTTCCTCGGTGTTTTGTCCTTGTTTTAGCACAATCTATGGGCGAGACTCATAAGTCAACTACTGCACTTCGTCACAAAAACAGGACACTATTCGGAATGAAACCCTACATCACGGTAAGGGTGGGGTTCATGAAAAAAAAAAACATACCAGAGGGGAAAAAAAATTTATAGATATTAATGGGGAAAAAAAATAGAGTCGTGTGAGGGAGGGAGTGTTACGGGAATGTACAGATGAGGGTGGAGTGAAATGGTGTGCATAGGGCAGGCGCATCGTCGTCCCCACTGGGCGATCAATACTTGGCAACGGGTTGATGGGTCACAAACTGAAGGGGGATTATGAACAATAGTATTCCATTATCTATTACAGATAACTTGATCAACCTCAAAGCATATCTTGTTTCACAGAAAAAAGAGAATTAGCTGCTGAAACGGAATGAAGGAATCTGTTGTAAAAGGGAAATCGAAACATGATTAAGCTAACCGGTGACCAAAACAGAGTCAGTTAACATGCCATCAACTAATATAGAGAAGTAAGATTCATTTAAATTATTTAAAAATATGAAGATGACAACTGGACCTCAGTTGCAAAGAAGCAGTTGAATACCTTTTAAGTATGATAATGAGCCTACTGAAACAACAAATGTACACCTTTCTTATAATCGTAAGTAATTATAGCCAGTCAACCATGGTTATAGTTTACTTTGAACAAAAACCTCTCACAAGTATGGTAAAATAAATAAAGTTGTCAAGCAGCTTTACCTTAGGACAACCATTTAAAAATCTCTTGCAAGACTTGACATTGTGAGTTTCATTTCCACCAGGTCTTCATGACAACTGAGTCTCCAAGTATTTGTGGTTTCGTAAGATTTACAACACTGGATGACGGACACTAACTTCTTAAATGGCCGTCACGATTGACAAAGTAATTAAGGGAGAAATTGTAGTAATATTTTACAGTTTAAAAACTAGTATAAGGCTAAAACACTGTTCAACAACATAGGATACGAACTTAAATCCCATAAATTTAGACCGTACTTTCTTCCCTATTTTGAAACGAATTTGGAAAGAGTTAAGGTTTACAACAGAGAAAACTGAATATGCGTGTGTAGGGAAAGGAATGACTTATTCGACTGCTAGGCCGACTTAAGATTTGGTTTGATAGATGGCGGTCGGTAGCACACTACCTAAGGGCGTGTTTCGAAAAAAACATAACAAAAGATAAACGTGGAAATGAGTAGAATAGGATTCGCTCTACTTTACACGACAACCTAATTTTCAATCAAATATTGTCACAACACAGTCAGCTGTAAAATTATTACAGTCAGATTTCGTGGAAGAAACGTCAGACTTACCTTTCCTTTAGGCATCCACCGTAACCGTACCGAGTACAAAGAACGAGCACAATGGACGTCTTCCACTTCCAGACTACGTCGCCATTGCTTTCCTTTTTGTCTCTCTACACACTCAGCTTTCTTTTAGAACTATTCATTTCCTTTCTTTTCACGGACACTTGCTTTTCACACCGACACATTGGCCGGCGATGGAAGCATTCCAAATTTAGCCGAGATTCCAAATCCTAGCCTCAAATTCGAAAAGAATGCGTCTGTTTTTACTAAACTATGTCGAATGGGACTGGCATCTCTCTCGTTAACAGGACAAGCTATTCATGCACAGTGAGGAACTTTGAAAAAATAAATACGTAGACGACAGCACTAAAAAAACGCTTCAAAAACGAAAATGTATTTAAAAGATCTAGATTCAACACAGAATTGGAATGAAAGAAGTTCAAAAAAGGAATCACAATGAGAATAAACATCACATCTTTTACATTACAAAACGAACATAAAACTTCTTAAATTTTTCATTTACTTTTTCACAGCCCTCTTTGCTGTTTGCTGGGAAACAATGGGAAACTAGAACACAGAAAAAGAACTTTAAAAAAAAAATAGTTTTCCTTTTAAGTTTCTTTGAACAATGAGAAAACTTACTTGCGAAACCCGCCTGCAGTTCCTGATTGAGGGGCGGATGATGAAATCAAATTATAAAGGAGATTGCCCACGTTTACACCTTTAGCAAATAGCGATTCGATGCACTGAACGCCTTGGGCCGGCTGTGGGCCGCTGAAAACAGCCTGGCAAACGACACCTTCTGTTGCGCCACTAAAAGCCTTCTGTATTTCTTCGCAATACTGATCCGGATAGACAGGAGTCCGGAACGTACATTCACTTGCCATCGGTGGAATGTACTTCAAAATTGCAGGACATGGACGGACGCTGGACAGTGGGACCCAGTCTGTATAACCAATATCCAAGAAAAATGCTTCAACCATGTCGCCATTTACTTGATTGGCTCGAGCGCGGAAGAAACGGTTATATTCCGGATGCATAACTGCGTAAAGGACATTTTCTTTTACGCTGATGGGTGGAACATTGGGGGCATCATTAGCGTCTAGCGGTCGAAGGTTATCCCTGATTTGTTCAATTTCTTCTATGTTGCTCTCGTATTGGATCCAAAACATTCCAGCTGACTTGACGTAAGACACTCTGACATCTACTGCACCCGAAATCACTCCATTGTGCGACTGGAGAGAAGTTGCATTGCTCGCCTCATTGCCCAGTCTAACATTCGTCGTTGCAGTGACTGAGGCAGGTAGACCGAGTTTCTCGTTTAGGTCGTTTCCGGCTGTATCTCGTAATCTTACATAAATGTGTTTCTCCGTTTTCTCAATAAAGGTAACGAGCATTGTTTGATCAAAGATGGCAGACTGGCATTTGCTGGTGTTTGGCAATCCGTTGGGACATCTATCAACTCCATCCAGGGCACACTTCAACGCCAACGCAGGCTGTGCCACTAGGGATGATGGCAGAGGTCGGAGTAGATCCAGACCTATCGTAGAAGAATTTCCATAGTCGACATAATTAACGGTGGCCAAATTTCGATCCACACTTTCAATTACAGCCCGGTACCAACGCTGATCTTCGGGAAACAAAGCAAGACAAGAAAGTCCGACGAGTGGCTCAACTGGTTTGGTTTTGGAGAATTCCGTACTTCTGACGTGTTTTTGAATAGATTCCATTAGTGTGTTAGCCGATGACGGATCTAAGTGAAGCCAAACAGCAGAGGGTGACGTCAAGCAAACGGCAACGGCCTTGGAAGAAATCGATTGTCCCGGAACGCAATGTAGTTCACTGATCAACTCCGCACTCGGACGAATCACTGGATGTGATTCAATTTCCTTATAGGATTTAGAAACCGAGTCCAGCGCCTCTAGAACTCTTCCAGCGTCTTCCAATAGGAATTGTTTGATTTTTGAGTTCAGCGTTTCGATTACGTTCTCTGTCGGAGTTTCCATGCAATCAATTTGCTGGACGCTGCCATTTTTAGCCCCGAATTTCACACGAAACACTACTTCTGGAGAGCAAATAGAGTTAAAATATTTTAAAGCCTGTTCAGGCCAGTGTTTCGGTCTTGATTGACAATTCAAAGAAGATTCAACGGCCATCGTAGGGAAATCTTTCAGGCTGCTAGGCAAATGGCGGAAATCGGACAAGGAAACTTTATGGCGGTCTCCATAATCGATAAACCGAACTTCAGCCATTCCCGAATGGCCATCGAGAAACTCCACTTGAGCTCTGTACCAGGTGTGATACACGGGATGGTTTACGGCGTAAATTTGCCCAGGAATTGGCTGTCCTTGCATTCGGTATGAGCCCGCGTTCGCCCCTTCCAGTTCTCGATACAGTTGATCTTGAATTTCAGTCACCTTGCTCTCATCTTCTTTCCGTTGGATCCAAAAATTGTCTGGTGAAATACAATAGGCGACGTAAACCTCCAATTCAATCGGTTTTACAGGAAGACCTATCTTTTCAGCCAAATCCTTCCCGTCAGCCGTATTGTACAGACGGACATGCAAAACTCCGTTGACGATCTTAATAAATTTCACAGTAGCTACAAGGTCCATTACTTGACCAATAGAAAAGCTTCCGTAACGTCCTTCGAAATTGGAGATTCTATTCCATCCAGACAGCATTTGAAAACCATGGCAGGTTTATCCGCAAGTGAGACTGGAAGGGCTCGAAGATGATCCAGGGCTACAGTAGAGGAGTTTCCGTAGTCGATGTAATTGACAATGACACGATTTTGCTCAAGCGTTTCTACAACGGCTCGGTACCAACGTCTATCATCGGAAAAGAAAGCCAGACAGAACGCCCCTGCAACTGGAACAAAGTTCGTTTTGTCGTTAAGGAACTCTGGTTGAGTGACAATTGTATCCGACTGCTCCATTAGAACATCGACCGCGTCTGGTTCTAACTGGACCCAGAACTCCAGTGGTGTTTTGGCGAAAGACACGAAGGCACCCGTGGAGATAATTTTATCTGGAGCGAAGTCGAGATTCTGTGGCGGCACTTTCACTTCCTTTCCAGAACAGGTGTTGTGAAAACAGAGAATCTTGTTTTTCACAAGGTACTGAGCGACGTCTCCAATTTCCGGCACATTCAAATCAACATTGTAAATGCCGTCTACATCAAACCAATAAATGCGTTAATCAATAACAATTCATCTGATAAACACAAGCGAACCTGTAGGTGGATAAAATCGAGCTCCAAGAATTTGCCCATGTGGAAAGCATGCGTTGATGTGCATCCTCAAATCTTGGGAGTAATAGATTTCGGAATCAGGCATTATGACATTTTTCAACCTGCATTGCCAAGTCTGTATAGATAAAGATAAATACGAATTATGTACGAATACAAAGAAATTGCAAAACAAAGTATACCAGTTGAGGGCATTTCATGAAGCGAGGGTGGATGCGTTTCAGCTCCTTCAGAGGAGTCTCCTGTTCGTTGCCATAATCCACGAAGAGCACTTGTGCGAAGTTCCCATGAATCGACAAAATTTGAGAACGGTAAAAACGGTCATCATCCTTGAACCGCACCACACAGGGTAAGCCGACGCTTGGTGAATCTTCCACCAATTCACTACTAGATAAAGCGGTGTAGTACTCTCCCAACTGGTCTAATTCTTTCTAGAATTTTCAAGCATTAACAAAATCCCGAATTATAAACAAAATTCTACATTGTCAGATAAATTACCTGATATGGAGCAAGATTGACAGGACTGAGGAAGAATTTGCCAATATTATGAAACCAAGCAAGGTTGACTTCGGTTGAATCGAAAGAAGTTGGCAGGGCTGGGTAGTTGGCAACATCAGGCACCGGCAGAGTTTTGCGAGTAGGAGCAAAAAGGTCATTGATTACGACAGGAGAGGCACCAGTCTGGTCTGTCTCCATCTCCAACGTTAAACGAACCGGGTATTTAGCATTTTCACGTCGGTCAGAAAATATAGCAGTGACACGTTTGCCCATCCCAACTTGTTCGAAACGGGCCTTATCTTCGGAAGTCCAGGAACGCGTCGAATCTTGAACGCCCGCCAAAGAACAATGATAAGCCTGTGGCTGCAGTTTTACGAATTCTTCCTGAATATCCTTTATTAAACTCGTAGGAGTTCGTTGTTTATTGCCATAGTCTACAAATAGCACTTCGACTTCGCTTCCTTCCACGTTTAAAACTTGGCCACGGTACCAGCCACCATCATCGGTATATTGGGCGACGCAGGCTACGCCCACACTCACGCTTTTAATAGATTCTTTTGAGGTATCTGAAAAAAGACAAATAAAATGCTTTTGAATGGATCAAGGATTTGAACTCTTACAGTCACTTCTATTACCTGTGTAGGCTCTTGCCAATTTGTCCATCAAGTCTTCAAGAAGTGGGCCCGTATCAGCTAGATGGCAATAAAAGCTGTTGGGATTGTTGACAAATACAATTTCGACGCTCGTGGTTGTACCTTCCAATCCTTTTTGGTTTGGATAGATGAGCGGAATAGGAAGGGAAATTGGCATTGCTCGCTTAGAAACTTCAACAGGCTGAGATTTGGGCATCGGCTGGCTGGGAAATTGTTTGGGTTCAGTGCTTTCCCAATCCATTTGCTCTACTTGACCTTGGCTAGCATTTGAGCTCACCGAAGAAATGCTCCGCGTCTTTGGTCTATTTGGTACCTTTCCACCAGCCTTAGGGCGGAGCCCACGAATCATCCAGCTCGTTGTCATTGAGAATCGCAGCCTGATCGAATGCAATATTGGGCATTGCATTTCGAACAAATCCTGATTCTTGGGGAGCATCAAATTCGAGTTTACGATTCGTCACTGGTTTGACGCCATCAACTATAAAATGAAGTTTAAAATCGCATTAATTTTGTAATCTTTAAGCCGGTTATCGATTCACCTGAAGGGCGCCATTCATTTGCTACAGGTGATAGATTGGAGCATGCACTCAACGGCCGATTAATGTCATTTGTGATAGGATTGTCGAATGTAGCAGGATAAACTCCATTAATGGGCTGGCCGATCTTCACGCGGACTGACTTGTCACTGACTTGGAGAGCCCATTCGTTTTCCGGTACTTTAATTCCGGAAACGAAGCAATAAATGCCAAAAGGTTGTATGGAAAACAACTTGAGGCTTTTCACTGGAGCCCATATTTCTTGGCGGGAAATTTTTATATTGTTCCCGTAGTCTACAAAGGAGACGGACACCTAAATAAATATAGGATTAATACAAATCCCTCATCGACCCAATAGCAGAACTTACATCATTGCCATATTCGTTAATAATTTTAACTCGATAAAGAAGTTTGTCGGCTGTCCATCTAATTACGGCATAGTCTCCAACGTGGCTTTTGAGGTCAGAATATAGCAAGGGAACTTGAAGAATCTCACCCGGAATGCCACAGCTGGAATAGGCAGACCGAAGTTCGTTTTTCAAAGCTTCCAGCTCACTTACAGATCGTCTTTCAAACTGGCCGAAAAACTGTCCAGGAGGGCCGGCGTATGTAACGAAAAGGTTTTCTTCGTCCCCGACTTCCACTGCAGCAATCTACAACAAAGGAAAAGACAATTTTTGTGAACGCTAATACTTTAAACTTTGATTAGACGTTAATACTTTAATGTTTGCCCCAGGAAGGATGGGTGACAGTGATGTTGTTTTGAGTAGTTCGGATACATTCAAGGCTTTCTGAGATTCTACCAAGGCCGATAGGACTAAATCCTTGACGCTGCGTCCGGCCTCGTCCACAAGAATTACTGATTGTGGTATTGTTTCTCCTGACACGTGACATTTAAAGTTTCGATATAAAACCAGTCGTGTGAAGGCTTCTGAAATTCCGTCGTGCGTCATCAAGGCAGCGGATTCTTCGAGCGTAACGCGGAAAGCTAGAAGGTTAACGGCGACCAACTCAGATGGAATTTCGAACATTGAACGAAGGTCAACTAATTCCGTATAGCCATAGTCGACAAAGTACACTTGAGCGAACTTGATATCTTCTACCTGTGTAACAACGCCACGATGGAACAATTTATCTCGACAGGAGATGGCAATACAAGCGTCACCACGTTCAGGCTTGGTTAGTGTTTTGGAATTGAGTGCAGCGTAACTGGATAATTGCCGCGAAATATCGTTCAGTTTTCGAACTGCTTCTGGAGAGTTGCACTGAACGACAAACTTCTGAGGTCCATTCTGCACGAAGGTCACCACGACCGAATGGGCCACATTCACTTCCAGACACGAAGCCGTGAAGGATTTTACTGGATTGGGCTTGTTTTGAGATGAAGCAGTTGGCAACGCGTTACTGATTGGCTTTTCCGCATGTCCCAAGCTAGGGATCCGCGTATTCTTCACCATTGAAGGAGGTGAGAGGGAAGCTACAGAGAAATAGCGTTGAATGGGAACTGGTTCTTTGAGAGCATCAAAATATGTTGTGGCTGAGGTTCCCAGGTATTTTTCCACCAACAGTTTTGCCAAAAGCTGATCATTTAAATAGACTCTTACTCCTTCGAAGTCATTGTGGATACCCAATGCCACTGCTTTGACATTCTTGTTTTCCACATTTCTTTTCAAGTATTGAAGTACGGGTTCCTTTCCTCGTGGTCCCTTTTGAATCACTACATCAGCTAAAAGAAATTTTGTGGCCAAAGGATGGCAGCTGCTGATGTAGGTTGAAGTTGGGGGGACAGCTTTAATGCAAGCCATTGGAACCATAACAGTGTAGCCATAATCAATGCAGAAAACTTCAAGTTCCCCATTTCTATCTACAGTGTAATCACTGATCGTTGCTCTCAACCAACCATTGTTCACTAGCGCACAGAAAACCTTATCTTTCCTAAGGTCACTCATCATAGGCCGAGGGTAGGAATCAAACTTGCATGCAATAATCTGTTCTTCCATTTTAGTTGCTAGGATGCGATCTTTCTGACCCCAGAAGATCAAATTGCAGTAGTTGGGTTTCTCTTGGCAGTCGATGACCTCAACCACGTGCGTCACGTAGACGTTGAAATAATTCGACGTCATTTTGTTAAGAGAAAAGAAACTCTAAACAAGAAAACAATACAGAATAGCAAATTATAATAATTTTTTAAACTGTACCAGTGGTAATGAAAACAATCCAATAAGATTTCAGCAAAAGAATAATTTAAAGATGACGGGACGTGAACGAGCAGATGTGAGATAAAATTAAACGAATGAGAAGCAAAACGTTTTCAATGGCAGAGATCAGTTCGGTTCAGACGATTTAAGCTACGTTGCCATCTGATATTTGTCATCATCAATTCCGCCGACAAACGCAGATTCGATTTGTTTGCACTTTGCAAAGATTAATTCGTTTTTAATTTTCTGTTTTTAAGGTCTAAATCTGCTTTTAAAAACGGAATATACAGTATTTGGCATTTTTCGTAGAAAAAAATTATGATTGAGCACTAAGTACGCCGACATTGATTACCACGGTTTTTGGTAGAAACGTTCACAATGGAATAATCTTTCATAACAGGTAGGTGATTGATACAAACAAATGCTAAATCGTAATACGATTAAATCTATTTTCATATTTTATATTCATTTACTTCCATAATGACGGATTCTTATAGTGGTGATACGTAAACGTGGTGACAACTATTAAACTATGCCTTTACGATTTGCAAGCTCAGCAAAACTACAATACTCGTCCAGAGAGGTGGTGAAAACCCTCAAACCTTACATTTGCTGGCAGCCCAACGGCTCGCTTACCTAAGTTATACGCTGTATTTTTTTTTTTTTCATTAGAAAAAACACATAATCAACGAAGATAAATCATTTTCTACTCTTAACGTAATAACTACTAGGTCAACATGGGAAATACAAAACGATAAAGCATCAAGTCGTGACCATGAAAATGACACTCAGGAGCAGGTGTAAAAATACTGATGGCAAAAAGTAACATTGCTTAATAAAATTAATTAGCAAGAAAAAATAACAAGATAACATTGAGTTGTCAAATATTTCTTTTTCTGAAATAAGCGTTCAAGTTACTCGTAATCTTGATGATTGGCAGTTGGCACACACACAAAAAACATAGCTTATCACCTGTAGTTGCTTGGACTGCACCTGCACCGCCTACAGCGTTTCCGTAGAAACTTTGACAGATTCTGTCTGCTGTGTTGTTGCAATAGAGGTGAGGTGTTGGCTTTTGGGCTTGGGACTTAAAAAAAAAGGCACTGGATATATTTGCTGCCTTTATCATTTGGTAATAATTCTCTTATGTTTGCGGATTTTCGATCAGTTTAGTGTAAATAACTCAATTCTATCGATGATGTCAAGATTTTTTCCGACTGTTTACAAAAACGAAAAGAGCTTTGTGTATGTTTGTTTCCGAAATGTGCGGTGACTCATTGATTACAAGCTATATAGGCACCACAGTCGGATATCCGCTGGGTTTCGTGTTATTCACGCTACGGAAGTCCTTGAGGCGTGCAGCTTGTACTTTTCTTTCCCATAACTTCTAATAGCCTTTGTCACTTCAGAGCCCAAACAGGATATTGTTTCAGACCGTAGAAAGCAGCAACACCTCGAATCATGCCTACTACAGGGAGGCATTTGTACGGCAGGCAGGCCAGCTCAAGGAGTGAACAAAGTGATAATCAGCTGTACCCAAATTTAACTGGAATGGACATTGAAATGAGCAATCTAGAGGAAGATAGAGTAAGTGTTTTTAAGAAATAATTGTTTGGCAAGATTACATGTTTTTTTTGTTTAATATTTTAGGCTTTATTGCAGAAATGGAAACCCATTTTTGACCGAGTAAGTACTCATTCACTCTCCGTTTGTAATTATCTTTTAACATGGTATTGGTCTTCTATTACTAGTTTGATGAAGACCACGATGGTGCCATTCCATTAGCAGAGCTGGCTTCTGTATTAAAACGAGCTGACACCAGTATTCCGTTGTCGGTGATCAACGAGATTGTTTCCATGGCCGACAGAGATCGTAACGGTGTATTGGATTTTCGTGAGTTTATGACTCTTGTCCGTACCCACGATTTAGCCATACTCTACCCGAAGCTAAATATGATGATGAGGACGGCTGCTTACGTCGTTGTGCCAAGAGGCGAGCGAAATGACGTTGTAAAAAGCGGTTTAGAAGAATACAAATGCTGCCCACCGCCTTTACTGATGCCGCTACTTAGCCTTATCGAAGTAAACTCATCTCGAAATGTCTTCTTCATCATTCACATTCCTCAACATTTTCATTTAACATCTTTTGTCATTGCGAAATCTAGTTAGGTGTCTTTATCTACTACGCTATTGAAATGGGCGGTGTTGGACCGAATGGACCTGTTCCGTTTAAATCTCCTCTCATATACGACCCATACAAAAGATACGAAGCATGGCGTTTCGTCTCCTACATGCTCATACATTCAGGGTACAGCAAAGCATTCTGCAAATTTAAGATATTAATTCATTGAGCATTGAAAATCCCACAGATTTATCCATATTGGTACCAACATACTGGTTCAAGTAGTTCTCGGGATCCCCCTGGAAATGGTCCATTCGTGGTGGAGAGTGCTCATTATTTACGTGGCTGGCGTAATTGCGGGTTCACTCGGCACTTCCGTACTCGATCCAACCGTTTATCTCGCCGGTGCTTCTGGAGGGGTCTACGCTTTACTGCTTGCCCATCTGGCTAGCCTCATTTTGGTATGTATCTCTTCATCTAGGTTTATTAGTAGTCATCAATCACGTCCAATCATTCATTCTCTGCGTTTTGTTTTCGTGACCAACCAAACAGAACTGGAAAGAAATGGAATTTGCCATTTGGCGTTTGCTATTTTTCGTCGTCTTGGTGGGCGTAGACGTGGGCACGGCCGTTTACTACCGCTACGTTGAAAATGTCGACACAAAGGTGGGTTACGCTGCGCATTTTGCTGGTGCCATTGCAGGTCTTCTCGTCGGCGTCAACGTCCTAAGAAATTTGCAAGTCGAAAGGTGGGAGAAGGTCGTCTGGTGGATCTGCTTCGCCGTATATGTCGCTCTTATGGCTGCTGCTATTGCCATCAACTTCCTCTGGGTCGACCACTTCCCACCACCGCGTTGAATGAAAAGAAAAAAAGAAAATCCATCAACTTCTTAAAACCAAGAAAAGCCAATCAACCATCGAGCAACTATCCTTTTTTTTTTTACTTGTCTTTTTTGAATGGCCACAAAACCAATCCGTCTAAGCCACTGCCCGCCAACCCGGAATTTAACGGACAACAAGACACGAGTTTATTGCCCCAAACCAACATGTGCCTCTCTATTACCTGCTGTATTATCCATTCTGCCTAGTTCCGTGACATTTGAGTGATTGAGTTTGTTCATTTGAAATTACCTTAAAACAAAAAGTTACGAAAAAAAAAAGCTTCAAATTTGAAAATTTATGTGCTAAAAACAGTGCAAATGTGCAAATACCTTTTTCCTCTATTTTTGGACTTGCTCGTTTTAAAAAATTCATTTTTCTAAGTTCCCTTGTTCCCTTCCTGTTTTAGACATGATAAAAGAACATTTATAAATCATCAATGAGATTTAAAAGTCAATAAAAAAAAGACTTCAAATCTTTCAGTAATTCCATAAACTAGTCACGTTTTCTTTTCTACCATGGTCTTCTTTCTTCCATTCCAAACATTTCGTCCAAAAAAATTTGCATCCATTTGTCCGTATTCATCACACGGGACAAAAAACAAATGCATAACGTATACAAGCACTACACCATGCGAACCAACGAACGAACTAAAATGTATACTTTATACCTAGAGAGAAAGAGAGAGAGAGAGAGGGCCAATGCCGACTGTTCACCCGACGGCCTGGAGGTCGTTTGCCTTTTCCAAAGTTTTTTTTTTTCTTGCGTTCTTTTTTCCTTCTTGCCTTGCGGGAATATTTTCAAATCACATTGTCCAACGATTCATCTGCTATGCATTAAATTACGGAAAATGGTAATTGTTTTGATTCGTTTGATCATAAATTTTGGGAAATCGATTAGAAATGTAAATATTTGTTTACTTAAAAGAATTTGGTGAAATTATTTTTTAATCAACCGGAAAATGTAACTAAATATTAAGAAATTCTCTTAATCATTAATATCCAATTAAAAATCCTAAATATTAATTATCTTTAACAAAAAAATACATATGAAACTATGGCTCTAATAATGAGGGGAAATAACGATATATCACAGCGGGGGCCCTGGAAAACGTACAGAAAAAGGAAATACCGGAACTTGCTGTATGGTTAATTAAGGTCATTATTTCTCTCCTAAAAAGAAGAAAATCGCGACGCCTTGTAACTGGACATAACGAGTTTAAAAAAAAAAACTTTACGAATAGGCTTTTTTCAACGGGGCATATGGCGCGCGTGTTGTTTGTTATTATTATTATTATTAAAAATGATTTCTCAAAAAGAAAAAGCCGCTTACCATACCCACATGTGTACATCATGAATGCACATACGGTAGTGGAGTAAGTTGGGTGATTATATGGTGATAACCGATGTGCTTCCCTGTCGTCGAACCCGAGCTATTCGAGCCGTGTGATGGTGTAATTTTTGTCCAAGTTCCAACGGGGTAGTCAACCATTTGTGTACAGTACTGTACGCACCTGTAAATAAAATAAAAGTACATATATGTATACATTTGTTTACGTACGCATGTCTCGTTCACATTTTACGGTCAGGTTCCCGGTAGTTGAAAAGAAACCGAAAAGTATGATGGACATTGTGCCCGAACAAACTGGCTATTACGTTTACTGTACTTACACACACATATACGGCATACTATTATTTTTAAATTGATAACGATGAGAAAAATCTTGTCATTTTCAATTTTCTTCTTCCTATTTTTTTTTTTTTGCATTTTGTTCAAATGTGAGCGTGCGTGTGCGTGTCGTGTGAACGAACGCCCGGTCACGTCCCCGGCCGCCATCTCACCGCAATATGCGTTCAAGAGTTCAAAAGACGAATACAGAAGGGGGAATAAAATCGTGTTGGGTCGAGTCAGTCTCAATTTTTGGCAGAATCTCTGCGCATCCTTTTTTTTTTCTCTCTCTTCCGTCCATAAATGACTACAACTTTATTGCCATCTTTATTTATCATTCAATTGCATCAGCACGAAATTCAATGAACCCTCGGAAAAGGAAGAAAACGGAAAACGTATCGACAATCAGATTGATTTCGAGTTCAATGCGCTTGATAGTTAGCCACTATTTAGGAAGACAATGAGACCAGTCATTCGGGGTATGATACCCCAGTGTTTTTGGAACGAAATTGTTTTCCTTTCTTTTCAACTATCTCTCGGGGTAGCTGACTGGGTTCGGTCATGAGCGGTCGGTAGCCGAGTGCAATGAAATGAAATAATAATAATCGTATCTAACTCTACATCTTTGATAGAATAGAAAAACGGTACCGTGGAT
Source organism: Daphnia magna (assembly GCF_020631705.1). NCBI lineage: Eukaryota > Metazoa > Arthropoda > Branchiopoda > Diplostraca > Daphniidae > Daphnia > Daphnia magna. The sequence continues at coordinate 11,630,952 of NC_059185.1, read as the reverse complement.
CGGTCACATAATCATGAAAAGAAGGCAGGACTGAACGGTACAGTTCTATCAACTCGGATAGAGTTGCTTGCTTACACACAGCAAGCCTGTATACGTGCATAACAGTCGAAGCGAAATGTATACCGACCAGTTCGGTCGATGTCCTATCGGCCACTTTCGCTGCTGACGAACTCTTGGAAACTGTTGTTTCTTCTTTTTCTCCGCCCACATTCTGAGTTCCTTTGAACCGCGTGTGTGTGTGTGCTGTTTGCCTATAGTCTCTCTCTCTCTTCTGGCCGTATATAGCGAAGAGGACCGAGTCAGTGATCTTTCAGTCGCCTCCGGTCGGCCGACATCGACCGTTGCTGCTCTCAGAGTGCAAACACGTTCCTCAGCTTTCTACGCAACACGTTTTGTTTTTGCTGCTGTTGTTTGTGTTTGATGATTGTTCGATACGTCACTTGCAAATCAATTTCAACTGCTTAATTTGCAAGTGTAGTTTTTTTGGTTTTCCAGTGAAATTGTGAAATCGAGTGAGTTTTGGAAAATCGCAAAAAAAACGGACCAGAATGCACGTCAAAGAATGATTTTGGCCACAGGTACTGTAAACAAAAAAAACTATTTTAAACTAAAGATAAATTCCAATTTGTCGACTAAGTGAATATTATTGTACGATACTTAAACGTCGATGTTTGAATTCATGATTGAGGAAGAAGAATCACGAGCGTCATAAGAATCTCGGGCATTGGACGACCTGGTAAAAAAAAAAGATGGTCAATGAACGCGCGTGCGCTCGTCTACATTCGACGTAGTATGCACAGTGTGTATATAGTAAAGCGTCATAGGCAACGACCCATCCGTGACGTCATCGACGACGTGTTTTGTTGCGTACCTGTGGGAGGAGTCATTCTTACATAACACTAAGAGGAACAACATACCTAGCAGCGAGAAAGAAAAAATTGTCGAGCTGCAACATTCCGTTAGGCGCATTGTACTTTTCTCTTTGAGCCAAGCAAAGAGAGAAGAAAAATCACTGCTCAACAATTTTCGGGAGGCTAATGACACTATGTTCGTGCGTTCGTCGTGTCGAACCTTACGCTGTTGGGTGTTGATTTTTGTTGTTGTTCTGAACTTACCCAATTGTCCTACGTAGCGTGTAACAACGTGTAACGACCAATCCTCACGCGCAACCATAGTAGGAATTGGCTGAAGGACGTTGACCGGATGTTGATCTAGAAATGCACATGCAAATCAGGAAACTGGCTAAATTTTTTAAACACAAATATTATATATATGTTTTTCTAATTCAAGTTACCGTTAGTTTCCCTCTCTTTGATTTACATAATAACCGGAATCCATTAAACGAAGTTTAAATAACCTCTTTGCGGTTTACATTAAAACCGGTTTTCTTAATGAGGCGGAGAATACAATTAACATCGTTTTCATTTCTGGAAATAGAGACGGTGATCGATACGCCACTTTGGAAAAGCTTCAATTGGTGTTGGCGTTGGAATCGAGCTCGGCTACTAAACCCATCGGTGCATCAGATGGTGATGGTAGTGCGCATCGACCGATGACGCAGTCATTTCAGCCGGAGAATTACATTCGTGTTGCTGTTTGTTGCCGTGCCCGCCGGAGTGTACCAGGAATCGAACCAAATCTCAGGCGGACAGTTCTAGTAGCACCAATAATCTCTCGGCTTTACACGCAGCTCTTCTTGGTAAGATCATTACTGGCTTCTCAAAACAAAAGACACTTGTGGTGTGTTAAACTGTAAAACAAAAAAACGAAATCGACCAGTTAATACCTTCTCTTGTTCGCTGTGGAGAAAGAAAAAAGGACACCCGATCGGGCTCGGGTCATCGTCATTTACAGTCATTAGATTCGAACCCACTCACACACACACATTGTAGAGTTGAATGAACTTGGTCTTTTTCAACCAACATCTCGCTGACACACAGAGCGAACTGTTGTCCAAACATATATATATTTTTTTGTGCAGTAGTGCAGGGATGACTATTTTGCCCTACAATCCAGGCGGTATCGATTTGTCGAGTCATTGACCTCAGTGTGCTCCTATCATTTGGCCTTTGATGTTGTCCACATATTTTCGTCGAGTCATCAAACTCATCAATGTTTGTCCTCTTTCTTGTTGTTTTACAAACAGAAGCCGCTGACCGACATGCAGATGAACAGCGGGCGGCTATTATACTCGTCGCTCGGATCGACGATATCCTGCGCAGCGGGATAGACGTCAATGTGACGGACGAAAGGGGCGAAACGGCTCTGTCCTACGTCAAAATTCTATTGAGAAAAGGTTGCTTCCGGCTGGCACACCAGATTGCGTCCCACCTGCTGGATCATGGCGCTCTAATCGACGCTGAAGACAACGGCCAACAAACTTTATTGTCGCATTCCGTGGCAGCCCTGGATGGAGCTTCCGATTTAACGCGTTTGCTTCTCAACCGCGGAGCGGATGTTTGGCACCGCAACGCAACCGGAGGCGACAGTCCATTTGGTTCTTTCTTGCAGGCCATTGTAAGATGTCGATGCGTTACTGGGGCTACAATCACTGCCGATTTACTCGGTCGTACTATGGGCAGCCGTCCGGAAGCTTTCAAGGCACTTGTTCTGCGCTCCATGTTGCGTCACGGACGTTTTATCCGCGTCCTCGGACCCGTTTTCGTTCAGCTCAAATCCATTCTATCGCCCTACTGGAGACAGCCGCAACCGTTACGCTACGCCGCCTGGACGGTTATCCGCCGACACTCTTCGCCAGTCAAAAGCTGGGCAAGAGAATTACAGCAGATGGGACTTCCCCCATCAGTCCTACGCTATCTTACAATGGAGGATTAATAGCAAATTAAATTATCATTACTTGTTTTCGTATTGAGTTCAAGAACTTGAGCTCCGCTTGTGTTTGTTGGTCGGTATTTTCTTGTACAGAAGTAACAAAACGTTATTTGTAAATAGCCGTTATATGTATGAAATAAAGAAATGAAAAATTGTGTTGGACAATTAATCCATTTCTCTGGCTGCTTTTCTTGCCAAGTATCGTTGAATGGCCTCTTCGAGCAGCTGGCCGGTGGTCCGTTTTTTCCATATGTCTATCTTGATTTTCGGTGGGGCGGTGACCTCTTCGGGGGGCGGTGAATGGCTCGAACGTTTTTCACTGTCATTATCCGATTCAGAGTCCTCCTCCTCTTTAACGTTTGAATGGTGGGAAGAGACTATAGATTCTGCCATGGCATCGGAAGCAGCGGTTTTCTTGGCAGCACGATCGGCTGTGGCAGCGCGGTCAGTGGCAGCGGCCGAAACCAAAGAAGCAGACGCAGCAGGTCTACTGTCCATGTGAGATTTACCGTCGGGCATTTTCTGGGCACCGGATGTTTCTGGTTCAACTTGTTCCGTTCCTGGTTCGGGTGAAGGTACTTCTACTTCTTCTTCTTCCTCTTCCCTTCGTGAACGGTACTGGCGCCGGGTCTTTGAATCCGATTCGACGGGTTCTTTCTTGAACGTCACGGGTTCTTCTGGTTTCTCGATTTTCTTGGGCTGGTCTTCTGAAAAAGTCTGTTTGTATAGATGGCGGTAAAAGCCACTGAGATCCCGCTGTTTCGTCACGTCTAAATTAGCTGTAATTCGAGAAAAGAAAATGTGTCATGCTGAAACAATAGGATTAATTTTCAACACAGTGCAAGATTTACCTTCACTGAGTTCACGTAATCTTTCTTCTTCTTCCAATTTTTTTAACTCTGCTAATTTAGCTCGGTATGCGGGTGTCACGAATGATTCTTTGTCGTTGAACATGTCACCCTCTGTTTCCCTCTCCTTTTGGACCTTTCTCTCCACCCTTCTCTCCAATTCTACCTTACGCAATTCAGCTGTTTTTAGGAGGTTGCCAATGTACTTGGGCTATAGGGGAAAGAAGTTAAAGTAGGCTGATTAGAGGTACCATTTTCAATATTAAATATAACTGATGCTTACTTTTCTTTCTTCCTTTGGTGGTTTGCTTTCTTCTCTTTTCTGTTGCATTTCATCATATACCTCATCGTATTGATACACAGTTGGATCCTCTGCTAGTGCTTTGAGCGCTACTTGTCTGGCTTGATTTCGCTGCATGCTCTTTTCTGCAGCTTTCTGAGGAAAATAAAGGATTTCTTTTTGTTTTAAACACAATGTTTTGGCCAGGTAGTGAATAAACCCAAAACTTACAGCAACTGCACGACTTCTCCAGTCCAACACTTTGTTTCCCTCTTCCTCATCTTCTTCAAGATTGTCATCACTTGAGCTGCCATCACCTTCAAAAACTTTGCCAGGTCTTTTCAACTCATTTACGTTCGACAAAAAGGAAGATTTTATTCCTTTATTTTTGGATGGAATAATCAAACCATATCTAAGATGACAAGTTCAACAAAATTAATTAAGCACCACCTTGATTAAAAGAACATGTAACATCTATGGCAACAAAATCTTTTGTTGCACAACAACCCACTCTTGCTTTCATAAATAACAAAATTGATTCTAATTTCTTGAACTATTCACATTGGGAAAATTGAACCCATTTGACACTGCATGAAACCAAGTTCATCAGGGTGGTTTGAAGAAAAAAGGCTAGGTCAATTTAATTAAGAAGAAAAAAATATTCAGTTTCATACTTCTTATTGTTGGGATCCATGACAAACTCGTGGGAACTGTTATGGGACACGTCCAAATACTATAGGATAATCAAGATATGAAGTGGATATCTAACAAATAGGCATAAAACCCGCGTAATTAGCGCGCCAAAAATGTTAGGTTAAAGTTGAAGCGGGAAAACGTTACTTAAAAATGGTTGGAATCGGAAACCGAGTGTTTTGTTTTTTAGAAACTGACAAAGCTTTCCCACATTATAGAAATAGTAGTCTGCTAGGGATCCGCTGTTGCCAACTTATACAACATCAACATGCCTGCGCCTGCCATTTGAACAATTTTAAATGTCATTTCTCATTTGTCTTTTTACTCTTTTATCATTTGCATCTAAGATTAATCCGAATTTCATATATGTAGGATTCTAAATCTTTTTCTTGTCTCTTTGCTTTTCCATCCAAACTGCAAAGCCTTTAATAAACTCCGCTGATCAAAATCATTAGCATTTTCTTATTAAACCTAAAAAAATTTCGTGAATTACCAATACAAATAATGTATTATGACGATACCTATGTACACCGTTCATAAAATAGCATATAGGGGCTTGACTTGAGAACTTCATCAAATGTGGCCGTCCTTGTAAACGTGTCGGAGGTGTAGAACCACCTTGTGCGGCCATCGACGATATTCCGTCTAAAGGTAACAAAATGCCCAGAATCGGCCATTCCCAGATGTTCGACAACGGCCCGTAATCGGTAAGTAACGGGTTTGAAGTTTCCGGAAAGTCGATTGGTGTAGACAAAATTACCAACATTCAATTCTTCGCTAAATCTGACTAAATCTTGACGTTTCGTCAATTGGCCGGCATTGGTCCAGTCGCAACGTTGAATGTGAAGACACAGACATTGCGGTAGCTGTTGTTTCAATAGACACAAGACTTTTTTTTAGAAATTTTTAGAATATCAGAATTTAAAGTAAGTTATACCTTGCCGAGGCTAAGCTGCTTCAGGAATACGCTCTTTCCGTTCTTCAACGAACAGCTATCACATTGTACTTCACCCACCGTTTCTGCAGCCAGAAACTGTTTCAACAAACCTTCTACATTGAGCATGGTGAAGGCATTTCGCACATCCAACTTTGGCAACGGAATTGATAAACATTCGAATGCATCGTATCGGACAGACTAGATTGAAACATACAAAAATTTAGCTGAATTATAACAGAATATTATAAAGTTCCTACTTTGTGTCCACATGATAAACAACACAGTTGACTAGCCAAATAGCCTCTAAATGGTGAAGAAGAGTTTGGTTGACAAACACTGGTAGTTGCTTGCTCATCAATTGATATTCCTTTACTAATTTTATTGTTCTTGTTGATTTCTTCATCTATAGTAGTGGATAACATGTTGAAAAACTCATGTGCATCTTGTTCCTCTGACTTGAGGTTCCAGCCATGTTTTTCCAATGACTGAATCAATTGTCTTGAATTAAATGTATGTACATCAATAGTCGGGTGTTGATTGTTTATAACTGAAAAATAATTCAGAAATTATTTTGGACATTAAAATGGAAAAAAGCAAACTCACCAGCCATTGTCATGTTAAGACTGCAGGTGGTTCTGAGATAATGTTCAGTAATATCTGATGTCTTTCTTGTCAAGACTGAATCAATCCAGTTAAAGAAGATGGGACACGATGCCAATGCCTGCAAGGTGGCATTGATAAAGCAGGTATTTCCTTCATTTATTAGACCAGACAATTTGTTTTTAGGTTTGCTCTTCGGGTTTTTCACAGTTTTCCTTTCACTATCTGGCTCTCCTACAGCGACAAAGTATGCAGCTGATGCAACCACTGCTACTGTGGCAGCCCCAGTAAACCAATAATGTTTTAAAACTGATTTTAACATTTCCGGAATGAAGACATTTTATATCAACACGTGTACCATCGGGTATCAATTTCTACAAAGGGACTACTGGCAGTCGTTTCCACAGAGCGATATAATCATGAGCACTTAAAATATTAGAAAACGTTACAATATACTTAATCAGAAAAGTTAAGAAAGGCTACGAGCATGATTAACAACGCATGAATAAATCGTAAATAAAGCCTGACAATCAATAAATCGCTTACCTATTTGAACGATATTATCTATCGATACCTAAACATCGATAAATAACGTTTCGATACGATTTTGAAAGTTTGTAGTAGTCGTAAAGCCAGAAAAAGCACAGCTGTGAAAATTTAGCGCGTATGTATACATTCGTATCCTGCAAGCTGCAACCGTTGTAACTTGTAAGTTCAGGCAAAGACAAAGTTTCCCAGAAGGTATTGTGTGCGGTGGTTTTCGTGAGCTGTAGAAATCTCAGGTTTTGTTTAAGTTGGACGATCAACAAAGAGGACGTTTTGTTTCGTAGTGAGAGCTAAAGACTGTTATGGGCGAGATGGCTTACGTAGGGTCTCCTTCTCGGGGATCGTCCAGTTTCCCCTACAGTCGCACAGCTCCAAGCCTAGTTGAAGAAATCAGTGCTGCCCAGTTTTCCAATTCAAATGTCAGAGGTATTGAAGAAGATTTGGCTCTCATCAGACAGGGGGAGCAAGCACAACTATTACAACCAAGTGATGAAGGTGAGTCTAAACCTTTTGTGTTGTTTGTCCTGTTATTTGTTTATAATGTAGGCCATGTTTATGAGTTTAGATACAGAAGATGCCAGTGAAACAGATCAACAGAAGAAAGAAGATGAATACACTGAAATGAGAGAACAGTAGGTTTTCAGTTTCATTGTTCTAATAAAAACTTGCTGTTATTCTGTTGTATTTATAGGATTTACCGGGACAAGTTAGCCTATCTGAAACAGCAACTAGAACAGCTTGAACAAGGGCTTCATCCTGATTATCTAAGGAAGTTAAAAAAGCTAGAAACTGTCTACAAAGGATCGGTAAATAATCCATCAAGTACTTTACTTCCCTAATGATTACTCATTCTTTTTTTTATTGAAAATCTAGGCTTCTACTAAATGAAGTATGGAAGGACTATGAAATGCAAAGAGCAGAAGAAGAATATATTAATGAAAAGCAATCAGCATCAAGAGAATTAGAGGAGAAAAAAATTGAGTTACAGGAAAATCTCATTTCTGAGTTAGAAGAGAAGAAACGCCATGTGGAAACCGAACGCGTTACTATAGAACTCACCGGAGATTCCATGGAGGTCAGTTTTAGACTTCTAACTATATTTCCCGTTTGATTTTTTTACCGTACCCGAATGCAGATTAAAGCGCCTACAACAAGAAAACTACGCCGTCGTCCTAACGATCCCATCAATGTTAATTCTTCGTCAGGCCCTTCTGACAAAAGGAGAAAGATGGCCCCAGCCCAGTTAGCTTACCTACTTGATGAGAACGATGTAGCTGATGATTTAAGAGCTATTGAACGTGGGGCATCTGGCCCTCCACCAACTAAACCCTCGGGAGGCACTGGTCAGTCGGCTATTCGAGGTTCCAATAATGGCATCCCCAATCGCCGAAGTAACTATAGTTCCCCAGCAAGACAGTCGGACCAGTCACCATCCAGGTAATCGGACTGCTCGTGTACTTTGACAACTGTATAACCTAATAGTTTCAAACAGATCGCCAGTACAAGGCCAGTCTTACGGCTATTCTGGTTGGAATAGTGGAGGAGAACCAAGCGACATTCGAGGCTCGAGTAGAAGATGGGAAACTGTTTTATGAAAAACGATGGTAACTCGCTTCATTACTGTTCTGGTAGTTTCACAATTCAATAAACCCGTTATATTTAACAGGTACCACCGGGGGCAGACAGTCCAAGTTGAGGGAAAGAAGGCCCGCTTTGCTGGAGTTATTTCCGCGATCGGCACAGAAGCGGTAAAATGTCCATTATTAGTTTTTCGTTCTTGACAAATTTAACTAACTTGTTATGTTCTTCTTGTTTGTTAGGTTTGGGTGCGTCGCCCAGCTGACGGCGGCAAAGTTAAAATTTCCATTTGGCAGCTTTGCCGAGGTAAATACACACTCGGCCGAAAAGCTCCATGAAACAATTAAGAATTATTTGTTTTCCGCGCGTATGAATGTGAATTGTTAATCGTGACATAACTTCTTCCTTACAAATAAACAGTGTTTCGTTCCGTGTCTTCGGTATTATCCGATGGAACCAATGATAACTTATTGGTATTCATAATTTATTTTCATTCACTCGTCCTACACCATATTAAGACTAGGGCGTTTTGTGGTCCCTTCGATGTGTTGTGTTAAACGGATTAATTTTTTTTATACATAACATTTTATAAGTAGGCGTCGGTAAGTCCGGAAGGCAGTTGTGATCTAGGCGGAATGAAAGAAAAAGGAAGGCACGTTTTCCGGGTAATAAAACGAGCTCGAACCTTTTTTTTAAATCAAACATAGCCAAAATTAGCAAAACAACAAATTACAGAGAATAAAACACTATTAAGATTATAATACCGTCGGAGGCCGTCGTATCGAGATAACTCCAACGCTGTAAAAGAAGTTGGCGCGGGAAAGTTGTAAGGAGATTAGATTCGGTGATTGGGTCAATTTGGCACAATTATTGTTTTCTCCCCACTTGGGGCTGACTTGTAACTTAACATCATGGTCACAACTTTCATCTGCAATAACTTGAGCGACAGAGTCTGTGGAAGGCAAAGAAATTTGAGCTCTTTTTTGCCTGGCGGCTCTGGTATGGATTAGCCAGCGACGGACGGTTCGTTGAATGATGCGGACGGATACACATATCTGTCGGACTTTGGAAAGGATTTGGGCAGTGGAACGCTTCCTCTTCCACCAACGCTTCACTCTATTTACTGCACGCGTCTGAACGACTGTTCGCCACCAATTTTGCAGTGTCACGGCAGCTTTTTGTCTACGCAGTCTTTCACGCCACCAGCGTTGTACTACGCAAGCCGCCTGTTGACGAATGCGGAACTTCCATCGTTCAGCCAGCTCAATGCCCTTCTCGGTGGCATACATTTGAGATTTTCCAACACGTATTTCATTTTCCAACTGTACATAAGATTCTGTAATTTCACGACATATCTCTATGGCTTCGATAGGTTCCTTTGGTCGTTTGGTGGACAGGTATTTATAACGAGAGGCAAATTCCTCGTGACTCATTCTGTACGTTGAAAATAATACAACGATAATCTCTAAATTGATTCTTTAATGGTAGAAATTAAACCCACCTGATCGGATAGCCGAAGGAAGACACTTTGATCGTATCGATAACACCACAAGCATTTAACTGTGCATCGACGTAATCCTCGTCCCATCGTTGACTAGGCGATGAGGTATAATACGGAGCGCTCAGTGACGGCCGGATGCAACGGATGTAGTGGACATCACAGACATTAAGAATCCTCATCAAGTTGTCCAAGGAATTCTGTCATTTGAAGGTAGTAATGGACTGAGTGATCCGTTACAGTAACTAATTGATTTTTATGTTAGTTACTTTGAATTTAGCTAGAACGGTGTGTCTTCGGCCATTCATCGTATGCGTCGCATTGACTATTATCGCGTCCTTCCCCAATAAAAGTTTGACAAAATAATTTCTGCTTCTGGAGAGTACAGACATCATCTCTGTAGGAATCTAGAAATAAAAATAAAAAAATATCAAAAGTACTTGAAAAACTGAAAGGGAAACAAAATTGCTTGTACGTAATCGCGATTTTTATCCAACATTGCGACAGTGGAATAAGATACGAGCCCGGCATAATGACTAATAGCAAATTCGACGGGCGGTGCTTTAATCTTTGACGAGCGAGGCATTCGCGGGCTTGGTGGCATGCTCTTGATCCCTCTAGTTCTTTCATTCAAACTTGACTGGATCCTGATGCACACTTGCGAGTCATCGCATCCACGATTAAGATAACACTCCTGCAAGTCACAGAGAAATAATTCAATAGTATGCTTCGACATAATTATAAACGTTAGTTTATACTTCGTTTAGGACCCCAAAGACAGAAACTGGCCCATCGAGGAAGCTTATTAAATTTTGCTTGTCCAAAGCGTTTTCATCCAAGTCAATTGCTGTCAGACCTAATCAATTGAAACAAAGTATAATTAAATTTAACGGGTAATCGGTTTTGGTTTGTTTTATTTACCTTCATTTGCTAAATGTAGCTGTTGTTCTTTCAGATAGTTGACAGTGAAATAGTACTGCAATCTTTCGTTGGCATAATTAATGCAAAGCTGCTCCAGACTATTGCCATATTCGAAAGACTCAAATCCGTACAAGTCCAAAATACCTATTGGAGAAAACATGTAGTAAAAGGAAAAGCACAAAATCTAAATAAGTTCTTACAGAGATATTTTGGCATAGTAAATGTCGAATCTAAGGCGTGTTGTAGTTTTCGATTTATGTTTTCAAGCACCGTATCGAACGTCATACGGTACAAAAGCTTGATTAACGTATCGCGACGATTTGTACATTCATTTGGTGAGCTGCAAGGCCGAACAACAGCAGGTGATTTGCTTCCAGCTTGAAAGTGTCGCACTGTAAACAATTGAAATAGTTCGTTGCTGTTCAGACCCAGAAGACGAGCGGCAGATTCCAAATGGTTTTGTTGATCCGTCGTCCAACTGTTGGCCTCCTTATTGACTTCAAATTCAACGTTACCCAAGTGTAACAAAGCTGCCAAAAGTTTCCACAGCTGTTGTGTTGTATCATGGAGACTCAATTGCTCCAAAGCTGCCACTGTTGCGTGAAAATGAGCTTCATCCATCGCATTACAATCCCTTTGCGATGCAATAGACCATTTTGGGACATTTTGTAGATCCAGTTCTACTTTTAAGCTCTCTGGTAAGCCAGCAAGCATCTGAAGCATCGCCGGAAATATTAGCAACTTGTTTTGCATGTGTCGTTTACGTTTCTAATTCAACCTGATAAAATATGTGGAAGTTTCTTTCTCCAGCTGCGTGTCGGGCAACACGTGTTGATTCCAACAGGTAGGTTTCGATGTGAGCACTCACTAGCTGCGTGTTAGCACCCTCGCCGACATACACCAACCGAATTAACTTGCCAAAACGGCTGCTGTTTTCGTTTCTCAGAGTTTGAGCATTTCCCATAGCTTCTAGCAATGGATTAGATCTGCAAAGCAGCACCTCAATATTGTCTGAATTTGGTACTTCATTATTGTTGGTCTCCATCGCAGCAAAGAAGGATAGTAGGTAAAGTGCATTACATGTCTGAAAATGAAAAGATTTTTAGATAAATGTTAAATCACGCCAACTTTGGGGATTTCATTACCTTTCCGGCACCACTCTCACCATTGACAACAATAGCTTGGTGTGTCTTCCCCAATCCCCATTGCAAGTGTCTTAAAGTACGCTGGCCAAGTGCAAAGACGTGAGGTGTTTTGTAAGTGAATGATTCATGGGCAAACAGCTCCATCATTTTTTTTGAATAAAGCCCAGGCACATCTTTTAGAGGATTTAGTGCTACTAAAGTTGGCCCTGCCCATGTGTAAAACTGTTTCTGTTTGTAGCGTGATCTTAGGCATTGTAGGACTAAAAGCAAATAATGTTTTTCAACAACTTGCACAATTCCAGTGAAAGTTTTTAATGCGTTTCATGCAAATAACGTACCCGTTCTCGTTTCGAGTTTCTGTAGGTGTGTCAAGTCTTCAATGTTTTCGTGCATTTTACGCACTGTGAAATGCACTAATTCTCACTGTTGAATACAACACAAATCCAGATAAGGGAGTAAATAAATAATAGTCAAAAGGGAATCAAAAAGGGTAGGGCAAACTAGAATATAGCGCACGTCTCATCAAGTCCAAACGGTCATATGTTTTGAATTATCTAGACCCCAAGGTACCGATCATATGTTTCTTTCACCCAAAAAATAGGCTAAACAGCACCTGGAATGTTTACACAAGGCTACAAAAGTTTCGTGACACGAGACACGTAGGCATAAATCCTCTTATTTCATAAAACACCTCCAGAACCAGAAAAAACAAATAGGATGGACCCTTTTCAAAGGATCTGCTACTTGCAAAGATACGTTTCGTTGTTTGAACTCACTTCAACTGGCATCTCACGTGCTCGCCGTAGTCTCGTACCCGAAATGATCCAAAAGCTCAGGGCATAAATTAATAAACCAGATAGGAATGACTAATCTATTAATAAATTTCACAAATAAGATGTCACACTAGAGCATGTCGCACACCGACAGAAACCTATTAGGTTTTTGCGTAATTCTCCTAGAAAGTCGAGCACCGATCGCGTAAGTAAAAGTTCAATGATTAGTCTATAACTAGTGGGTTATTCGGACTCTATTGCTATTAGCGACGCGTACCATACCTGAGTGGCAATCCGGTTTAATGAGGATTTTACCGACATAAACGATGTACACCATCTTATCACGAGAAATGACAAATGAATGTCACGATCAAAAACAAAACCTGCTGGGTCCAGGTATGTTTTAGTTCGAATTACTGTTTAGATCTAATCTGAAAATCTTAAAGTCAATGACTAGCGTGCGTCATTTAATCAAAACGAAAACGAACAAGAGTACAAACATCTGTATGTAATCGATTTCCTTTTACGCAGGTTGACTTTGAAAGATGTTATAGATTGATTCTGTTTAACATGGACATGATTTCAGTCGCAGCTTGCTTGCTTTCCAAAGTGATGTTAAATTCGATTCGATCTTTAAAAAAGAATGACGCCATCTCAGTCGCGTTTAACGGGAAATACTCCAAAACACCCACTGCGTGTTGGAGAGCGTCTTTTGCAAACCACGCCGCATCTTCCAACCGATAATTCAGACGCATGTAACTGAACAAACATGTCTTCAAGACGTACGACGTCAAGTTAGATTTCCTCGGAATTTCTCGTTCGAGATTATCCTTGTTGTGATGAAGGGCTGCCAGAAATTTGAGTAATTGATAAACACGACCAACTGAAGCGTCTGCTGTCAGTAACATATCCCTCTCTAACGTGGGATAAGTTGGACGCCATTGACTCCCGGCATCAGGACGTTGAGGAACAAGTATGACGTCATTGTTGCTATTATTTTTCATGAACCAAATTTCCGGTGGCTGTTGAGCAGCTTTAACACCAAGTGATAAATCGACACTGATTTTCATAGGTTCTAAAGGATTTCTTCCACCGTGAATGAGATAGATGGTGACACCAGTTCTACCAAGAACGATCTTGGGGGATGATAAGATATCGTTCTGGACAAGTTCCACTGCTTCGGAGATGCACTTTCTAAAGAGATTTAATAATTCACTGGCGTTAACTGGTCCATTTGCGTATTTTAGAACAACTGGGTCACTGCCGGTGTAAATAATTTCGTTGGGATCTGACGGCGATTGATTGAAATACTTCAAAATGGCTAAATGATCAAATTCACTAGCTCGAAAAATGTTGGTTTTTTCAGCCGAACTACCCGTGTGAACTAACTGATTGGTTGTAAATAACGAGCATAGCTCTGCTACTTTGTCCATCAACAGTTTCAGGTAGTCTTCGACATCTTTTCCGATACGACACCAGTCGCAGGTGGTTGGCGATTTATCGCATTGCTGACGTGAGTGGGAATGTTTGTCCAGGTAACGAAAAATCGACTGGCCAAGAGTGTTATTGACACTCTTTTCTTGACAATGCCAAGCTGCGTGAATACTTTTCCACTCATCGAAATCCGGTAAACAAATGTTTTTGTCTGTCGTGTTGAAATGGCAGAGATACAACTCTTCACTTTCATTCGTAGTTGTTACTCTTTTAAACGGTTTAAGTGTTTCTTCGTTCCATTCTTTCTCGACGTTCGTTGTTGGGCTGGATTTCCCTTGATTGCTGGTTGATTCCACTGGTTTGGCATCGACAACAAAGAGCAGCAAGACAACGGAAAACGCCAACATCAACCGCACCTAAAACGTAGAACAATTAAGAATAAAGCATATATGCAATACAAGTAACGATTTTCTATTTATTACCTTCATGTTGTTAACATAGAAGTTCAAGATTAAGCAAGTAGAAATTATTTTCTTCAGCGTTTTGGAAGTACGTCAATCGTTGTCGGATAACATGAACACATTCAACGACTTGTGTACATGCTGACGTCACTTTGTACGTGCAACAACGCAAATGTAAAACTACACTCGGAGTTGTATTACATTTAAGGTTTAGCCATTTGCTTCGGGTAGAGCAGGAATTCAATTACAGGTAAACTGGTAATCTTAAACTTCGATTGATTATAACCGGAGTTTGCAAATCAGTCATTCTATTTGATCTCGATAAACAAATAGCAGTTAGACAATCTGTTTTAGATTACACAGAGCACGGGAAAATTACGAATTTACAGGCCTGTTAACAAGCAACTAAAACTAGACGAAAAATCGCACGATAATGAGCTCAAGATCCAACATTTACTTGACCAGTAAAGTTAGCGCATAACGTATTACTAAACTAGTTTAAAATCCTTGACAAAAGTGTCAAACAAAGAATGGCTTATAATTACAACAATTTATTCAATACAGAAATGATTTCTGCGACAGCTTTCCTACTTTTCGGAGTGACATTAAACACAACAATCTCTTTGTTGAAATAGGACGTCATCTCACACGAATTGATGGGAAACTGACGCAGAATGCCCACGGTGTGACGCAGAGCATCTTCCGGCTGCCACGGAGGTGGTCGATAATGATGTCGCATGTAACGAAACAAGCACGTCTTTAACGCATACGAAGACAAACTTGATTTCCTCGGAATTTCACGCTTCAAATTATCCTTGGCGTGATGAAGGGCAGCCAGAAATTTAAGCAACTGATACACTCTCGAAACTTGTTCACCTGCGTGAAGTAACATGTCCCTCTCTAAAGTCGGGTAAGATAAACGCCATTGGCTGCCGACGCCACGACGATGAGGAACTAAAAGGACGACACCTTCGACTTCGTCTGAAACAAACCAGCCGTTGGAGATCATGGCCGGTTGTTCGGCCGCTTTGACAGCGATGGTGACATCGACGCTAACTTTCACCGCAGCCGAAGGATGTCTTCCACGATAGAGGAAATAAACTGTGACGCAAGTTTCACCGAAGGCGACTGTCGGGGCGAAAACGTGGACACTGTGAACGCGTTCCACTGCGTCCGTGATCGATTTCATGAATAAAACGAGTAAACTACTTGAATTGATTGGATATTCACCGTCTTTTAATGCCACGTAGGCTGGATCGTTGCCCGTGTAAACGATTTGATTAGGGATCTGAGGGTGATTGGCCGAAATTGTTGAGGACGACCCCACGATCGAATTCGCTGGCTCGAAAAATGTTGGTCTTTTCGGCCGAACTGCCGTAATGAATTAACCTTTCAGCTGCGAAAAGGGAACACATTTCTTCCACCTTGTCCATCAACCTGTTGAGGTAATCATCGACATCAGATCCAACACGACACCAATCGCAAGCGCCAGCCGATTTGTCGCACAATTCACGCCGGTGCGAATGTTTGTCCAGGTAACTGAAAATGAGCTGATCGATTTGTCCAGCAACGATGTCTGGACAATGCCACGCAACGTGAATTGTTTGCCAGTCTCTAAAAGCTGGAAGAAAAATGCTGTTTTCTCTCGTGTTAAAACTTAACAATCCAGATTCATCAACGTGATCGATCTGATGATTGTAGATCATCCGCTGATGTAACGGCGAGTGCATTTTGACGTGCACCGTTGCCCGACACGATTTGAAAACTGATTTTAATTGGCACTTATCGGTTCGCGAATTGATGTCATCAGCGTTTAGTTTTAATAAAATAGTTTGCACGTCTTCCGCTACATTGCCGTTCACAGAATCACAATCGAGACGAACATTTTCAATCCCGCGGTTGATGAGCGTTCGGATTCGGTTAATGAGGTCATCGACGCCATTGCGACACACCTGGACAAGTGCGTCACAAATTCGTGAAGAGATACAGTCGTGTTGAACGAGCGTTTCAATCAAGTTGATCACATTGTCGATGTGACATCGACAAAGGAATGAAACTGAGGCAGATCCCGTGCTCGCGTGATGAATTTCAACGTCAGATCGAACGAAGAATTCAATCAGTTCGATGAGTTGGTCGTACGTGAAATGACGGCACAACATGAAAATGGCACTCGGAACAATAACGTTCGAATCTGCAGAGTTTTCTAGTAGGATTTCGAATGAAGCGTAGACGCGATATTTGCAGTTCAAACGAATAGAAGACACTTCAGTTTTGTTGCGGTGACGTGAACGGTCGACTCGATCCTCAATTAGCGCGGGATTGGCGCACAAGGCAACAAATTCCTCGCATCCCTAATTTTAAAAAAATTAATAAAAAAAATTGAAATACCAAGACGATAAACAAGTCACAAATTGCAGTGGCCTACAATTAGATCCAACCTGTAATTTAGGTCACACTAAATGTTGAATTATAAATGAGCGTCTTTACTAACCTCGGATGAATAAACGAATTCCAGTGACATTGAGTGTACAGGTAAATTTTTGAAATGGATGCAGACATCGCACACATTCCACTTCACTTAACGAGGCCGCAAAGCAAATGCAAATGAAATGAAAACAACAAAAATACTAAACTTTCAACAGACTTCAACATGAATTAATGTTATCTTTCCCACGGCTATGCATGATAAGAGCCATTACACCATTTGTAAGACTATAAACAGGCCAACCTATCAACAGGTAGACTAAATCTAAAACTCTAGCAAAAAAAAGGAGAACCGACAAAAGCACGTTCACATTGTTATAAAACACAAAGTCTTATCTGTACATTTGACAAGTGGGAAAACTATGTAAATAGTAAATATCTTTTCCAAACGGCATCAGCGCTAAGTAAATCTGGGATTTCGGTATGGAATTTCCCAATTTTATGTCAAGTCTGGGGCAAAGTTTAATCTTACGGAAAATTTAGTGTTACAACGCAAACTTCAGGGTGCAATTTTCTGTTGACGTATCCACGAAACGGAGTTATTACTAACCAACTAGGAAAAATCGCTGATGGGCATCACGCTCTTCACAAGATACACAAAACACTGAACAACTTCCACATTTACAGGACGAATCTTCTTTGACTCGATCGTAACGTGACACGATGAACAACAGTCGTGAAATACGACCGCCACGTGTAGCGACAATGAGTTAATTAAGAAACTGAAAACGACGGGCATAGCATTTGTTTTTACGTACCCATCCCTACATGGGCGTTTTTGTTTTTCACAACCTCTCGATTTTATCGAGGAGATGAATTTTGGGGGAAGGGTAGGCATAACAGTTAATTTAATAACATTAAACAAACGGGGGATTCATTTGCTAGGCTTGTGCCGGTGAACAGTTAAAGTAGGATCACATTTTCAGTTAAAACTTTCGTTATATTAAAAAAAAAGACTTTTTGTTATTTAACTGGATGACAATCGTATTCCGTAACCTGCTTAATCTGAGCTTTTCCGGATGGTCTTATAAGTGAGGTCATGTCCTACGCAACTGAAACGCAACGGTAGGTGGTGCTAATTAATATTTCATTAATAATCCGTTTGCATTCAAAACTACATTTCCAACAACTCATTTTGATATAAAAATATACATTCACATTGGACTTGACAAAACTTTATGTCGTTAGCATCAAAACTTTGTCCCTAAGTTTCCACCTGAACGTGCTGCATATTCAGGTATTATCCTTCATCTTCTTTTGTCTCGTTAAGCCAGCACGGCCAATCTTCCAGGGCAAATCGTATACAAGCCTCTTATTGTGAATGATTTAAAACGTATATACTGGTTTGAAGGATGTTCTTGTCATCTTAACAGACGTGCACACACAGGTGACTTTTCTGGGGAAAAACGTAGGCCAAAGTCACGTAGACATGAAGGTTTTTTTCAGACCATCAGGAATTCCAGGCCATCGCAGCAACTATACGACAACAGTTTCCTTTGAAATTAAAACTCGACCAAATTCTAGAATGTCAACGAGAGCAATCTCTGCTTTCGTTTGACGTTTCACGTTCGTTTCCAATTAAATCCGGGGCTGACATGAAGACACCTGAACCCTACACCTGACATTCCACAGATACAGTCTATATGCCATTGTCTATTGATCAAATAAAAATTTTACAGGCTGTGTATCTTGATAAGGTTAAGCTATAACTTCAATTTAGAGTGACCTATATGTTTGATTGAAACAAATTCCCAAAAATGAATGGCCATGGCCGATAGAGACAAAATCCAATAGAAACAGCAAAACACAATCATATGCAAATATTTTCGTTCATTCAAACACAATTTTAATTTGAAAGCTCACCTTCCAAAACGTTAAATCTGCTCTTCTTTCTAAATAAAACCTTAAAATTGCAGGTAAATTGGTTTTCAAATCTACACTTTTAATTACAGGTGCAAACTAACGTGTTGTGTGATTACTTGAAACTAAAAGTACAACTTACTAATTGGGGTAGCTGGGTGTGATCTGAACAAAACTCGAAAACGGGAGATGAAAAATCGAGTTCTTCTGTTTTACTTTGTCGTTGTAGGCAAGAGATTTTTCGCATCCACTCCTTTTCCGGAGTTTTTGGTTATGTAACAAATTGCCTACTACACCCTTACCCCTCCACGCTCAAACAAACTTTCCCCATCCTTGCCCAGTACAAAAGGAAGGGTCACTCGTGTATACACATTTTAAAAAAAATCTGAATTTCGAACTTAACCGGCAAACTGAGAAAGAAACACGAAAGAGATGGGGGAGGGGGAATCAATATCTTTAAATAAAAAATGTCACATGTCCTTCTCTGATATGGGATAATCTTGCACTGGCGAGGTCTTTTCGGTTGAATCGACATAAGAAAAAAAAGGCGGCCCTTAGGCAGGGGGCGTATCAACAATTTCATAAAGCGAACATTTTGCTGAATTTTGAAATGCAAAACGATTGGGGACCATCAGACAAGTTCAGTTATAACTAGCGCAGCTGTCAATGCCAATTCTTTTGGAAAATATGTTAGCAAAAAATAAATAAGCTCAAATGTGTTGTATCGTGTGCTAACATGATTGCTATGGAAATAAATTCCGGATCGGATAAAGCGTCTTTGTCTGTTTTTGTCCTTTCTATATTTTAATTTGATTGATGAAATTCAGATAGAATTGATTAATTCAGGGAACGATTTGATGAGAACTGACTGTTTTAAAACAGCGAATTAAGATGAAAAGAGGGAAAAAACTTGCCTTTCAGGATTAACCAAAATGTCTGATCAGTAAATCTTGGAAGAAAAGAAGGTCTTTGCATAGAAGAGTATTGATTTCTGTCGCTATTTGAACGGCCCAATGTTTTTCTAGTCCACTTGCGGTGGGCGTTGAACTACTTTTGTCGAACACGCATTCGTTCTATAATGCCACTATCACGATGCAATAGCCGCTCATCAAATATGCCCATTAAAAGAACAACATTCGAAATGTAATGAGCATATGAATATGCAAATAAAGCGCTAGACGTATATATAAATCAAACAAAAGCAATAGGCTCGGCTTATTGCTTGCGTAATTCAAACAAATGTCGGGTTCGGCTGCTATACAGCAAATAACTCATTACTTCTTATACAGATCAATATTGCTGGAATAATACCTTTCTATGTTTATAAACAGTTACACACACACACACACATCGTAAAATTAACAAACTAATTAATAATAAACGCTGTCGAAGCCATCAAACTTGTTGACTATAATAGATGAAAGGAGCAAAAATCATCGTCTGAGGTCTTTGATGATTCAATCATGAAATTCTTTTCAGATTTCAAAAGAGGCAGTAATTATAATTCAATCTCGTCGGGCTATTGTTAATCGTATTACAACCCTCCAAAATTAAAAGGGACGTTATACTTGAGAATACTCACCATCGTTATAATCTACGTAGACTTGATAAGTGCGCAGGTTCAAACTTGGACGCATGTGGCGGCTCACCGGCCCACACCAGTTGCAATCACGATGTCGTGAAGAACAGATTAAACATTGGCTCGATTCCTCCTCGATCTAAAATCCGAAATTCAACATGTGAAAGTCTTATAAAACTGAGAATAAATGGCCATCATCAAAGACATTTGCTTAGTGAAATTCAGTATGTGGCGTATACGCTGAATATCGAATTGATGTGATCTATATATGCAACGACTGCGGACACCTTTCCATATCGATCGATTGCGCTTTCAAAACATTGTCGATATTTTTTCGTGTTTGCTCTTCCGCTTGGTGCGTGCCATACGACGAAGATATAAAAGCGCTATTTTTGTGGTGATTGTTATGTATAGACGTTCAATTCAACAAAAAAAAAAGAGTTCAATCATCGCAATGGCATCCGTCATAAAGGCGGGCAGCGTAACGCTCATCGTTTTGATGAGTTTCGTCCTGTGCGTTGGTAGCGTGAACCGGAAGACTTCCGTTACCGTATCCGACTACGTGCCCCGTCAACATTTAATTATCGTTACGAGCAGCAACATTTCCGACGGTCTGATGACCGTCTCCGGCCTTCAATTAATGCCCACCTGGGCTTATAAGGCATCGGCCGCTTATTTGTTTTTGATTAGCGTCCTAGGATTGATTCTCAATATTATCGTCATCATTGTACTTTTAAATGATCCCAAGGTATTTTTTATAGATTTAAATTTTTCATATCTTTAATTTTGTCGCGTTACCTTTTTTTGTTTTTGTTTTTAATTATAATTGGTACGGAATACATCACAGAAAATGACGCCATTGAATTGGATGCTCCTTAATCTGGCCTGCTCCGATGGGATCATCGCAGGCTTCGGGTTAGTTTAACCTATACTTATTTATATCAAGAAAACCTTCCAGCACTTGTTATATTGATTGATTTGTAACGGCTATACATATTTTCTTGACGTGGGCGGGGTAAAACAATCAACGATAGTGCGCCGGTCTCTATAGTCGCTGCCCTACATTCAGGATGGCCTTTCGGTAAAGACTTATGCACGGCCTACGCTATGATTACATCGACGGCAGGTACATAAATCAGTGCAGAAATGTTGCAAAGGCAATTGGCTTTGATGGGTTAATGTGTGCAGGTATTGGATCGATTACAACCCTATCGGCATTAGCCATTTTTCGATGTAAACTGGTCGTTCAAAAGCATCTGCATCCACCGAATCGCGTTAGCGCTTTTACTAATCGAAGTGTCCGTCTTGGCCAACGTCAAGCTGCTCTTCTTTTAACGAGCATCTGGACGTACGCGTTGGCCGTCACTTGCCCGCCGCTCCTCGGCTGGGGTCATTACGGCCGTGAAGCTGCCCACATCAGGTATAATAAACCATCAAATCATTAACGTTTCTCCGTTTAGATCTTTTTAAAAAACAATTGATGCAAATTAGCTGCTCGGTCAATTGGGAATTAAAGATGGACGGCAATCGATCGTACATTTTCTACATGTTCGCTATGGGATTATTTCTTCCGATGGTCGTCATTATCACGTCCTATTCAAACATTCTGCGCGTCGTGCGCAAAGTTAAACGCGAAATCAATCAAAGATCGATTATGCAAATTCGCGTTCAACCGCAAAAAGAGAAAAATCGTCGAAGCGACGCGGCCGAAAAACGATCGACTGTCATGGTAGCCGTCATGATCGGTGCCTTCATGGTAGCCTGGACACCTTATTCAATACTGGCACTAGTCGAGGTGTTTAGCGGTAGACGTAACGACAGCGTAACGAGCTCACCTGCGTTAGCCACTATACCCTGCCTCTTTGCCAAAACATCAGCTGTCCTCAATCCAATCATTTACGGATTTTTAAACACGCAGGTAAATGTCGTGTCCTATAAATCTATACATTTATTCCTAATTGATTTGTAATTTTCATAGTTTCGATCGGCCTGGGAGAAATTCTCGATTCGATTTCTTGGAAGGCAAGGACTCGTTTACAATCATGGGATGGTGGTAGGTACGTCGAGTAACGAACAACCGAGAGAATTGCTGGACATGTCGGCTGCTGGCCAGCTGACGAAAACGATGACGCAAAGCCTGGCTTTACCTCCTGAACGTATTGAACAGACTAGTCTGTGCCGTCCAAGAGAAATGATCGTGAACGATGCGAAAGAATCTCCGATTATTGTTCCAGAAAGAACAATCGAATCGAATGGTTTAATTGCAGCTGGACAAGAAGAGCCCGTTTCGTTGGAGATTGTTAGGTTTCTCAACAATTCGGGCGTTCATCGGATCCAGTTGTTATACGTCAACAACAATAAAATTTGAAAAACTAAAAACAATTTCGAGTAACCCGCCGAGGTCGAAGAAAATCCGATATTTTGAAGACATTAGATTTAATTGTCTTTTTTTTTACATGGAAGAAATTGCGTTTGGTTAGTTATTGCTGGGTAACAGCGTGTGCCTGTCGACTCGCTTAGCAACCCAGCGTATAGGCCATCCACCAACCGCATGAAAATCGATTTCAATTTCCTATACACAGCAAGTATATCGTTCGTTAGAGGCAGCATGTTCATTGTGCGTGTTTATGTTGCACTGTCTGCACGTAAACTCGGGTCTATTTGGCCCACATTATAAACCCCGTGAATTAATGTGCATCGAAGCTCCAACTACCAAATCTGATCACGCCCTGGCATCAACAATTTCTTTTGAATGTTGTGAATTGATTGACAGTGTCATTTCCGAATCGTATACTATATATTGCTCGATTAATGTACATGCTGTGGGCGAGCGTTTGATATTATATACGCCCTGAATACAAACTATATGTAAGGACGTCTATAAAATATACGAATGTCGTCGTATATCATCTGACTTTTAGTCTGTATAACCTTTCGCTTGGATGTGTCCTCCTGAAAAACTTACAAGACCACGCTAAATTATGTAACAGCAAAGACGTAAAATGAATGAA
Organism: Daphnia magna; assembly: GCF_020631705.1. Taxonomy (NCBI): domain Eukaryota; kingdom Metazoa; phylum Arthropoda; class Branchiopoda; order Diplostraca; family Daphniidae; genus Daphnia; species Daphnia magna. Next base: position 11,607,472 of record NC_059185.1, on the reverse strand, counting down.
CTGGTAGGTATACCATTAGCCTCTTGTTCACCTAACTGAACAACAGACGTGGGTGCATTTTTCTTTGGTAGAAGTTCAATCGAACGTAGCACGTCCCGCTGCCAGTTCAATTTATTTCGTTTTTCTTGTTCGAAATCGAAAAGAAAAAGGTCTTCTGTGCTGTCTTCAAACGGTTCTCATCTTTTAATCGACTGCGTTGATTCAGGTTCAGGTCCTTAAATATCAATTACTAATGAGACATTTAGTACGTGGGATCATGACGTAACAATAGATAAAACAAAATGCGACGAAAAACATTGTGAGATTGCACCGTTTATTCATTGCAATTACATTTTCTAGTGGATAGTAATTCAGATTGATGATTTATACTGCTTCTAGAAGAATACACCATTCCCTTAAAAATAACCCATTCATGAATTTGAAAATACCGATAACCAAAAACGCGGAGAACATGCGAGCTCAATTGGACGATTCAAATTGCTCGTTTGCCATACATTAAGTCAGATATAAGCTTCATGTTTAAGGGCCAGGAGGTCCTGCGGGACCTGGTGGACCAGCGGGACCCGCAGGACCGGCTGGACCTGCTGGGCCAGCAGGACCAGCAGGGCCTGGAGGGCCGTCAGCACCTGCAGGGCCGGCTGGACCGGGAGGACCGTCAGCACCAGCTGGACCTGCTGGGCCGGCAATCCCAGCTGCACCAGCAGGACCGGGAGGACCTGGTGGTCCAGGAGGACCAACATTTGTCGGAGCTGGAGCAGGAGCCGGAGCAGGAGCTGGTGCCGGGTTGCACCGCCAGGGGGACCAGGAGGACCTGGTGGGCCTCTCAAAGCTGATAGCAACAAATGTTTCTTAATTCCGAAAAAACGCGGCTCCGATCCCGAACGGAAAAAATCAAGTTCAGTCTCGTCTGCTGCTGGTTGATTGGTTGGCGAGATAACCTGCAGTTGGTTTGGACGATAGAAATCGTATTGCGATGCTGGACCGTAAGCAGTTGGATAATAAAATGCCGGCCTGGCATTGTAAGTTCTTGCTGCACCTACGCATTTAAACGATACGTTTCAAAACATTAAAACAAGTTAAAATTTCAGGTAGATGTCTATCAATTATTTACCGTAGTTGGGATACTTCATCTGGTACTGGTTTTCGGCCGGATATAATTCCGGATTGCCGGTGAGCAGCGCCAGCAGAGCGGCAGTGTAGGGTGAATATTCTATCTGACCAGCATCGATGCTGACTGAACCGATGGTCAAGAAAGCGACCAAACAACTGCAGAAGAGAAGAGAAGTGACCATTTTGATTGCTGGTTGATTTCTGATGTTCTTCGTCGATGGTCTGCCTCCTTTTATACCTCTTCTTAAATTCGATTTGGAAGGTGTGTCACTGCGGCTTCTCGGCATCAGTGACACGCTGCTACTCCATCTGATGGGGAAGGCGCATTAAACACAAGAATTATTTATCTTTTTGATTTGCAAAGCGCTTTGTTTCACGATGCTGCTATTATTCATCGGGGTGATGCTATTTACATATACCAAAGGCATAGTGCGTCGTTCTTTCTTTAATGGTTCGTGGGTGTTCTTTGACGATGACGGATCATTTTCGGGATATAGAGGAACGCAATCTTCGTATTCATGTACAGTTGCAGTATTCTCGATTCACGTATAGACCGTACAAACGGTCTCCGACACTGACCTTCTGTCGTGATGGACAGCACAAAGAACTGGATTCGCTTTCTATGAATGATTTCTCATCCTAGGGAACGATAGGTTTTTTAGCCCCCCAAAGATAATATAAGAGTGTGAATTAAACGAGAGGATGACTAAGATTTCGGGATTCTTATTATGAATTTTTTCATTGGGGGGTTTTTAGAACCGTCCTGCTGGAACAAGGTCAAATTTTGAACACTTGAAATCATTTTACGTTTGTGCGATAATTGAATTTAACCTTCAATGCAAATATCGAACGAAATCTGGTATATGGACGCACAAAACGATTTTGCTTATCTAAACACCGATCTTTCGGCTATAACCGCCCCCAAAAATCTGAAAGTCTATAAGTTTGCGGAAAATCTTCGTGTTAAAGCTCTCAGCCTGGAACATATTCAAAGTTTGACGTAAGTGATTGAACGGACTCTCCCACACATCTAACTCAGCGTGATGTCAATTTCAGCCTATCCATCGGGAGGATTTGTTTTTTTTTAGACCGGTAGTGTAACGTTTCGTCCGGCCTAACTTATGCAATCAAAGAATCACGGCCGCATATCAATCTCTTGTAACGAATCGGCCTTTAACAGATGGATGTATACATGAAACATACAGACACACACAAAAAACATGACTTGGGAAATAATTGGAGGCTTTGACCGGTGGAAGGCTAAAACGAAAGCGGATGTTGACCTTTAGCCGATCTGTTCCAGTCGACGTTCCAAGGGCATAGTATTTTTTTTCTAGATAACTTTCAAACTGCGCCTGAAAGGGTTATAAGATACTGAATAATATTTTCTAGCCAAAGACGTTGAGCCCCAAATGGATCAAAGTTAAATGGTTTAAATGGAAGAAATGCTGCGGATTTCTATAAGTTTTCCACAGGTTTCTCTGACAATATGAATATGGAACACGCCACTATATGATATTTTATGTAAACTTAAAAGGTGTACATTAACGTTGCAATTAATTAAGCAATAAAAAACCTGTTTGGAATCGAGTGTCGGACGTTGATGGAGTGCATTCAATGTTGCACACACTTCTGACGATGAAAGAGTTTTGGACCTGTCGGCAAAAACACGAGTTGATGAGAACTCTTCATTATCATTGTCTGAATGCCCGACCATCTTCGTGAGCGTGCTAAAGTAAATATTGGCAAAATGCAACGCCGACACTTGATCATAATTTGAATTTCTAATCTTGTCCTATTATTCCTTCATGTGTAAACGAACAAACCGAAACGATAGACACACGTCAAATATACTTGATTATTGTTTATTCAATTCCAATGCAACATTTTCAGAAAATACAATTATTCTACTTGATTTGAAATGATGACAAATTTTATGGTTCATGTCCCGATGTCTAGAAGATCCTTGTCTAATCCCGAGAGCCCCAATAATTTCCCTTAATTGGTTAGTTAACATTTCACTTGATGACGAAATTCTTTCTAAAGGGCAGGAGCTCCGGGAGGACCAGCGGGACCTGCTGGACCTGCTGGACCTGCTGGACCAGCTGGGCCGGGGGGTCCAGCAGGTCCAGGAGGACCATCAGCACCTGCGGGGCCTGCTGGGCCAGCAGGTCCAGGAGGACCATCGGCACCTGCAGGACCTGCAGGGCCAACTGCACCTGCTGCTCCAGCTGAGCCAGGGGGGCCTGGAGGTCCAGGAGGACCTGGTGGAGGTGGTGGAGTTCCAGCAGGGCCTGGAGGACCTATAAGAAAATAACCAAAATGAAATCAAAACATAAAAAAAATTAATTTTGAAATAAATTACCTGGTGGTCCCCTCAATGCCGACAAGAGTCCTGATAGTGGAACTTTATTCCCAAAGAAACGGGACGCAGATCCAGAACGGAATGAATTAGTTTCAGATTCATCGGATTGTACAATTCTTTGATCAAAGAGCTGCGGATAATTCAAACGCAAGAAATCCGCATCCGATGCCAATGGATACGATGGATAAGCCGGATAGTAAGGCGGATACTGGGCCATGACGTTCGTATAGTAAGGTCGTCCTGTCCAACATCCAAAACGAGCACATGAAAATAACATTTAAACACAAATCTAAAGACAGTTGAATTATTATTACCTTGTTGTGGAATTCTCCTCTGCTGATATTGGTTTACGACCGGATATAATTCCGGATTGCCGGTGAGCAGCGCCAGCAGAGCGGCTGTCGAATCCTGGCCATCGGTGCTGACTGAACCGATGGTCAAGAAAGCGACCAAACAACTGCAGAAGAGAATAGAAGTGACCATTTTGATTGCTGGTTGCTTTCTGATGTTCTTCGTCGATGGTCTACCTTCTTTTATACTTCTACCTTCAAGGTGTTTGGAGATCCCGTCTGTGGTATACGTGCAGCATCGACACGTAGGTCATTGCCGCGTTTCGATCTTCGTAAATCGTTTTTTTTTTCATCGGCTTTTGTTTTATACCGTAGAATTCCGACAATTATATTCGTCGTGTGCTGTGAATTAAAATTCATAAAAAGAAATTATGGGTGCGTCGTTTCAACCGTTTCCGTTTATTCATGAGGATCGCGTTGACGGTGATGGATCGTTCACTTGATCGTTGCAGACGCGAACGGTTGGTGGTTTCGCCACTCGACTTATTTTCATTTCGAGAAAGATCAAAACGAATTCTGACGTGAGGCAAGTTGTCTTTTATCACCTTCAAATGAAAATCATCTGTTCGATTAAATGTAATTCGATTAGGGTACGAGTGTATAACAACATATCCAATCCCTAATACGTGACGTATATACTGAATGAACTGCCATTTTAAAACGTTTTATTTTAAAATCTTTTTGGAAAACTTTAATGAGGTCTATACATTTTACCTTTGTACAGGTAAATAATCTTGTAAGTTGATAGCAGGTTGGCGTCCAACAAAGTACCGTTTCAATTGGACTCGTATCAATTGTCACAAACAGAACAACATCAGTTGTGGCAACGTCGTATCAGTTTACACGTATATGCCAGCATGTCTTTCCATCTGCGTTTAATTTGTCTTGTCAACAACCAAAACATTATACGAGACATTTCATATAGGAAATTTGATGCAATAGGAATGACGTCAATGAATTAATTGGAAAGGATCATCCTCCTGATTGGATAACGTTGAACTTGAAGTGGATTCTTCTTGGCAGAGTTTGATGTCAAGGCGGATGGAGAAGACACGCGTGCGAACGATGTGTAGGACGAATCTGATTGGCTATCGTCACACGAGAAAATGAAATACACGAGACTATATTCAACGACAGCATCATTGTGTGTTATCCGCTGCTGCAGTAGTTCCATTTTTTCGAATTCTTTCAACACACAACGTCTATGTAATTAATAGAAGAAAATGCGAATCGAAAACATTGTTTTGCTCTGTTTATTTATTGCATTGCCTAGTGGATACAAATTCAAACTTGATACTAAGAATTCACCTTTCCCTCAAAAACCCATTCATGCATAAGAAACACCAATATAAAAAAAAAGGTTGATTTTATCAGCTCGTCAATTTGACGATGCAAGTTAACCTCATTTGCCTAGATTTAAGTGTGTACAATTTTCTAAGCTCCAGCTGGGCCAGGAGGGCCAGCAGGGCCTGCAGGACCTGGTGGACCAGCGGGACCTGCAGGGCCAGGAGGACCAGCAGGGCCAGCCGGACCGGCAGCACCAGCGGGGCCTACTGGACCGGCAGGACCAGCAGCACCAGCTGGACCTGGTGGACCAGCTTTACCCTCTTCACCAGCAGGACCGGTAGGTCCAGCTGGGCCTGGAGGACCAACATTCGTCGGAGCTGGAGCAGGTACTGGAGTCTCACCACCAGGAGGACCAGGAGGACCTGGTGGGCCTCTCAAAGCTGACATCAACAAATTCTTCTTTAATCCGAAAAATCGTGGCTCCGATGCTGAACGGAAGAAATCAAGTTCAGTTTCGTCTGCTAGTTGATTCGTGGGCGTCATAATCTGCGGTTGGTTGCCACCGTAGAACTCGTATGGACCGTAAGCAGCTGGATAATAAAATGCGGGTCTGGCATTGTAAATTCGTGCTGCATACAACATCCAAAATTAGTACCATCAATCCAACAGCATTTATCGTATACATAGTTAAGGTAAAAGTAAAACTGACCGTAACTGTCGACAGGCTCGGTGTTGCCAGCGAGCAGTGCTAAGAGATTGGCGTACGTCGTGTAATCCATCCGACTTTGGACATGGCCGACGTTCATCAAAGCGACGTAACAACTGCAGAAAAGTAGAGAAGAGAACATTTTTGCTGTTGGTTCGTTTCTGATGTTCTTGGTCAATGGTCTACCACCTTTTATACTTTGAATCGTTCAACGTGCATTGTCTTAGATCTACTCGATTTCTCATTGGTTCCTGAACGAAAAGCTCACAATCATTCATTGGGTACATTTTAAATTTATGGGGATATTATAAAGGTGCGCCTTTAAGTCGTTCCGCCGACGATGATGGATTAGATCAGTGGAGATATCAACCCATCGGGGATCCCTGTGGCCATTCGACGCTGCCCAATTCTGCGAACAATAACCAAAAATGAAGGCAGTTTTCGCAATTGTCGGAAATATTTCGCTAACTAAAAACATGTTTCGTAAACTGATTTCACTTTAGAAAATGTGCAAGTTTAAATGTTTAATAAACAAGAGGAATAAATACGAACCGATGAAGATGAATGAAGACCTTGTAGGGATTCTAAGTCAATAAACAATTTGAATAACATGAAATTCGAGAGCTTGGGATCCAGAAAAACAAATGAATAAATCAAAAGTTAACTGGGATTGGTTTAACCTCAAATTCTTTGGTGGAACTGCGTGAAAAAAGAAAAGAAAACCAGTTCGTAGCCATTTTTGGGCGACGGATGTTGACCCTAGACGGTCAGCATCGTCTGCTAGCCTTAAAAAAGCAGGTTAAGGTAATCGGTCATTAAAATGCGAATGAGTTCGACGTGTGACGAAATGGTGTGTATTGCAATATATAGATATACATAGTGACACGAAAGAGAAGTTTTTAATGTGGTGGTGGTGTCATAGCTGTTTAACTTTTCTGTGCTGACAATCTTCCACCTTCCAAATTCTCAAATTAAAAAAAAAAAAAAAAGTCTTGGTGTGGCGGGTTTTTTTTTTTTACACACAATCATGAATGGATAACACAGACACACACACACTGCAGTTACGTTGGAGACAGAAACTAACCAATCATCAAAACGATTGGTTATTAAAAGGGGAGCCACAGCAAAAGAAACGGGGAGGGAGAAGAAAATAAACACACACACACACAACACACGTGACGAATAAAAAATAAAGAGAATTTTAATGACATTCTGGGCGAAAATCGACGACTTGATTCAAACACACGGCGACAAACGTAGAAATGTTTTGAGTTTACCTTTTGCGACCCATTCGAAACTTGGCCACAATTTCGGTAAGAAAAAAAACATCGCAACAATCATTCGGTTCTTTTCATTCCTTTCTCTAGTTGCTCTTTACACTTTTTAAATAAATGCTCTTAAAATGGTTTTTCTTTTCAATCTTTCGTTCGTTATTTGCGCAGAATAAATAAATCTCTCTCTCTCCTAAGCTATGCACCTGTAAGCACAAGAAATTGTGGTGTAGCCTATTAGGTTCGCATTTTCCTACACAAGTACACACGTCACAAACGAATCTAATAATTCTTTCCCCGAAATGTTGTCTAATTTCTAAGTGGGGCCCAATGGATAGACTGAACTCAAGTCAAATGAAAACTCCGACCGACAGCCGAAAAAACTGTTCCTTCCAGGATGCCAGGAGCACGAGGGATTCCTTGAGACTGAACCACCTAGACAGAAGAGCTTCCCCACGAAGAAACACTGGAACCCAAAGCCGAAACGAAAAATACAAACGTTCTTTTTTTTTTTGTTGATTTTATGTTGATAAAAAAAAATGAAACAATTAAAAATTTACCCAAGCAAACGCGTTGATGAAAAACAAATACACCTAACCAAAAGAGAATACACACACACACACAGACACACCTGGCTAAATAATATCTCCTTGTTTGTTTTTGTTTTTTTATCCTCTTATACTTTTCGTGGATCCAATTTCTAAGGTTAAGAGTCAAACACGGAGGTGGATGGACCACACATTGACGCAGGGGGACATACGCACACACAAAAAAAGATGGCGGAAGGTGTAGGGGGAGGAAAGTTGTAAACAAAGGACACACAACAACTCGTTACTTGTAAAAAAAAAAAAAAATCTTCTTACTATCATTAAAAAAAAGAAGAGTGAAAAATTCACACATGATACGACCACAATCAATCAACCAATCAAACGCTTCTTCAGTCAGTCTCGATTTTTCATCAATCAGCCCATTCGCAAAATTCGGGCGGCCATGACACGTACATCATCTCTCTTACTTATCTCGCACAATCAGATTTGACGATCACATTTTTGGCGCGCATCATTTTCAGCCATTAGAATTTCCTTTTTTTTATTCGCACTGTTTTTCTTTTGGTTTTCCTTTCCGACCCGGTGTGACCTGGATCAAAACAATTGCCAATAGCAAAAATCAATGCCAATTAAACAAAACAAACAAAAAATTTGTTTTCACTTACTGATACGACTAATTGTATTTCATGGTGTAGGGAGGTCCTTTAGGACCGGGGTCTTCCTGCTGTTGCCTTTGGCCCCATGGAGCCTGTTGCTGTTGCTGCTGTTGTTGTTGCGATTGGGGAGTGCCCGTCTGTTGGGGCTGCTGTTGTTGTTGCTGCACGCCACTTGCCGTTGCCACTGTCACCGGTCCGGGACTTTCCCCCCAACCTAAAAGTCCCGAAGCTCCTCCGCCAGGTCCGTTGTTTGGAGCTGGTAACGGCATGCCCACCGAAGCCATGGCTTGATGTTGTTGATGCTGTTGGGCCGCTGTCGGGTAACTACCGGGACCTCCAGATCCATCTTGCGGCTGCTGTTGTTGCTGTTGTTGTTGCGGAGGCGGAGCTTGCGGTCCTTGCAAGCTACTGAACAATCCACCCCATCCGGCCTGGTTCAAAGCAGCCGCTACTAAAGCTGATCCAACTGGAAGGGCTCCCAAGTTAAGGGCTCCCATGCTCGTCAATTGGGCAGCACCTGGTGGAGCCGGACTGCCCGCCGTGGCTGCCGTCAGACCTAAAGACGACCCCAGTGCGGCTAAATTAGGCAGGTCCGTGTGTGGACGATTGCTGTGTTGATGCGGAGGCGGTTGACCCGACCACGCCCCTCCCACCGACGACGGTTGGTATGGAGACGGTCCACCTCCACCTGTAACGGGGGGAAAAAAAACAGCTCAGGTGAATTGTGAATGTCAATTAAATTTTAATATAAAAAAATTGAACAAGAGGAATGTAAACTACTCGAATGCCACCAGTCCGAGTTAGTACCGGGTGCTGCACCTTGATGAAACGGATTTGGTCCCTGGTGGTGGTACGGATTGGCCGTCGCTCCGGCCGATGCTCCACCCGGACCTCCTGCTGCACCCCATGGGCCACCTTTAGAAGTCATGCCATCTCCTCCGAGACCTAGAAAGTAAAGACAACACAGAAACAACAACAAAAAAAAAAAAAAGCAAAGAAAAAAAAAAGAATAAAAATTTATGTGACGCATTAATTTTTATAGTGAGACTACTAAACTTCTTTTTGCAAAATCAAAATGAAAAGACACGCATTAAAAAAAATGAATAAAAATAGAAAGAGAAAAGGCGTTAACAATGCCCAAAAAAACAACTTTATTTCGGCTTCACGAAAAACGGGAAAGGGCAGGAGAGAAATCATAATTCTACTAGAAAAAAAAAATCAAATAATGAAAAATAAAAAATAATAGTAATAATTAATTTTTAAAAAATTTACAACTTTCTGAATTATCTCTACGATGTCAGAACTATATGAGAACTCAATTCGCCACTATTCTCAGATACACAGCCAAACACACAATCACACTCGCACTCACTCCGCGCGTCACACCATAAAGGAAAAAAAAAAAAGAGGTAGGATTAACTATTTAAAGAAAATGTAAAAAAGATACCCCTTTCTTCTTCTGCCTTTTTATTTCTAAATTTGGTTTGTTACTGTTTTTGTTTGTTTTGTTTTTTTTTACGATGAATATCCCTGACCTGGGCCGCGGAGTACTCCGGTGTAGGGAATGGCGGGCGGTCCTCGAGACGGACCTGGTGGGCCCATTCCGTGACTATGCGGTGGAGTGTGATGTTGCTGGTGACCATACTGCTGCTGTTGCTGTTGTTGCTGCTGCTGGGCGTGGTGGTGATGATGATGGTGGTGCTGTTGTTGCTGCTGCTGGGCGTGATGGTGGTGCTGTTGTTGCTGATGATGGTGATGCTGCTGTTGCTGCTGTTGATGGGCATGATGGTGGTGATGGGCAGGAGGCTGCTGGTAAGTGGTATAGCGCGAAGAAATGTCCGTCTTGGGTGCGGCGTTGCTTACGTGCACCGACGTACCTGCTCGGAAACGAAGGGAATCACAGAGAGACATTCAAGCACGGTCGTCTAGATGTAACAGCCAAATCGTAATGCACATCTACTACCTTTGATGATATGATCCTCCCCGCACAGCGACTGGGCAACTTCGGGATCCAAGAAGGTGACAAACGAAAATGCCCGGAACGGTTTCGGGATAAATACGTCTGTCACTTCTCCGAACTTGCAAAAATAATCGCGTAGATCATCTGCGGTGATATCTTCAGTGCAGCGGCCAACGAATACTTTACACGGTACTTGTGGGGTGCCTCCCTTTTTATTTTTGAAAGATAAAGTTATATTGCCCTATTTTATGTTAAGTAGTTTGAGTCTCACCGCTTTCGAGTTGGGAATTTTTACGTCACACCACCGACCGTCAATAAGGTGCCGCTGAGAAAGAACGCGGACTTGAGAATCGTAATTGGCAAAACGGATGAAGCCGAAACCTTTGCTTTGGCCAGTTTTTGCATCCTTCTTGACCTATCCACATTCAAACATTATATGTCAGACACAGAGAAAGAGCTAATGTGTTTGGATCGTACCTGTGCCATCAAAAGTTCACCAAAGTTTTCAAAATATACTCTCAAGTCTTGCTCAGATGTTTTCCAAGGTAATCCAAGCACAATGAGGTCAGAACACTTGAGCCTCATTTCCATCCGTTTAGTTTTGGCTGTAGAGTTTTCAGGATGGTCATCTGACTTTCGTTTGTTTTCTATTTGAAATACGTGGGAAATTCTATTGGTGCGATGAAAACATAAATACAGTGCAATTGCCAATGTTACCTTTAGGGAAAACACAGATGTAGATGTGGTTCCCCCAACCATCCTCCGGTGGCTGAAACCTTCCCTCTAGAAGCCTGACTCCTCTCATTGAGCGAGATTCTGGAGCTCTGTACTTTAGCCCCGAAACACCTGGAAATTGGGCAGCCAATGTGCTGAGTAACAGCGCACTGTCATCCTCAGTTGGGAGTTCTATGGGCTCCTCAGTCTCATCCTCAGCAACTTGAATGTAGCTGCAGCTCATTTTCAGGCGAATAAATTAACCGACGAGATACTCACGACTTTTATAACAACTCAATCGTACGGACAAATAATCATCGCAAACAGGGAATGAATGCTATCGTTTCCATCGACGCCGACTCGAGCTGTACACAACTGGGACCAGGAAGAGGAAGAAGGAGCCGATTGCTTCACTCGGAAAGAAAACACACACACACTCTCAATTCCACACTTTTCACACCTTCTAATTACAAAAACTGACTCTAGAGTTCATCACACACAACCATTTACAGCCAAACTTCTCTCTCAGGCATCAAACTTGCACGGCCAACCCAACACAACCATCCAATTCCATCCATACGAAAGTTAAGGTAAAGCAGACGCCATTCTGGATTTCTTTCCCCTTCCCCCAACCCCCCTTAAGACCCGGAACGCAAAACGTCACAGACCTCCCACAGTCTCTCGCTATCGTTTTAATCATATGCGTCTTATTATGTTTGAAAAGGTTGCTCGTGGGCGGAAGAATACAGAAAGTTTGACATAGTTCAATCTAAAGAGAATGCCACCTATTTGAATTAGTAAATTTGGTTGGAACAGCCATCTGTTGTAAACAGAACCAAGAATGGTCATTTGTTCATACAACGCATTAGCTAGTTGATGATAATCATGACACTTTCTCTTGGTTTCAATATCTCTGAAAAATTTACGATTCCTTGAAATTTGTGATTTTTCCAGTGTTTTCTTAACGATATGCTCAACAAACCACAACAAATCACTAGACAAAATGGATTATTGGTGTGAAAAACCAAAACGACGATCGTGCAATGTCGCATTTTGCACGAGAGGAAAAGAATAAAAGATTTTGCCTCTTGTTTGTATGCTTTGATCAAAGCCTCGATTACAGCCATAGTGAAATTTGGGACGTAGATCATTAAGGGAGAAGAAAATAAAACTATTGTACTTACTGTAATAAATTTCTTAGTTAACTATTACAAGCCTTCGCCATGGGTGTTCCTAAGTTTTACAGATGGATTAGCGAACGCTATCCTTGCCTAAGTGAGACAGTAAAAGAATATCAGGCAAGTTTATCTTTAAAGTAGTTTAGTTCTTTTGATTTAACATCTTTCTCATGTTTAGATACCTGAGTTTGACAATTTATACTTGGACATGAATGGGATTATTCATAACTGCTCTCATCCAAATGATGAAGATGTTCACTTTAGGATTTCTGAAGAAAAAATATTTTCAGATATTTTTCATTATTTAGAGGTAATATTGAACGCAACCTGCCTGTGACAACATCATTTAAAAAATTCCTTTTAGGTGCTGTTTCGTCTAATTAGGCCACAAAAGGTCTTTTTCATGGCTATTGATGGTGTGGCTCCCCGTGCCAAAATGAACCAACAACGAGGCAGAAGGTTCCGCTCAGCAAAAGAAGCTGAGGACAAAGAGAAGGAAGCTATCAGAAAAGTAAAGAAATTCATTAGTACCTAAAGACCGATTTAAAATAATTAGATGACATTTAGGGAGAGGTTTTGCCAGAGGAAAAAAGATTTGATTCTAATTGCATCACCCCTGGAACAGAATTTATGGAAAGCCTTCAGCAACAGTTGGAATTTTTTGTTACGAATAAAGTATCCACTGATCCCCTCTGGCAGAATACTCAAGTCATTTTGTCAGGGCATCAGGTGATTTTTTACAAATTTTCTTGGTATATAAACTAACTAAACTCATAGTAATCTCACAGGTTCCGGGAGAGGGCGAACACAAAATAATGGAGTTTATCCGTTTTCAAAGAAGCCAACCTGACTACAACGCCGAGACTCGTCATTGTCTTTATGGGTTAGACGCCGATCTCATGATGCTGGGTTTGTGTTCCCATGAACCTTATTTCTCATTGCTCCGAGAAGAAGTAAGTTTTTTTCTTTAAACTGTGGTATATTTGTGCAAGTTTTAACGTCACTTACCAAACTAGGTCAGATTCGGTGGAAAGAAAAATGAGAAGAGGATCACTACGCCAGAAGAGACCACATTTCACCTGCTGCATTTATCATTGTTTCGAGAATATTTAGATCTAGAATTTGCCTCTGTGAAACCTAAACTGAAATTCCCCTATGATCTGGAACATATTATTGATGATTGGGTGAGTCCAACAGACTAAGCAGTTTCATTAATGTTGTGCATTTCATCAAACACTTAAAATGTTCCTTTTTTTTTTTTTTTAAGGTATTGATGGGGTTCTTGGTCGGAAATGATTTCATACCGAATCTTCCTCATTTCCACATCAACAAAGGAGCGTTGCCGCTGCTTTATACAGCCTACATAGAAGTGTTACCTACACTGGATGGGTACATTAATGAGAACGGCATGCTGAACTTGCCACGCTTTGAAAAGTTTATGGAACGTCTGACTTTGATAGACTACGAGCATTTTAATGATATCTATGCGGACGTGAAATGGCTGGAGAGTCGACACGGTCGCAAGAAACTAGTCGAGGTATTCCCCACCTCCATTATTTTAAGTACCCTTAAGTTCTATTCGTTTGGTTTGGTTTCGTTCTTTGCTTCACTTAGACTGAATTTGACATGAAGCCTCTTGCTCCTGCACCGGCCTCTGACACAGCAAGCTTTTTACTTGCCAAGGCTGCTGAAGTGGAAGACATGTTGCGAGAGGATAGCGCCGATTCCGATGAAAACGCTGTTGATAAGCTGTTGAGTACACCGCTCGGAGTTATAAAAATTGGAGAAGACACGGAACCTGATATCGATGATGAGGTGGAAGAAAATGACGAAGAAGGAGAAAGCTACGTTTCTGATGGCGACGATTACACTTCTTCCGACGAAGACAAGCAGTTCCAACTTGAATTTAAAGCTCACAAGAGGAACTATTACATGGAGAAAATGGAATATAGTGAAGTTGACAGGTACTCCTGATTTTTTTTTTATGTCGTTCAAAAGATTTAAAAAAAAACTTTCGATTTTTTCTAGCGGTGTCCTTCGTGATCAAGCCGAGGGATATGTTCTTGCAATACAATGGATCTTGCATTACTACTACAATGGCGTGTGCTCGTGGTCATGGTATTATCCTCACCACTATGCGCCCTATGTTTCAGATGTCCGCAATTTCGCCAATCTCGAGTTAAAATACGACCTCGGTCAGCCTTTTCTGCCCTACGAACAGCTATTAGGTGTGCTGCCTGCAGCTAGTAAAGCCCTTCTTCCCGTCGCACATCACAGTTTAATGTCGTCGATCGACAGTCCGATTATTGATTATTACCCGTCTAATTTTCAAGTATGTGCTGTTATTATAAAAATTAATCCGATTATTTATCAATTTTATTAGTTTTAATTAATTAACAATTTCTTGCAATATATTAGACAGACAAAAATGGAAAGCAACAAGAATGGGAGGCAGTAGTGTTGATTCCTTTTATTGATGAGAAGAGGCTTATTTCTGCCATGAAAGATTGCGATTCACGGTTGTCGGAAGAAGAAAGAAATCGTAATCGACACGGCCCTATGCAAGTCTACATATACACCGAAGAAGATCTTGGTAAGCGACGAATTGTTTCATATGGAAGTCGTTAACATATTTTATTTTTTAATTTGATTTAATTTGATTTAATTTATTTATTTTTTATTTTTTTTGCAGGTGAGTGTAAAGCACCCGCCTATTTTCCTCCTATTGCCCACAACCACGCTCTATGCAAAGAGATAACGCGTGATGCATTCGTAATGCCGCCCGAACGACTTGTAAAGGCCCTTCATCCTCGCTTTAACCCAGATCGTTTTATTCCCGGATTCCCTTCCACGAAGAATCTATCTTTTACGGTAAGAAAGACGTTCATAATCTGTATCATTCTTAAAGAAAAATTGAAAAGGTTCTGTTTTCAAATGCCGTATGCTTGGTATCCATGTAGGCAACCCTGAAAAAGTCTTCCATTTGTGTGTTTAACATGAACACACTTAACGAATCACTGGTATTAACGCTGGTACAAGACTCGGTTCCTGACATACACGATTTTGGGAAACGCTATTGTGGGAATGCGGTTTTCGTTAGTTGGCCTCATTTGCAAGAAGCTCGCGTTGTGGCTGTAGCCAGTACCGAGTGCAAGTACAGCTTCGAAATCGAGTCTTTTGGTGAAGGTGGTAGTGTCAACTACAAGATTGATGGAGAAGTCCGCAAAATGCCCATGACTCCGAGAGATGTAGACGAATGGCATTTGCATGAAAAAGAAATTCGGACACGGTATGCCTCTGAATTAACTTAACTCACATATACTTGCATTGCTAAATTTTGTTTTGAAACGTAATAGATACGCCAACCGTTGGGGTGTTGATATAGGCACCACACATATTTTAATTTACGCCGCTCCTATCACTGGGCGAAAATATGTCTACACTCAAAATGGCCGTGTCACTTTGGAGAAACAGTGGAGCCCAATTCCCATTCCCTATGCCCTACAAGCCACCGTTAAAGAATTGCAAGTCAAAGAGGCGTGTGTTCACCAGTTTTCTACCCTTGCCGAGGTCTTCCCACCGAATTCGACGTGTTTCATGCTAGGACATCCCGGTTACGGTCTCAAGGGCCGTGTTTTGTCGGCCGACAAAAACTTAAGGGGAAAAATCCGTATTGAATTTGATAATATTCATGAGTTAGAAGACGAAGAAGCAATGAAACGTTCGTCCCAGTGTCATTACATGCCAGGCTACGTTGGAGCCAAGCGACTTGGTATCAGCACACACTTGATTTCGCGCATCACTGGAACCATCTATCTTCTTTTAAGTCCAACGGAGGAAGAACAAAATTCGTGTAAACCTCGCAGACCTAGGAAAGTGAACGTCGGGCTCAGTTTAAAGTTCAACAAGTCGAAGGAAGAAATCCCTGGATGGTCCAAGAAAGCCGACAGTGGCTGGCTCTACTCCATTAACACCATCAAAGTTTTGGAACGCTACATCAATGAGTTCCCTGACTTCTTTGACTTTTTGTCACAGCATACAGGCTCGGATGACTTCACAGATGAACAGGTGTTTGGGGAAGGTGGAACGGAAAAAGCCCATAAACTTTATGAATTTGTGCAGACTCTCGCATGTACGAAAGCCGAACGAAGGGTAAATCAACTTGGTTGTCGATGGCTATTTTAAAGAAATTTATTTCATTAATTTTTATTCTGCTTTAGGGTTGGGGATCAGATGGAATCGACAGTAACACATTATCTTACCTGGTGAAACAAGGACCACCCAAGGTTATGAAACTAAAGCCTTTAGTCATGCAAGTCCGTCCCCATCTGCTTTACAAACCGGATTTGATGTCGGGTTCTACTCCGCCAGATCCCAGCGCCAATTATCAGCTTTTAGATCGAGTTGTTAATGTGCGGCAAGGTTACTCTGTGCCACTAGGCCTTCGTGGTACTGTCATTGGCATAAAGAACGCGACGAAATTGATGGATGTCATCTACGAAATTCTTTTTGACGAGGAATTTTCTGGCGCGTTGCCAAATAAAGGAATCCAGGATGCACCCAACAGGATCTACCATCTACCTGTATGGGCCATGATCAACTTAACCCACGGTATACGGCAACATACCGAACGAGAAAGGCAAGGGAAACCGACAGCCGTTGTGCGGCCTTCTGGAAGCGGTTTGGGTAAGCAACCCCAGGCTGCCGAAGGGCCTAGCGGAAACCAACCAAAGCAAAATTATAGTTCATACAAAGCTTCATTAGAACACCAGCCAGGTCAGACCAGACAGGTTCCTCAACCTAAATTGCTGATGAGAAAGAAAGTAGAAAATCCTCCTGCACCGACTCCTGGGACTAAATCCGCTACATCATCAGTCAATCACATTCCAGTCAAATCAGCTCCTAGCCCTTCCAGTCTTCCCTCTCCCTTCATGGATATATGGAATTCTTTGGTTCAACAGCATGAGCAGCAACAACAACAACAAAAACAACAACAAGGTTCAGCTACCACACATGTAGTGAATACTCAGGAGACGCCCAAACAGAAACAGCAGTTTCAGTCCAAGAAAAGAGAACCCCCTGTGCCAGTGGCGCCAAAACTACCTTCGCTGCAGGAGGCTGCTCGAAATCTTCCAAAGATCACCAATTTGCCGAAAGGACCCTCTGCAGCTCCTCCTGTTCCATCAGAACAGCCGATAAATCCACATGAAGTTGTCGTAAAAGCGATACTTCCAGCTGAAGTTGCCTTACAGGCCATACCTCCTCCACCACTTCCAACTGGAATCTCTGTTCCTGTTGGACCTTCGCTCTCTGTGCAACAGCTCTTTGATATGGCTAGTCAATCCGCCATTACCAATCATGCTGTACCACGCCAACCGCCGCCTCCCGTCTTCAGCTTTTGCCTCCAACTAATGGACGTTATGCAACAGAAAGGTACAGAGGACTTTCATTTAATCCATTGGAAATTGTAGGCAAATTTTTATCTTGAAACAGGGTTTGGTCTTCCTGTTTACAACTATCTTCTACTTCAAGATGGTAGTATAATGGCAGAGGTATCTGTCCTACCTCTAGGAGTAGTGGGCAGATGTGCCGCAAAATCAAAGAACGAGGTGAAAATTTTTGTTACATCTAAAATCGATTAATTTAACTTAAATCCTATATTTATATTTTTAACAGGCCGCTGAGCAAGCAGCTGCGATGGCATTGCACAACCCCATTGTTATGCAGCCCATGGTAGTTCCTCCAACTGTTCATCATCCTGGTAATGTGATGTTTGTCCCTCATCCGCCTACAATGCCGTTTGGAGCGGTTCGAGCACCAGTGCCTAACAGTTTTGTGCCAATGCAAGTTACTCGCCAATCCGTTCAGCATCAACCTCGGGCACAAACTCATCCACTGACACCTGCTTCTTCTAGTTCTTCAGAGAAACAAGAGATGAAAGAAGTGCCAAAGACCCAAGTTGAGCAAGTTCCTCCGGTTGACAAGGGCGAACAGTTTGTATCTGTTGCTTCAGCTGAAACTATAGGACGTGCCCCAATTCAAAACCAACCCATCTCTTCGTCTAGACCTCCAGGATCGCGTTTGGCTATTCGTTTCAATGGGCCATGAAAGTTATTTTGCGATTTTAAGATCTTCACACCTTGACTTGTTTAAAATATGCCGACTTTTAAATTTCAACGCGCACTGATCTTACTCTAGTACAACAGCTGTATGGTTATTTGTGTTTTTTTTTTTTTTTTTTTTTTTTTTTGTATTTTGTATTTTGATTCAATATAATAGAAATAGTAAAACTTCGAACACAAATTTATTTCATTTGAAAAACACTATGTTTGAGCAGAAGCAGGGTTACCTAGTTGAAGGTTTTGCACCTCATCCCTGAATTTCTGAATAGTTTCCTTCGCTAACTGAAGGCGGTCTTTCAATTCTGTGAGTTCATTTTTCACTTTTGTTTTTGCTTTAACTATGCTTTCCAATGTGCTTACCTTCTTTTCTTCAACTAACAAAATTAATAATAAATAACTTTTTTTTTAATGAAATAAATTTGAAAGTGTGCCTTACAGTCTGCATCATGCTTGACAGGAGAAGTAGAAAGTTGAGGAATATTAGTTAATAACTGGTGCATCATTACAGTCGGTTCCTGAAAAACAATTTCTTCATAAAATTCAGAAACCACTGGTTTTTTCCCCACCACAATTTCAGGAGAATTTTGGAAGAGTTTTAAAATGTGGTACAAGGTGACCTGAAAATGAAATTTATGCAAGTTATGATGACACAGAACTATCTGAAAATGGCTTCATCTCTTACAGGTCTTTCATTAGGATCTTGAAAGTAGATTTTGATGACTATTTCAAATTCTCCCCAGCCAGTTTCTGTAACTTCATAAGGAGGTTTGGTAAGCACTCTGTTTTGGTTGGCATAGCTGTCATGCAACTTGAAGTTGATCTTTTTAACATAAGTTGACATGTCTTCATTCTCAAAAGGACGGACATAAACAGTCCTAAAAACAAGGAATTAAGTAATTTGGCCATAGCTGTAATGAAAAATCTTTCTAGTTACCATTGATGTGTATGACCATCTTCTTCTCTTTTCTTGCCAAAATATTTTGCTACATTTCCGTACACTATTGGTTTTATTATAACACCCTTTTACAAAAGAAAACACAATTAAAAACTACAATACATAATGTGCATTTTTTCACTGTAGTGTAAACAAGGCAAGCATTCACAGGTAGCATTGATACACAGGAACATTTTAGATCTCAAATGGTGAGTTAACCTTAATATAATTGTGATCTACTTTTTCCCCCTTTATTTTTAAATCATTCTTTTGCTAAACAACAGCTAAAGCCTTGTAACTGCATAATTGTTTGGGCTAATTTCTAATAGGCTTAACTTTAATGTTTCAAATTAGTTAGTTGCTTACTTTGGTTCTACCACCTGAATCTGGTCCATATTCAAATGTTGACATTATATTTTTGTTTTAATAATAGGTCATGAAATGTCTCTGTTTTTCGCCAAAATTCCTGTATTGAATTCGAAGAGATTTCTCGATGACATTAGCGACATAAACAACTGAAATGCCATGTTGCCAGTTGATTTTCAGAAGCCATTTAAAAAGTTGAATAAATGGTAAAATAAGAATATTCCGGATTCCGACATTCGTTATTACAATTTATAAATTTATAATTCTTTGCTTCATAGTAAACGTGTGTATTTGGGCACTCTTCACCACATAAAACGTTGGGGCAAAGGTGAATCAGCCCAGAAGAATGGACGAGTGATGAAAAGATAGATGGTGGCAGTATTCACAGCCAAGTAAATCGAAAACTCGATGAACAGGGATATCCATGAACGAGGTGGAATATGCAGTCGTACAAACAAGAACGGTATTAAGAAATAGCGCACTTCTAGTAGTCGTTGGGGTACCAGGGCGACAAAACAACAAATAACAAATACAGAAGCAAAGATAAAACTTTTGGCCGTTGACATAGTCCGGAACGTTGCAAATGCACCAAAGAGGTACAGCGGAATAACGACATAGCGTCCCCAAGGCTGATATTCAAATACTCTTTTCCAGATATAGAATGTATAATGACGATTATCAGCCAAGAGGTATGGATGTACGAGAGTGTTATATCGGATAACTAGTCCAGCTAATCCCATGGTAATTAAAATGAAAAACCATTTTTTAAGGCAGGTTTTGCAAAATGGAAGCAAGAAGAGAATCCAATTGGGTGCAGCAAATACAGTGACTAGACCAAAGAAATAGAAAAGTTGTGGAACGTGAATCGTAGCCTGATGGGCAGCGCGGTCACCGACAACCAGACCGTCATTGATTACCACGAAGGCGATAAAAATAAGTCCCACTATAATGTACGGAAGTAGTTTTAGAATGAGCTGGCTGATAATTTGAATTTTCCGAGAGACAGGAGCTAAACGGAAGAAGTTTTTCGATATTATCTGCAAAAATAAATTAAGGTAAGTTTCTTTTTCTCCAACTAAGTACTATTATGTAAATCCTTTACTTGGACCTGATGCCAACTTGATAGAGCATGCCGTTTACGTTCTTTAGTTGTCAGCAGGAGGTGCTGTAAACCTAAATCAAAGCAACCAACGGCAACTAAGATTACCCAGACGATAGAAGTTTGCCTAACCATCACGGCTGCAACTCCTTTGATAGCAAAAACAACAACAAAAGAAAAAGAAAAACATATATAGATAAAATCTGAAGGAAAAATTTTGTTTACTTTAAAAACTCAGAGTAATACCCGCAATAGCCGCAAATGTGTTAAATCCACGCATATGGAGGCCATACATTAAGAAGACAAGGAAGGCTGCAGCCACGTCAGTGTAGTACAGGAATGAAAAAAAGAAGAGTGGTGGGAAGATGGCAATATTTAGTGCAGACACTATACTCTTCCAAGTGCTGTATTCCTAGATTATAACAGTATTTAGATAAATTTGGTTTCAAACAGAAGTGCACATAAAAGGTCTTACTCTGGAACTTTGATGAATGTTTTTCGTCAACCAAACATATAGAAGGAAACTACTTAAACTGATTGCAACATTGGTGAGTCGTAGGTGGTGAGTTTCACAGAAGTTGTCATCGGACCATTTGGAAAGTGGTGTTATGACAGCCACAGAGATCAAATACAGTCCAGGTAGAGTAGTAATCCTGTTATCCCACTATATAGATATCCGTAACAAAAGTTGATGAAAACTTTATAAAAACTGCTTACAGATATTACATCTTACATATGTAAAATTTCCATTGCAGTATTCTTGTGCTTGTGGAACATGATAGATCTCATCAAGGTATGGGGTGGGCTGGATTTCATTAATGTAACTAGAGATTATCAACAGGCCTCCAGCATACACAGCAACTATACAAATGAGTGCGGATGTAAATACATAACTGTCAACCTTTTTATTCATGCTTCACAAATGGCAACTGGATAAAATGCCTTCGAATTTTTTAACTATTGCAATAACAAGTAATGACGCAAAGTCATGTGGAGGGCGACAAGAAAACAAAATTTATAAACAGAACTCAAGCAGAATACCTTTGAATTTTTACAACGTTGTCTTTTGACATGAACGCGGTACACCCTTCTCCGTAAATACGGCAATACGGGAGAACGGGACGCCTCCGAGTCCGAAGGGCGGGAAATTTTTTGTGCCGCTGACCGTGCTGCTATGTTTGCAAAGAGTTGCTTTCTACCCTCTTACGTTTTGCCTGCTAACAAGACAAATTTGTTTTTCTCCAAGCTGTTGCAGTAATAATAGTAATCGTAAACAAAAAATAAAACGGTATGAAGAATTTCCCGCCATTTTGGAAGGGTCTGATTTCCGACTCCGATATTTGCGGAGACTAGGGCGCCATTAAGGTTTGAGCGCCAGGTGACAGCAGATACATCGACAGGGCAGATGGAGAAAACGGAGAGAAAAAAGTTATTTTTTAACCAAGGTATTTTATTCTAATAGTGAATCACATAACACATTTTTATATTGATAAAATTGAAAGAACTAAAACACATTCTCTCCACTTTACTTTCAAATTCAATTCATTACTGTAATAAGATCTCAATTCGTCACAGTTCCACCTTTGACCTTTTCAAGTTATCATCATGCCAGTGGCTTGGTTTAAAATGATAGCATTAATAGCAAGGGACATATGATTTGGTAAATGATATAAGGTTCTCCAATATCAAATGTACTATATTAAAGTTTACAAGTAAGAATTGCCTGAAAATTGAAAACCTGTTTCGAAATTTGATCTGTTTTTATATTTATGTTGAAGACGTGTAATGTGGAAAAGATTTGCAAAGCTGGGAAGATATCCAGCCCTAAATTGGAAGAACAGCATGAAGAAATAACATGTAGCCAACTTAATTGTTAAACATAATGAATTTTTGCCTGGAAAATTGCTACTTCAGATTTGATCAACATTAAAATTGATTTATTTTAAGTTCCATTATCCCTTTAGACCATGTGACCCAAATTTCACAATCAAAACATGGCGCCTCGTCAACGTTTCTAGTAAAACGCAAATTACTGGGAACACCAAGGACATTTTTAACTTACAGGTAGTCCTTCAGGACAGATATTACTAGTGGGGCCAGGAGCACCATCCAGACCGGGATTACCATTGGTGCCAGGGGCACCCTCAGAACCTGCAGTGCCATTTGGAACAGAAGTACCATCATCTGGGCCAGGAGCACCGTCAGTGCTGCGAGCGCCAGCCAGAACTGGGGAGCCTGGACGGCCTACTTGTATTGCTGACGAAACTGGAGGATCAGGATATTGTTTGATATCGTTTATTGGTAAATATTGAAAAATTACAACTTCATGTTTCACCAAATTTGAAATTGATTCATATTGGTTCACTTATCCCTTTTAACCTCTTAACAAAAATTCCAAAACCCAACCATGGCGCCTTATTACCGTTGTTAGTTAACTGCAATGTTCTTGGAAATAGTTTGGACATTTTAAACTCTAACTGGTGCTGGGTCTCCAGGTGGTCCGGGTTCTCCGGGTGCTCCTTGTTCTCCAGCTGTACCGTCTGTACCGGGGGTACCATCGAGGCCAGGATTACCGTCAGGACCGGGATTACCGTCAGGACCGGGATTGCCATCGGGGCCTTGAGCGCCATCCGGACCGGGAGCGCCATCTGGACCAGAAGCACCAGCAGGACCTGGAGGGCCTGGACGACCTGGGGGTCCTGCTGGAATTGCTGCTGGAGCTGGAGGACCAGGTGGGCCTAAAGTAAACCAAGGATTAAAACAGAACAATCTTTTTTCTTTTGAATCTTCTACGAAATAAAATAACGATTCATTTACCAGGTGGTCCTCTTAAGGACGTAAGCAATCCGTTTAACGCATTGGCTTTCATTCCGAAAAAACGAGGATCCGGATCAGAGCGAATCAGCGGAATTTCTGAATCTTCTAGGTACAGTTTTCGATCGAATACTTGTTGGTGAAACATTTCGGGATATGGTTGCGGCGGATACACTGGATAATATGAGGAGTAATCGACGACAGGGCTGACATAGAAAGGTCGTGCTAAAATAATAAATAAAGTTCCTTATTATTATTCGTAACTGGATCATTGTAGGAATTGTCTTACGATTCTGCAATCGTGCAAGTTTGAGTATAGAGTTTGAATCCGTAAATTTTAAATCAAAATCATCAGTGTTTAGAAAAGATAAATTCAAAATGCATTTACCTAGTGAAGAAAGTCTTCTCACGTATGGACTTTCGACAGGCGCTGCGCCGGCATTTCCGGTGAGAAGGGCCAGCAAGGTGGAATACGGCGTGTGATCTACTTGACGCTGGCTGCTGGAACCGATGGACAGGAAGGCGATGAAACAACTGCAGAAAAGCAAAGAAGAGAACATGTTGCTTGCTGGTAGATCTCTGCTTTTTCTATCGAGTTGCAACTCCTTTTATACTTCCTCGTCCCTGTTTCGTAGGTTTGTAGTTCCTACTGTTGATTAGCAACACGGGCATGCAACACTGACACATAAGGACACTACTAGTTTTTTTTTTTTTTTTTTCAGGTGAAGAACCACTGCGATTTTAACATATTTTCCATTTTTGTCTGTCTTGCCACTGGTTAGCCTGTAATGAATCGTACCGTTATTATTATTATAATTTTTTTTTTTTTCGTATCGAATGGACAGATTTTTACATGCAAAGCTACTGGGTGCGGTTCAAGGACAGCACTGTACAAAAAAATGCGTAGACGTTCGTTGACGATGACGGATCCGCGCTACAGGAAATCCTTATTCTCACAAGTACTACATGGATTCACACACAGTCATATGGACTTCATAAAGAAAAAATGTCAGGTTCTCTTCCATTGTAAAGAATAGGAAAAAGGTTAGAGACCGGACTTGGCTCCAAAGAAGATGCTACCAAGTGCTGTTTTCTCATCTACTATTTAGAAATCTAATTTTTTCTACGTCTTCCGTCATTGTCACTTCAAAGGGGAAAACAGCAATCCACTCATTCACGTATGTCAAATCTAATTTTTATTAATTTTTTTACACCCTTTTATTTTTGACTTTGTTTTTACTTGTTTTACAAACTAACTCCTAATTTTAGGTATAGTAAAGTATTTGCGAAGTTCAAATCAGATAAAAGAGGCGATTGCTGTAACGTACGATGTATGCACGTAACGTGACGAAAGACCCACGAATAATATGGCATACCTACAACAAACATCCTTGGCAATGACGAATTAATTGATTACACTTATCATTCAGATGGCTCGCCAGTCTTGACTACCGAAGCCTTGTGTTTTTACATGACTTTTTCAAAGTTCATTCACGTGTCCTTGTCCAGCAAAGATCGAAAGCCTTATCATTTAATTTATTTATAGTTTTTTTGTTTTTTTTTTTCGATTTTCCGCAGATGTCGATGACTTCCGTAAGAACGTCGGCCAGCTGGAAAACTTGTTTGAAAAAGAAAAGATCATTTCAAATCAGAAAATCTAAAAATAAAGTTAATTGTAGTACAGTCCAGTGACGACTTTATTAACGAGTTCTTACATTTTATGAGACTAATCGACGTTTCGTTATTCTCCTTATTCAGATACAACCAAGTTAAATCTTAATATCTATGGGATGAATGGAATGGGAAACGTGCGAGATGGAACCGTAAGTAAATGAAAATATTTGAAGATTCGCCAACAAAGTGCTGTAATCTCCGACAACGGATCCCCTGCAGAAATAGGAACTGCCATTTCAAAATCTCGGTAATTGGACACTGATTCCGCTCATTGATTCCACTAAGTTGGAGAGAGTTTTCTAAAAATATTTTGCATGGTAATGAACTTAACTTTGTAAAACAAAGAAATAACTTATTATTGCTATAGTGTTTTTGTTTTGTTTCTGATAGTTGCTGTATTTCATGTGCTGGGGGCAAAGCAGCTGACAAGAAAGAGCTACAATAATTAAAAATCCACACATCGGCGATAAAGGTAACAGGTGTGAAATAGCTAATACTTCTAAATAGATAATCTATTGTATATAAATCTCTTAATGATTGCATTAGTGCCAAGGAAACGGACCGCCTTCCTCCTACCGCTTCAATTTCTCCTTTTTCAAGAGTTTTTGAATACTGACCTTGTTGAAAGAGGAGAAATCAACGTCTGCTTTTAAGATAATCCATCATATACAGATGGATAAACCCGCTAGACAACAACCAGAATAGCTGCCCGTTCTCCCTGTTTCCATAACAAAAAAACAAGACTGATGGTAAAAAAAAAAAAAAACATTGGCAACAAAAGCAAAGGTAAATCCTGAACGGGTCATTACCTTGGGAGGAATGATTGATCAAATGGCAACATTTGCACGAATCTCAGTTAATCCATTTTCAGATAGTTCATTGACCCTTACATTCCCCCCAAATTTCACGCTCTCCAATAGCAAAATCCTTGACAATTAGTCCCTCAAATTTAGTTTTTAGTGTAAAATTCAATTCTTACATCAAGTTATTGGCCATTGGATGCGCTTACTCAACGTAGCGTGATCTGATTTAATTGTTAACGAAAGCTTTCTTAACGTCTCGCTAATGTCTAAAGCAAGTGTAAAATCCAGAAAACGTTCTTAGTATCTTTTCTCCTTTTTTTGCAATCGGTTGAACTCGTTGGAGATTCTAAATTTTTATTTATAATATCCGAATTGTTTCCAAACCTATGAATCCAAATGGCGGAATGGATACCATGGTGGAAGATTGTCGTTTGATCCGGGCTGGCTGCAGAATTTTATGGTCAATAGTGTCCTGCCTTTGAAAGTTTTGACGTTAAATCAATTCCAGCACTGCTGTTTAAAGTTTTATCTTTATTTATTATTTTTATTAATCATTTTTTAAAGCTTTGTTCATCGGTAAACCCTTCCATAGAATTCAGAATATTGGTCTCCTGTAAATTAGTCATTTTTGGTTGGTTTATGTTAAGGATGAGTTAGCAGCGTGCCCATAGATTAAAGAGTTCCTTTTAATCAATACTGCCTTGTAAGGTAACTTCTGTTTGCACTTGGGGTTTCAATTCATCCCCCCATCTTTACAAACCAAGACGTGAAGGTGATGAAACATTGGATTTTAATTTTCTTTTCTATTTAGGAACACAATTTTTTATGTTTTTACAGACCATTGGTCATTGCTCAACTGCAGTCCGGAGTGGGCCCTCAGAAATGGGAGACCTTGGATTGCTTTTGCATCCTTGTCTCACCAATTCCTTGATCTGTAAAAGTGTAGAAATCACAAGGTGTAATGCGAAATGTGAGTACGAATCTGCTGCCGAAGATATTGTTTGAGACCGTTTATTGGTAAATATTGAAAAATTACAACTTCATGTTTCACCAAATTTGAAATTGATTCATATTGGTTCACTTATCCCTTTTAACCTCTTAACTGAAATTCCAAAACCCACCCATGGCGCCTTATTACCGTTGTTAGTTAACTGCAATGTTCTTGGAAATAGTTTGGACATTTTAAACTCTAACTGGTGCTGGGTCTCCAGGTGGTCCAGGTTCTCCGGGTGCTCCTGGCTCTCCAGGTTCTCCAGCTGTTCCGTCAGTACCGGGGGTACCATCGAGGCCGGGATTACCGTCAGGACCGGGATTACCATCGGGACCTTGAGCGCCATCCGGACCGGGAGCGCCATCCTGACCAGGAGCTCCATCCGGACCAGGAGCACCAGCAGGACCTGGAGGACCTGGGGGACCTGCTGGAATTGCTGTCGGAGCTGGAGGACCAGGTGGTCCTACAGTAAACCAAGGATTAAAACACAGTTATCTTTTTTCTTTTGAATGTGAACAAAAAATTGAATAACGATTTCTTTACCAGGTGGTCCTCTCAATGACGTTAGCAATCCGTTTAATGCGTTGGCTTTCAATCCGAGAAAACGAGGATCCGAATCAGAGCGGAAGAATTGAGCGTCTGAGTCCTCCGGATGGAATCTTCGATCGAATACTTGTTGGCGAAACATTTCGGGATATGGTTGTGGCGGATACACTGGGTAATACGAGGAGTAATCAGCAGTAGGTTTGGCATAGTAAAGTCGTGCTGAAATGCCAAAATATGCGCTTAATTATTTTTCGTTGTTTTACAATTATCAGGAATTATCTTATGATTCTGCATTTTCATGAGTTATCGTTTGGTAATTTTAATACGCAAATTTTGAATCGTAACCAATGATAAATTGATAATGAATTAATGATTACTAAAATGGATGAAATCAACTTACCTGGTGAGGAGAGTCTTCTCGTGTATGGGCTTTCAACAGCTGATGGGTCGGCATTTCCGGTGAGAAGGGCCAACAGGGTGGAATACGGGCTGTAGTCAACTTGACCCTGGCTGCTAGAGCCAATGGACAGGAAGGCGATGAAACAACTGCAGAAAAACAAAGAGAACATGTTGCTTGCTGGTAGATCTCTGCTTTTCGTCTAGAGTTGCTGCTCCTTTTATACTTCCTCGTCCCTGTTTCGTAGGTTGTAAGTTTATGCAGTGGCTTATCAACGTAGGCACACATCCAGCTTCGTCCAGGTGAGAATGCTTTTCCATTTTTCTTCTTCGCCATTGGTTGGCCGTAATGAATCATGCCTTGCTTTTTCGTACCGTCTCGTACCTATTTTTACATGCAAAGCTATAGGGTGAGGTTCAAGGGCAGGGCAGCACTACCTCTTCCCCACTTTGGTATTAGAAAAAAAAAAAAAACAATTTAGACATTTGTTGACGCTGACGGATCCACACTACAGGCAATTTGAATATTCATAAGTTGTGCATGAATTCGCAAACAGCCACATCAACGTTACGAATGATGCCATCTAACTTTCCATTGTAATTAACAGGGAGAAAGATTTTGAGACCTGTGAAGGAACATGCTACTAAGTGTTGTTTTCTCTTCCATATGGAAATAAAGATTTTTCCTACGTTTCCTTCGTTGTCACTTCAACGGGGAAAACAGCGTTTAAAAAATCCTACGTGAGTTCACTTTTCTTTATTAACTTTTCATCTCTCTTTTGTCAGTTCTGTTTTTCTTTTTTCTTGCTTTACTTAAATCAATCCGGATTTTAGTTATTTCTGTCGTATTTTGAAAATATCCATTCAAAATTGATACAAAGAAACATTGACCATGGAGTACGTGATAAACAAGCCGTGACCCATGAATAATATGACACGCCTACAACAAACATCCTTGGCAATGACGAAATGATGGATTTCAGTTAAACATCCAAATACGTCGTCGGTCTTGGCTACCGAAGACCTTGTGTTTTGTCTGACATTTTCGAAATTCATTTACCTGTCCAATAAAAACCAAGAGGTTTCTTTTTGTCTGGCAATTTGCCCCATGTCGACATAGGCTCTATAGAATAATTCTGCCGTTTCATGAAATTAACCTAACGTTCGCGTTTTTGTTTACTCAGATGCAACAAATGCAAATCTAAATGTATCCGGGATGGATATGGAGCAGAAATCTGCTAGCGATTTTGAATCGGAAGCAAATGAGAAGATTTGAGATCCGATGAAGTGTGCAATCTCGAAAAGAGAGACCCTTGGTGAACATCAATCTACCTTTTCATAATCTTGGTAACTTGTCGCAGAAATTCGGTTGATTGGTTCCATAAGGGTGCCAATTTTTTTTAATGGAGATCTTTCGAATGGTAATTAACTTTAAAAACAAAACAAAAAGTTCATCTATTACTTTACCTATATTTATTTATTTCTCACGAGACCTCTATTTCATCCACTGCTAGAGACATGGCGGTAATTTTTCCTGCCAAAAAATAGTTGCATCAATCGAAAACTAGAAAACACCAATACACATGACAGGTGCAAAATGGCTAATATTTCTAAAGTAATGATCTAATTTATTATTGAATGCATTAGTAAAAATGAAACAGTACCGCCTTCCTCCTATCGCATTACTCTTTCGTTCAAGAGTTTTTGGATATTGGCCTTGCTGAAAGAGAAGTCAACGTCTGCTTTTAGGATAATCCATCTTATCACACATATGGATAAACCCGCCAGATAACAACCAGAATAGCTGCCCGTTCTCCCTGTTTCAATGATTTCAACAACAAAAAAAACTGAAGGTAAAAAAAAAAAAAAAAAAAGGCCATTGGAAACAACATTCTTGGATGGGTTATTACCTTGTGAGGAATGAGCGATCAAACGGCAACATTTGCATGAATCTCAGTTAATCCATTTCCAGAAGTTTATTGACCCTTATATTTTCTCTGTTAATCTCTAGAGTTCTTTAATAGCGAGATCTTAGAAAGTTGGCTCCTCACATTTAGTTTTTATTGCAAATTCAATTGTTACATAATAAGAAGTAGTTTGATCCACTTTTGAAGCCAATTATTAGCCATTGGGAAATAGCGAATCCATGTACGGTACGCTTACTCCTGGTAGCGTGAGATTGAAGTTGTTGAACGTCACATACGGTAGATGTTGAATATTCACTTCTCGATGAGAACTTTTTGTAATTCAGTGCTGAAAACTAGCTTTAGGTGATGACGTAAGTTTTCTAACGTTACCTTTCTCTTATGACAACTGCAAAAACCAGAAAACGTCGACAGTTTCTTTCCTAATTTTTGTAGTGTTCTTATCATATACCCCTTAAACAAGTTTTTGCATGATTTCTGTAATCTTTGCAACTAATCGAACTCTTTGGCCCGTTTCCCTTATCCTTGCTAATAAGATTCTAATTGTTTCCCAGCGTCTGAATTCAAATGAAGGATAACATAAAAGAATAGGATGATTGTCGAACAGTTGGGGCTAGCTGCCCAATTCCACCTTGATCGTGTCCTGTATATCATTATGACCAGGAGTTTTTTATGTTCTAATCCATCTCGGTCTTTCGGAATAACTTCCAGTTAACGGACTCGGCGTGGAATGTGACTAACAGTCAGCTGCTGAAGATATTGTTTGATATCGTTTATTGGTAAATATTGAAAAATTACAACTTCATGTTTCACCAAATTTGAAATTGATTCATATTGGTTCACTTATCCCTTTTAACCCCTTAACAGAAATTCCAAAACCCAACCATGGCGCCTTATTACCGTTGTTAGTTAACTGCAATGTTCTTGGAAATAGTTTGGACATTTTAAACTCTAACTGGTGCTGGTTCTCCAGGTGGTCCGGGTTCTCCGGGTGCTCCTGGTTCTCCAGGTGTACCGTCAATACCGTCAGTACCGGGGGTACCATCGAGGCCGGGATTACCGTCAGGACCGGGATTACCATCGGGACCTTGAGCGCCATCCGGACCGGGAGCGCCATCCGGACCAGGAGCACCAGCAGGACCTGGAGGACCTGGAGGACCTGGGGGACCTGCTGGAATTGCTGCCGGAGCTGGAGGACCAGGTGGTCCTACAGTAAACCAAGGATTAAAACACAGTTATCTTTTTTCTTTTGAATGTGAACAAAAAATTGAATAACGATTTCTTTACCAGGTGGTCCTCTCAATGACGTTAGTAATCCGTTTAATGCGTTGGCTTTCAATCCGAGAAAACGAGGATCCGAATCAGAGCGGAAGAATTGAGCGTCTGAGTCCTCCGGATGGAATCTTCGATCGAATACTTGTTGGCGAAACATTTCGGGATATGGTTGTGGTGGATACACTGGGTAATACGAGGAGTAATCAGCAGTAGGTTTGGCATAGTAAAGTCGTGCTGAAATCCCAAAATATGCGCTTAATTATTTTTCGTTGTTTTACAATTATCAGGAATTATCTTATGATTCTGCAGTTGTACGAGTTATCGTCTGGTATTGTGAATTCAAAAATTTCGAATTTTAACCAATCATAACTAAAATGGATGAATTCAAGTTACCTGGCGATGAAAGTCTTCTCATGTACGGGCTTTCGACAGGTGACGGGTCAGCATTTCCGGTGAGAAGGGCCATCAGGGTGGAATACGGGGTGTAGTCAACCTGACCCTGGCTGCTGGAGCCGATGGACAGGAAGGCGATGAAACAACTGCAGAAAAACAAAGAGAACATGTTGCTTGCTGGTAGATCTCTGCTTTTGCTCTCGAGTTGCAGCTCCTTTTATACTTCTCCGTTTCTGTTTCGAAGGTGTTTAGTTTCTGCAGTGGCTGATTAACACGGACATGCTACACAGACACATGAGGACGCTGCTTATCTCATTCAGGTAAGAAACCACTTCCAACTTATCCCTCGTTTTTTCTTCGTCGCTACTGTTTTGGCTGTAATGAATCATACCGTGCTTGTCTTTTTTTTTCTATTGCGTGAGCCACATTTGCATACAAAGCTATTGGGTGCGTCTCAAGGGCAACACAACCATGTCCCTACCGTTACGAAACAAAAAAATATTAAAAGACATTTCGTTGACGATGAAGGATTAATTACACTACCAGACAATTTTCATATTCATAAGCGTTATCATGGCCAGCAAACAGTCACATGGATATCTGTTGTAATGAATATGAAAAAGGTTCAACGATCTGCATTGACTGCGAACAAGACGCTACCCAGTGCTGTTTTTCTCACCTGCTATTTAGCAAACCGATTGTGTTCGATGTCTTCCGTCATTGTCACTTCTACGAGGGGAAGCTTCGCATTTGTTTTCAATCACATCCATAAAGGTTTTTCATTCGCATGCAAACCAACAATCATGTCCGTCTTGTGCACCGCGTTTAGCTTTGTACAAGTGCAATGTCACTCTAGTTCACTAACCTAGACACTGACCTTGTCTCTCGTACATTTCGCTTTCCAGTTTTGAATACGGATTCATGCGTGTGAAATCCTGCTGTGAAATGGACCGATCTATCGCACTGTGAAATCCTCAAAGTTAATCACAACCGTATGTCTATTATTCTTTCATTTTCATGATTACTCTTGCTATCTTAATCCTATAAATTGCAGGATTACTGAAGACGTACGACGTGGTTCTAAACTGGTGACGTGATACGAATTAAGACATTTTTTTTAATGAGAATATTTGGGATTTATGTTTACATTTCAGTCTATTTTCATCCATCTACAATTTTCTATTTAAATATGATTTTATTTTTAGATTTCGTTACAGACATATAAATCCCCAGACTATTTCGTCATCATCCATGTAACAGCATACGAATGGACCTTCCTTAAAATATTTTAGATTAAACTCTCGTAGAATGATCAATTACCACACATACCCACTGACGTAAGTTTTTTAGTTTTTGAAGGCCTTGTCTTAAGTGCATAATTTCAAAGTCTGTTTCAATTTATGTAAAGGTCAAAAGGCTCGTCTGTCCGTGGTAACGGCCGCAAATGGCAATGACCACTGTAGAATTACTCACGGATCTTCGTAGATTCCCATCTGTTCGTGAATTTGTCAAGTTTCAAAATCATCTTTTTAATTGTCAATATAGCGACTAAACTATTCATCCCATTAAAATAGGCCAATCACCTTGTCCATTCAGCCACGTCCAACCTTTCGCCAAAAACCAGCCTGCAAATTCAGGACAGCCATTTGAATGTAATCAAATGAATCCAACAGCCGTGACGTAAGAAACCAGAGAGATATTTACAACACTGTTCTTAGTTAAAGCACAGGGTATTTCCCGATCGACTGATGGCTGGGATAATCGATTAACCTCGGGAAAAAGAATTTCGATTGTCGATTGGTTTTCTGACCTTGCCTATGTTTTCAGACTGATGGCTCACCAGCAGCTTTCAGAATTTCTTGGCAATCACAGGCAGTTTTCTCAACTCAAAATGGAATTACACTGTCAGAACATGCATAGCTCTCCAGTATGTAACATCACTCAACGACATGCAAAAAAAAACAAAACAAGGCATGACGTTATAGCGAACTGGGTGGACCCCAACTGGCATGAAAACAGATGAAGGTGAGAATTATTGAATAAGCATTTAGTTAAAAACTTTAAAATTAACTTCTTATCAAACAAGCTCGTCTGGGCCAAAAGATTTGTTTCGTTCTGATGATTTTGAAATACTCATTTTTTGTTACAGTCATTTTTATTCCATCCTTTTAATTATTTCGTAACAAAATTCGCGTTTTGGTTATTGATTTTAACCTTCAGTTTGCTATTTTGCTTTGTTTCAAGAACAAAAAAGGTAACCCGTCCTCCGATGTATCACCTAGCCCTCTTGATTTTCTTAACTGCCTTAGGTGAGAAAAAAAAAACAATTTCCTTTTGAAACCGCATATTTTTTCTGGTCCTTCCCCCTTTTTTTGTAGTTTCCTTACCACTCCTTCTATATATCATAATTTCTTTGGTAATGATCTCTCTGAAATGTTGTGAAAAAGCGGCAGGTGATTCTTAGAGCTCAGTTGGATTCTATGAACATTTCGACAAAGTCATTTGAGGTTAGCATTGAATATTGGTCAATCTTGGTAAGTGCTTTTCATTTGTTTCTGAATTTGTTTATACATAATGGCGTAATTAATGATTCTCACTTGTCTGTTTATTGATTGGCCACAGATCAATGTCTCTGCCGTATGAGGTTTGCTCGTTTTTGTCTTGTGATTGTGAAATAACTATCACTAATTATCTTTAAAGGTAAGTTTACATTTTACATCAGACAGGATCCATTCACGTTTACACATTGCCGGAGGGTAATAGATGTTGGATGTAATTTTGACGCTTGAGTACGAGATGTGACTGCATCCTCAAGGACTCAAGGACATCATCTGGAGTTCGTACCATATCTTCCCCATCGGTAGGATTAAAAATAACAAAGTAAAACATCTTCTGCTCAATCAATATTCTGTAATTGTTGTGTTATCGCCATTTAAATCATATTGGCCAACCTTTAGGTAGCCGACATTGGTAACGGATCATAGGGACTTTTGTTATCATTGTTTAACTCCAGCTTTAGATATTCATTTTCGCGGTCTGGTTTTTGGTGTTTCTCTTTTTGGGTTATTTTTCGTATTGAAAATTAAGAAGTAGCGATATAATCTTATCAATGATATCATTATATCATCATTATTTAAAGATTATTCGGAAACTACTTTCGTGTTGCGATTTAGTGGTTACAGCCAAGTGTTGCATTCGCTCACCCGCCATTACTATCGATCAGTTTTATTATTTACAATTTCTAGTTTTTGCTGGAATGTTCGTAAGTAGAAAATGAAACATCAAAATCTTTTCGATGTTTCGTTTATGGTTTTAGGCTATTGATGCTTGCCTTGCTTGGCCAGTATATGTTTCACCTGTATGCAAGTAAGAGTTTTGCATCTCATTTATCAGCTTTGCAAATGAACAAGTTTTAGGAAAATACGTCGCCAAGAGCAAGTTCTTAAATCATGGAGTTTTCCCGAAAAAAACAATTGAATAAACGAATATTGTTACCTTTCCCCAAACAAACATGGCTGCGCTGTTAGGTAGCTTTTGCCTCGTGTTGAAAAAACCATTACCCACACACTTTCATCACAGCTCCAAGTGTATGTGTCAGTGACGCTTTCAGTCTACCAACGTAGTAGACTATAGAACTGTTTTTTTGTTGTTTTAGTTTGCCATTGTGGCACAGAAAAAAGGGAAGGATATGTTCCTACTGTGTTCATCGTAATCTTTTCATAGAGATCTGTTGGGGAAAATGGCACGTGCTGTGGATTTCAACACGCAAGTGACAACATGTGGTGTTCTAGTTGCGTTCATCAACCCTCGACCCGGACGCTAGGATGAAAATGCGCCCTAGATTTTCCGTTTGTGTCAAACAAACACGTCACTTAGTAAGTTTATTTCACCTTTTTTGTTTTTC
Organism: Daphnia magna; assembly: GCF_020631705.1. NCBI lineage: Eukaryota > Metazoa > Arthropoda > Branchiopoda > Diplostraca > Daphniidae > Daphnia > Daphnia magna. The sequence goes on along the minus strand of NC_059185.1, from coordinate 11,572,085 downwards.
GTATGCAGATACGTTCTATAGTTTTAACTGGAGCATTGAACGCAAACTTTGTTTTAGGCGACACATTTGTGCAGTTCTAAAAAGCAGCTGGGTCCGTTTCAAAATGAACACTTGTGTTCCAAATGACGCCAGTTGCTCACAATACGGATTATAGGAACGTATAAATAACGAGGTATGAAACAGTTTAGCTTTACAGAGCATCATTGGCTTTTTCTCCTCGTCTTAGAATGAAATTCTTCGTTGCATCCTTGTTGATTGCCGTCTGCCTATCCGCTTGCGGAGTAAGTTGGTTCATTTTTCTTGTGCTATCACTCATATTTAGCTTAGTTTTTAATAATTCTGGTGCTTAATTATTTGATTTTTTCATGAAAAGGAGGCTCAGGTGTCGTTGCAGCCAACTACAGTCTGTAGTTGCACCAATACTTTGTCGACTTTGAAGCCAACCGTTACCACATTGAGCCCCACAACTCCAAATGCATACTGCAACATTGCTACGTGCCGTGTGCCTAGCGACAATACTCTCTGCAAATATTCGGTATGCTCTTAAATATATATTTAATTAAAAATTATGATCAATTGATGATATTCATTTTGGCACGATTAGAATACAACCTGGGGAGCAGCTTGTTTACCATCGTATCCAACCAAATCAAGCGTCAGCCCTGATGAAATCACGATCATTTTGAAAGCGCATAATGATTACAGGCGGAAAGTTGCCAAGGGTCTGGAGACTAGCGGAGCTCCAGGTCCTCAACCCTCGGCGTCTAACATGAGGCAATTGGTACGTAAGAATCTCGTGTATTCTTCAAAGTAATAACAGTGTTATAATGCCTTAAGTGATCATATATTATTTAGATCTGGGATGAGGAGTTGGCCGTTATGGCGCAAACGCACGCCCAACAATGCGTATTCAAACACGACACTTGTCGTAACGTCGGTAAGAACATTTTTTATAAATACTTAAGTTTATTACATGATCAGTTGATATTTGAAAATTGTGTTATTTACTAATAGCTCGATTCCGAGTGGGTCAGAATATTTACATTTCCGGGGCTTCTGTTGACATGTTGAACCCATCTGACTGGCCTGCAGCTATTACTTCATGGTATAATGAAGTCAATGACATGACGTCTGCTTATGTTACAAGCTTCCCGTAAGTAAATATTACCGAATGGGGTATTTGTCATTGATTGCTAATTGCTTTGTAATATCTGATGGTATAGAATGAGCCCACCTGCTGTTATTGGCCATTACACTCAAGTTGTATGGGCTAATACCTATACCGTAGGCTGTGGAGTAGCTTACTATCAATCGACTGCTGTAAGCATTTTATTTTCTTAAACAAATTTAACGTCTATGCTGATTCTATTTTTTATGTGGACAGACTTTTGGTCCAGCGTATCCCTATAATAGGATCTATGTCTGCAATTACGGGCCAACTGGAAATTTTATTAATTCCCCAGTTTATTCCCAAGGAGCCGCTGGATCGGCCTGCCCAGCTCCGACTTCAAACATTGATGGGTTGTGCGCTTGAATATATGTACTGCTTTAAAACCATTTCTAATAATAAGGGTTTAGCTTTGTTTAAAACATGGTGAAGGACATTTAAGTGGGTTAAATACATGATATATGAGAATCAAGTCTATCATTTGCTAAAAAGCCTTCATTTTTATTCGTCTAACTGAATTGTACACATTTTCTTTTTATTAGAACAGCTTTTTCAAATCTGCATCGATCATTTTCCTATAACGAAAATGGCATCTTAACTATCTTAGTTTTTCATAAAGCTTTATCCGTTGTTTTAACATTGAATTGCGTCAATACCACTAGCGACTTAAGCTTGAATTGTTAAGTTTTATATATAACAAAAGCGATCTAAAGGTTACTAACGTAAAACGACTTAAATCTACAATATCCTACATCTACCATTTTGAGGGGGAAAAAAAAACGAATTAAAACATAGTGGGTTGTACGGTACGTATACTTCTTAAAACAAGCCACTACCCCTGAAAAAAGAAAGAGAAAAACCTTTGAAAAGGTAACCACTCCCTCACGCTGAAACGACCCCCACCTACCACTTTTCAGCACAGCGGTTTTCGTACCTCCACCTTTTATTCGCAAATTGATTTTTTTCATCAGTCGTGTCGCAACAAGGGTTTTGGGCAGTGATGCAACAGTGAGGTCACGTCCTTTTCGTTAGCCGAAGAATATTGCCCCATTTTTGTGGTTTAGTTGTCTTTCATATTTCTCTTTGGCTTTCATCAATTCAGTTTGGCTTTAACCGAAGACCAAGTTATCACAGCGTGTTCTATAATTGAAGAAAAATGCGTGACCAGTGATGTTTTTCTTGACATTTTTGGCCGAGATAAACGAAGAATTGAATAAACGAGAAATCTTATTGTTGTGTGTTGTTCTTTTCGAACTTCCCAGGTGTTGGGTTTCGAAGCTAATAGTTTGGTAATGATAGTCAAAAGGATTATTAGCCTTTATTTTATACCTCCGTCCACTCAATAACTATATAGTTTTGCGTTCGCCAAACAATTGCCAACGCTTTTCATTTTCGAATCTATTTCCATCGTCATTTGAAGTTTTATCGCTGAATGCCATCGTTACAGAGAAACACTGAACAGTAGACTACTTCCTTTTCCCAGGTGTTTATCTCATTCATTTCACGAAAATCTGCAGCCAGAATAAAAAAAAAACGGGGCGTTAGTCACAGAACTAACACGCACATGGAAACATATGGTGCCCCCGTTGCGGCTTATCCAACGTGGATGCCACAATGAAAGCGTCCGCCTAGCTTTCGTTCTAACCGTTCGCTGATAGATTGACAACAGCTCATAAATATGTTTTATTACAACTGTTTATTCTTATTCAGAAGCATTCTACCGTTTATTGAAATAATTTTTTCAAGGCAGACTTTTCAGTCGTCAACCCAGTTACGCAGTTGGAATGCAGCTGGATCCGTTTCGAACACTTGCGTTTTGCATGGTGCTAGTCGCTTGCGATTCAAATAAAAGACGTGCGTAATCATCGACGATTGGAACACTTTGAAGATCCAGAGCCTCATTGCAGTTTTCTACTCCAGAATGAAATTTTTTGCTGTCTTCTTGTTGATCGTCGTCTGCTTATTCGCTTGCGGAGTAAGTTCTTTCATGTTTAAATGTTCAATTTCAAAGTATTTTGCTCTTCCTTATCGTTTACAATTGTATTTTATCCTTAAAAAATTTATCTTCGTGTGAAAAGGATTCCCAGACGACGCTGAGGACGACGACGAAGCCAACGGCGAGGCCGACAACGACGAGGCCGACAACGACGAGGCCGACAACGGCGAGGCCGACAACGACGAGGCCGACAACGACGAGGCCGACAACGACGAAGCCAACGCCGACGACGACGAGGCGAACGACGCCGACGACGACGAGGAGGACGACGCCGACGACGACGAGGAGGACGACACCGACGACGACGAGGACGACGCCGACGACCAAGACGACTGGAAAAACAACGCCAACAACCACGAAACCAACGCCAACAGCTACGAAGCCACAGGAAACGTCAACGACAACAAAGCCAGACGTGACGTCTGCCAGACCAACGGTGACCACATCAAAACCCACGACTCTAACTTCATACTGCAACATTTCTACGTGCCGTGTGCCTACCGACAATACCCTCTGCAAATATTCGGTAAGCTCTCAAAAGAACAAATAATTTCCTAAAGATGATGATGATGAATTCGTAATTTTCATTTCGTAAAGAATACTACCTGGGGAGAAGCTTGCCAACCACCATACCCAACAGTGTCAAGCGTCAGCACTGATGAAATCACGATCATTTTGAAAGCGCATAATGATTACAGGCGTCAAGTTGCCCAGGGCCTCGAAACCCGTGGTAATCCAGGTCCCCAACCATCGGCATCTAACATGAGGCAATTGGTACGTAAAAACCCGTGTATTTCTCACTTTAGAAACATAATTGTCTTTGAAATGTTGTGATATCTTAAATGAGCTTATTTTGTTTAAGATCTGGGATGAGGAGCTGGCCGTCATGGCGCAAACGCACGCCCAGCAATGCGTATTCGAACACGACACTTGTCGAGATGTCTGTAAGTAAAAAAAAGCAAAAATCCTTATGTTTAATATGAAACAAATTGAATCTCTTTGGTTTCTATAACTGACACGGCTTACCAATAGCTCGATTCCGGGTGGGTCAGAATATTTACATTGGCGCGTCTTCCGCCGATAACCTGGGCACATCTAACTGGAATGCGGCTGTAACTTCATGGTATGATGAAGTCGATGACATGAAGGCTGCTTATGTCACAAGCTTCCCGTAAGCAAACAGTTTTCCAGAGTACATATAGTGGTGAAATTACTAATTATCGTACATTAATGCTAGGGCAAACCCACCGAGCGTGATTGGTCATTACACGCAAGTTGTATGGGCATCTTCTTATACCGTAGGCTGTGGAGTGGCCTATTACCAATCAACAGCTGTAAGCAATTTAATTTTTCTTTATACAAGAAACGTTTACGTTAATGTATTGATACATACATTTTTGGGGGAACAGACTTTTGGTGCCGGGTTTCCGTACAATAGATTGTACGTGTGCAATTACGGCCCGACTGGAAATTTTATCAATTCACCAGTCTATGCGCAAGGAACGGCTGGATCTGCCTGTCCAGCTTCAACTTCCAACAATAATGGGTTGTGCGCTTGAAAATCCTTTTCTAATCATTTCAATATGTCTATGTGTTATCCAGTAACAATCGAGTGTTTTGTTTTCTTTTAAAAAATGGTGGAAGACATTCTAGAGTAATACACAATGCATGACAGTTTTTTGTTTCATTTTTTCCTTTTTCTAAGCAGAAACATTTATTTTTTAAATGTCATTTGTTCCAGATATAGTCCAGATTTTTATTTGTAATATGATAATAGAAACGATCATAAAAAAGATTACCTAATAGGTTTTACGTCATCATAGTAAATCCGGAACCCTTTTAAGGTCTTTAGAAGGAGGGGTCCGCAAACGGCGACCATCATGGATTTAATAGCCCCGCCCCAGTTTTTAACAAACTTGGAATAGGAAGAGACGAGAACTAGGAGAGAATGGGTGAAGATATTAACGATCAAGGTAATCTAGCTGCATATTAAATTCTATTGAGTTATATCTTAACAACTTTTGATTCGCCCTTGAAAAGAAAAACAACCGTAAAACAGGTTACAAATATTGTTACCATTCCTCACCATCATGGCTGCGGTTCTTGAAAGGTAACCACTCCCACACGTTGCAATAATCCCTCCTTTTTACTGTTCGCCATATTGTTTTCTTCGGAAAATGGCCTTGTCTTTCATCCTAAATTTCTTAGTCGCGTGACAGCAATGGGTACAGATGGTGTCAAATTCAGTGCAGTTCACTACCACATGCGGCTGTCCCATTGTCTCTAATTCACACTTGTTCTAACTAGATAAGAACATAACTGACACAAATGGACATCGACAATCTGATTCTGTCGAATGACTGTAGCCACTATATCAACGTAGGCTTCTGTTGCATGGTGAGGAAATGCTAGAATCACTGGGCTTCGCTTACTGTACCGAACAAGCGTTCACAAACCTTGATGCAGACGACCTTCCTTGACGGAAATGAAGGTAGTGGTACTAATGTTCTAATTCAAAAAACGTAAAAAATAAATAAACAAGCAAAGTCATAGACCTAGCAGGGTCTATGACTGAAACAAGTTTAAATAAGCCAAAATAATATTTTAAATTCAAACTACATGTCCATTAGCTTTTCTACAAGCCCTAGTGTAGTACTTCTTAAGTCAAGTAAAATTACCTTTTTTCAAATCCCTTTAAAAATCCCAATAATTATATTGATTGAACAAGGAAATAAAAGGTAAGAAATAAAAGATAAAAAAACATGCCAGGTTAGAACGAACAACCTTAAAATAACAACACAATATAAATATAATAACACCAACATACTATTTGCAGAACTGATTTAAAATTGGCTTCTGCCATTTGCCCTAGAATTTTCCTTTTTAAAATTATATTGACATGTATTACCCAATCCCAGGATATATGGCCAATATGTTCTGTCAGGTAGTATTCCACCTGTAGATAACTGATTTAGACATTCCAGTCAACAATAAAAATTTAGAAATGGCCATTTTTTCAATTCTTTGTTTTACAACTTATAAAAAAATACCTTTAAGGTTATTGTGGTACTGCCCAGAGCAAGTCAATTACATCAAACAAGTGAGTACCATACTGGTTCAGGTGTCTACACAAAACCAATGTTTTCTGTCAAATGTTCTTTTCAATCCATCTTACTTTCTCTGGAAACATTAACATGACAATTTACTGACAAAATAAACAAATGTGTTAATCAGAAGTTAACCTATCAGATATTTAAGCCAACAGCCCTGCAGATATTACAGTAATTCCTTCAGCCATGTGTGTAATTGAAAATAATGAACTTTTAACTTTGAGAGATTAGCTATTCTAGGATTATATATTGATGTAATCGTAGTTCTTCATTTTCAAAAGACAAACTTACTTTATAAGCCATTGCAGAGGGGAAAAACCAACAGGATCAACAATATGTAGATATACTAGAATTCTGGTATACCATCTGAGCCCTATTCTTAGGATCATGACTTTCATTTGACAGCTACAGAAACAAAATAGACCATATTCTTTAAGCATTGCCAGACACCACCAGAAAGAAGATAATATGTGTATGTGACCTAACTATGATAAGTTTCACAACTAACATATTTTTAAATTAAAAAACTAATAATGAAATGTTATTCTAAGAAACATAAAGTGTTAGAAACTTACACTTTGCTACAACTGCTTTGCTTTAATTTTGCATCCCAGAATGATAAATCGTGTCTTCTGTTGTTACTCATCGCCATGTCATGTGATTTTTACTATGCATTTTAAAAAATGGTACCATTCTGAATATTCTGCATGGAAGACTTGTTTGATGGATTTTGGTGCCAAACCTGGCCTTGGTACAGTATGGGAGCTTTTAGGACAGTTAACAGGTTCTCTCTCCATAGAAGACAAGACAATCTGTTTAAAAAGATTTGTATTGCAGACGAAATTCACCTGTTGTCAGAGTAACAAATAACAGTCGAAATCAGAAAATTTTACGCAGAAATTGAAATGAAATTTAAATTCTCAATAAAAAAGAAATTGTCACAAATTTCCTATTTCTACAAAGAGCACATTAACGTGTCGTAATATTATAAACCTACTAGAGTATATTAAGTTAGCAGTGTTGGTATGATGTTCTCAAATTGCTCAACAGTTTTTCGATCATGCATTTTGCAAGCAAGAGATTAACTGCGAATTATATGCAAAGTGTGATGGGTTAAGCTAACGTGCGTCGTGTTTCAAAATCCTAAAATATTAAAAATCGATGGAAAGAGAAATCCTTTGTAGTTGCCAACTGATTCAGATTCCTAAATTTGGGTGGCCCTCTCAAGGGCCGATTGTGTAGCATGAGAGCGTAATTTAGCGATTTTAGAGGACCTGAAAAGGACCGATCGTTTGAAACTCGTGCGTATCTAGCGATTCTCGTGGACCTGAAAAGGCCTGGTTATTTGATTGTTGTGACCCTGAAAAGGATCGATCGTTTAAATCTAAAGCGTAATTAGCGATTCTTGTGGACTTGAAAAGGCCCGGTTGTTTTAAACAAGAGCGTTATCAGCGATTCTTGAAGACCTGAAAAGGCCCGATTGTTTGAAATGAGAACGCAATTGGAGATTCTTGTGGACCTCAAAAGGACCGATTGATTCAAACAAAAGTATGATTAACGATTCTTGGGGACCTAAAAAGGACCGATGCATGTGAACCTGAAAAGGTCCGATTTTTTACACGAGAGCGTAAATAGCGATGTTTGTGGACCTGAAAAGGACCGATTTTGTTACACCGAAACCCGGTTCGATAAGCTGTTTTGATGGATTTGGAAAGGACCGGTTCTGCTTTCAGCGCCTGTGTCCATTAAACGCGAGAATAGGGCGATATTGGCGTAATTGTTCGAACCGTCATGGCGTCCACAATCGCAACAGCCATCCTCTTAGCGTGCCAACACCAACGAAATTTTCCAGGGATACTGCCAATTCACCACGTGGTTCTTCGTAGATGAGCTGTTAAATACCTTGGCACCTCAACAGCGACTAACTGTTCCTTAGTAAAGACATAATTGTACTAAGTGTTTCGTCGGTCCGTGGCATTTAATAAACCATGTAACTCAGTATAGGACTGGCCAGCAACTGTCTGAAATTTCCAATCACCGTTGCCAATGCATCCTCTGTCCAACTGTCGTTTTTCCCACCATTTTCTTGGGAACCAATCCCAAACGAACACATGCCTTTGTTCTCCGTCTCTTCAACGCCTGATCGACATCTACTTCAGGCTTCTTTATTCCCTAGTGGCAAGGGGCATATCAAATAGGAAGGCATCAAGGTTGCTGGATGATAAATTTAAATACCGACATGTTGGCTGTCTCTACTCGTGTTGGAACATGTTCAGGCCTGTCCGAACATGGATTTAGTGATCTAGATGGGTGCCTTCGTCACACCTCACAAGCTTTCCATGAGTAAAAATTTTCTGAATTTTACTTTATGGGTGCTACGTCATCTGATTTACAAGAATTTCTATTCTGTTTGCCTACTTGTGTGACCTAAATTGCCATCTCTAAGAGGAGTGGTCCGCAAACGGCGGCCATCATGGATTTTTCCAGTCCCCGCCTCCGTTTTCAGCAAACCATAAAATGCGGCTGAACTGAAAGAGAAATCTGCTATGAGAAAATGTCTAATGATGACGACGACGACATTTACGATGAAATCAAAGGTAATAACTAATTGCGTATTTAATTCAATTTCCGACTACTATAAATAGTTATTCAGTTAAATGTATTATGCATCTAACAGATTGAATTAAAATGTAGTGGATGTTAGGCACTGCATAAATTTACAGTTAGACTTGGGGGGGGGGGGAATACTTGAAAGTTGATTACAAATATTGTTACTCTTTCCTAAAACATGGCTGCGATACTTGAAAGGTAACTTCTCCCTTCAGTTGTAACAAATGCCTATCGGTACTTAGCGTTTCCGACAAATTTTTTTTGTCTTTTATTCTTTTAATCGGTCTTTTTTAAAGCCGACTTGATTTAAAGGTTGAATGTATTCCATCACTGCTGGACATACGTATGTTCTCGACTAGCATACTTTATTAAATCCATGTTTTTAATGAACCTGCTATTGATTTTGCTGTTATCAAGGGATGTTTTCTGGCAAACAAAATTACGCATTTGCGAAGGAAATCTTCTTGACCAAACGGAATCGAATTACGAAAAAAAAACAAATGGATTTTTCCATAGGAGTCGGTCGGAGACAAGACCGTGTAGGCTAAGGCAATATACAGTAGAAGATGCAGTTACCTGTTTGGACGACCTTGTTTCTAACCAAGACCGGTTCCCTCAAACGGGTACAAAACCCATCCCCAGCCGTCATCGTTTTGTATTTATAGGTGATTCAAGAATAAGGCAACAATATCTAGACTTCATAAAGGTAAAATGACGACAACTTGTGAGTCATTAAACTACGTAAAAACAGTCCAATTTTAAAAGTATTTTTTTTTTTTTTACTTTTAATTATTCAGCTAATTCCAGAATATGATAAAGAATCACAGCCTTATCCGATTCCGTATAATCATCATCGAAGTTACCAGCAACATCCTCAAGGTGCAATTATCGTTCAAATGGTATCCCCTTATAAACAAGAATCTTGTGAAGACGATACGTCAGTGGACAACGGACCCATCTGAACGGCCTTACTGGATTTTTATAAGTAAGAATTTTTACAATTTGCCGGGCTTCAATGCTTTACTCTTTACTTGAAATGCAAGGCATGACAGTGTGGCACATGCTAAAACAGCACGGAGCCAACTACCAACTCTATCAGAGTAAACTAAATGAACTCGGTCCTGTTCTTGGTCAGTTAGCAAATGTAAGCCAAGTGATTTGGCTCCACCAATATACATCCCTAGATTTCTATGGAGGTATGCGAGTTTCCAACACGGATGTCGTTGGGGAGAAAATTTACAACTATAACAAAATTACTCGTCGTATTCTGGAGTGAGTAATTTAACATTAGCGATGAATTTTTATTATTTCGAAAATTTATATGATCTTTCATTATGCAATTCCCTAAATTGAAAAAGACATACTTATTCTTCTTATAAGCCTGATTTTAACATGAATTCAAATTCATCTAAAATTTAGGAGTTAACATAGTAGGATTCGCATATGGGATTCAAGTAATTCCTTGGTAGAGGAATACACTCGGAGTTGTACGATACTCAAACGCAATGAAAAGACCAAGAAAAAAAAATCCTTATGGGCCTCATTACGCATATGCCTATTTCAATTGTTACGACCATACACACACAGTTACTCAGCTCTTTCGCAAGCTACTCAACTTCTTTTCAACGACATTTGCAACCGCTAGATGGAAGACTGTAACAGGAGCATTGTAACAAATTTACTCTGCGAATATCAGCTTAACGAAGAATAAAGTTTCCCGTGTCAAATTGTTATATTTTAAGTGCTCATAAATAAACAATAAAGACAAAAGTAAACACTGCGTTTAGGTGGCCCGTCGCATTGCCCAGTGTAGCTGTGTAGCACTGCTCACTGGCTACTGTCAGAAATTTCCAATCACGTTGCCAATGCATCCTCTGCCCAATTGTCGTTTTTCCCACCACTTTCTTGCGAACCAATCCCAAACAAACATATACCTTTGTTTTCGATCTCTTTAACGTCCGATCGACATCTACTTCAAGCTGCTTTATTACCTAATGGCAAAGTGCTTATAATGTAGCCAGTGACCAAGGCTGCTGGAAGATCAATCTTAATAATACCACCACAGTGCGTCGCTTACGATGGATAGCTTTGTCACACCTCACAAGCTTTCCGAAAGTTAAAATTTGCCAAAGTACTCACATGTCACTGTGCATTGCTTTTCAACAGCGCTAGTGCGACGAGCGATTGCGAATGCCAAAATTATCTTAATATTTTCTGGTTAGAAGGCGTTTGGAACATTGTGAACTTTAAAAGTGGAATTTTACTCGATGGATGTTACGTCATCTGATTTGCAAGAATGTTCAATCTGTTTACCTACTTGTGTGACCTGAAACTTACGTCTCTAGGAGGAGTGGTCCGCAAACGGCGGCCATCATGGTTTTTCCCGTCCCCGCCTCTGTTTTCAGCAAACTATAAAATGCGGCCGAACTGGAAATGGGAAGGTAGAGGTGAAAAATCAGAGATAAAAAGATGACGAATACTTTTACGGTGAAATCCAAGGTAATCTCAAGTTGCGTATTTAATTCATTTTACTACTACTACAATTAGATATAAAATTTCAGCTATTGTACTTTTAACAGCGGTTTCCGTACAAATTATATTTGTACTTTATTCTTTGTCTCACCAGTAGTGTAACAGCAACGGTTCCAGAATGTGTCGTGATTCTGTGCAGTGGTCTAAACGTGAGTCTAGTTCCATGTCATTGTTCAAAGGTATGTCATTAGTTCTCAATTTTTCTGAATAGTATTTTATTTTATTTTATTTTATCCAGCCTGTTTAAAAGTTCTGGAACTTGCTTTGTTTTCAACTATCTACTGATTATTTGCTTTGTTAGCCTACCATTACTAATGGAAGTCCTGTTTCTACATTGTGGCCCATACCTGGTGTTTCAGTGAGTAAAGTATTCTTTCCATGAGTATATTTGATTTTACTCAATTCCTAATTGAATCATAAGTGACGGGAAAGTGGTACACTAATTTCATTACATTGTGTTGAAATTTAAAGAAAGAGAGGCATTACTAACCACCTCGTCCCAATTATCTTTCAATTGTTGACCGTAGCGTTCGACATCCGTATGGGATGGAAGTGATTCGACCAAATGACGAACTTCATCACGGCCTTCATCGTCCAAATAGGCAAACATGGCAATGCATCTGTCCGCCCAGCTTTTCCGCAATGCGTAAATGATGACGACATCTAACTCATTGTTTTCTTTGTGCAACACCAATTTTTTCACTGCTTTCTTGCCCAGCTTCTCGGAGACACATCCGAGAAACTCGTTGATAGTGTTGTCAGTCGTGAATGTGTGCAGGCTTGCGGCTCCCCACAAACTACGTTTGGCGCTCCCAACGTAATGTATGGATGTGATGGTTTCCATAAATTGCGCTAATTGCTCTTTGTTTCCATTGTCCAGGTAAAACTGCAAAATATTTATCGAATACATCCGACCTAGTTGGCGCATTTTTGCTAGCAGCGTTTCCGTGCCGTTCGAGAAAAACATTTTGTGAATAATTTGAGGTCCATTGTTTTTCAAATAGATGTTCACCGGCTCTCGCACATTTGCTGGTAAAAGGTCTATCATCTCCCAGGTGAACCGAATCCCTTCCCAAAGAATAAGACGAAGAAAGAAGGGGCCTTTACCTATGTCATCGTGAAGCATAAGTATTTTAATGTCGTCTACATTCAGTTTCTCCGCCATAAATTCAATGAGTACCTGTATGTCTCTATCAAAGCCAATTTGATTGGTAAAAATTGTGTCGTTGAAGGTATTCCAAATACTAAATTTCTTTTCTTGGATTTCGTAGACGAACGTGGCAGAGTTGGCAAATTTTGACAGTTGTTCTTTGCTGCCATTTTTTAAGCAATAGCGTATTACCTCGACCGCATTGGAATAACTCTGAGGCCTGTCCCAGCCTATCGGTACTTTAGATAGGAATTCCTCGAACATCTTTTGGTGTGCGTTATTCGCTAGACGTTGTCTTCACTGCTCTTGATCTGCTGGTGGTAAGGCAGCCAACATGACGTCCAAAATTTCTGTATATCCTCGAAGTGCGACCCATTCGACCGTGGAACCGTTGTCACTGAGGATGAGCTTTACGATAGTCCGTTTTCCTAAATTTTTCGAAATGTAATTGAACATTTGTTTTACGTCAGGAGAATAAGTTGCATTGCCCTTGCACGAGCTATGGATGAGCTTTGCCCACACGCTAATCGATCTTGACGGCTGATCAATATTTGAAGTGATTGCTGTTAGAAAACACTGAAGCTCTTCGTTATTGAATTTGCTCAGAAGACCGTCTTGTAGTGAAGAGATGGAGTCTTCAGGGACTTTCATTGCGGCCTCCAACAAGCGTTTCATCCAATTTTTGCATCCCTCGACGGACATCAACCCAGAAAGATGTTGTGCATCAAGATACTTCAGTGTGCTAATGTTTCTTTCTTCGTGGAAGATCAAATCGTTGAAGTATTTATAACCATCAGGACTGTTCTCAGTCATTGCCTTAGCCAGGGCATTGATAATCAATCTCATTGATAATGAGGATTGACGTTGATAATCAATAAGTGATAATGCATCTTGAATAAAGTTCATTGATGATACAGAAACAATTCCCAAACGCCTGGATTTGACGAGGTTCAATTGTGAATCTGGTCCCATAGTTTCTCCAACAGCCTTCATGATTAATTGTAACGTTTCAATTTTCCCACTTGCCTTAGCGTCCCAGAAGGCACCGTGAAGAAATCCATTTTTGCTGATTAATGCAGTTTGCAGCTCGTCATCAGGAAGAACCTCTTTCACAAATTGCAGCATTACACGAAACATTTCTTCTTGGCCGCAAACTGCTGCTCGGTAAGTCAACGTGTAAGGATTAGTTCCACATCTGCACGTCATGTAATGAACAATGTCCTTCGCCATCTTTCTTGTTTCCGGTGTGTCGGAATTTAAATCTTTAGAGACTTTTCTAAGTATATCTTGAACAGCTGTTGTCTCTCCTTGAAACGCCATCGTATTCAACTGGGTCATCACGTCCGATTCTTTTTCCGGTAGCCACTTCTTTCTGTCACATAGTTGATGATATTTGTAAACAAAATTAAATGCCTCAGGTGCCAAAACGAGCATTTCCCGAGGTAATTGAGCTAAGACATCAGTTCGTTCCATTTCTATTAAGACCGAAGACAGTTTCTCGACTTTCGCTTGTTCGAAGTCATCTTTGTGATTATGAAACGCCACGTTCACAATTAGCACTAGCGCGCTGTCACTGGTTGTTTGTAACACAAGTCGAACGAGTGGTTCCAAAAGACTGTTGTAGTACTCGTAGCGAAGAAAAGATGTCAGCACTAGGTACCAGTCGTCAAATAGGCTGCGATATTGTTTGGGCCACCGTGTAATGTATTTTTCCACAGTACTCCGGTTTTGAAGCATGAACTCGAGTAATTGGGAAAAAAATTCCTTCTGCATTTTTAGGTCCTTTTCTGATTGGGGATCTTGAATGGAGAGGTACGGTGCGTACACGTAAATTGCTTTTGCGATGAGACTTGTGTAATCTGCGTGTTTTCCATCGTGCCACCCGAGAAGTCGCTGGAACCCATCCAATTTCCGTTCCCAAAAGAAAGCTAGCAAGTTGCGCTTAGCTGGCTTAAATTGCATTCCTGAATCCACGTGTCTGAAAAGAGGCTTGATCAGCTGTAGAATTTGATATTTTTCAAGCGTCAAATCGGCAAATGTGCACAAAATTTCAAATATGTTAGCATGGTATCTTTCAACAGCCACCATCAAAGCGTTGGCCGAACGTTTCTGTATGCACACGCTATACAATTCATTCGTGAAATCAGTGAATCGATTGGGGAAATTGAAATTTGGATCAGTTCCAACACGCCTTATGACGTGCCATTTTTCATGATTGACCATCTCCTGCAGCATGAAATCAATGAAGAGTTGAACACCTTGGTATTGCAAACCAACCAAGATTTCTGAACCGATCAACTCTCTGGTTGGTTTCTCATCCAGAAGCTTGTTGCGAAGATCCTCATCAAGACGAAATCCTCCGTACAGGTAATTGGCCATCAAGTACTCGGCGTAGGTTGAATGCAAAAATTGAAATTCGCCTTTCCTGTTTAGCGTTAACAAGCCAAAACAAACGCTCCCTTCTTCTCGTTTCTTATGTCGCTGTTCGATTGTGGCTGCAGACTCATTCGATTTACCCAAAAGACAATCAATGTGCGTCTGATCGGAGACGATTGTCTTTACAGCCAAGTCTCTTAGGTAAATCTCTAAACATTCCATGTGGTCTTCTAGCGAATTATGAAGAATGTGATTGTTCACTTGCTGCACTTTGGCTTTCTCTTGTCGATAAATTTCACGCTTTTTCTTGAACAGTCGTTCGTACAAGTTGTCCAGGTTTAAATTGGAGTCGAGATCTTTAAGAAGTGCTTCTAAATTGCATCCGTTTTGAATGATGTCGTAAACTTGCGACTCGAAGCAGTCTGCGACAATGTGACACTGTAACGGGATTCCGATAAAAGATCTCTCGTTGCCTTTTAAGCTTTTCGACAAATGTTCAACGATGGATGTTGCAATGGATCTTACTTCTGCATCCGCATTCACTTTCAATTGCTTCTTCCAATATCCAGAAAGGTAATTGATTTGATCTTCTTGACTGAAATCTCTCAAGGTATAGGCAAGCTGGAACAATGAATCTTGGAGTTTTCCGTTCAAGTGTGGTCGGGTAGTTATGTAAAGTGCATTTAAATTCGTTAATCTAATTGCTTTAATCAAGGAAATGCATTTGTCTTGACACTGGATGTCGATCTCGTCAAATCCGTCCAGCATGACAACAATCCCATCTCCCGTCTGCATCTTGTGCCTCAGTAAAGACTGGGCAAAAGGACTTTCTTCCACGTTAGGTATATTTGCGATAAAAAATTTGATTGCTTCTACCTGCTGATCAACCTTGTCCGAATTAAACTGACGCAGTGCTCCAATATGATCAACCAAATCCATCTTGATAATCCAGTTTTTCGGTTTCTCGTTTCTCATTTTCCTGTAGTAATTCGACAACATGGTGGATTTTCCAGTCCCGGCAACATCCGATACAACAACTACCCGATTCTTCCACTCTTCTAAAGGTTTTAAGTCTTTTTCAGGGATGCTGTTATCCAGCCATGCAGAGTCAGTCGATTGACGTCGCTTCTCAAACATTTTTTTTATTTTTTGCCATAATTCTTGTTTTTCTCGGTCGTCTACGAACCATTCGATATTGTTTTCTACTGTGACCCTCAACTTTCCAAGCAGTTCGTCTCTGGTGCAATCGGTTTCATCCACTAGTTCGTCAAAAAACGTATCATCGAACGGTAAGATAATTTCTCTTTCGATGTAGAGTTCTTCGTCAAATGCTGGGACGAAATCATGTAAAGGAATGTTGACAACTTTCTTGCCCACTAGCAATTCCTCCATGGAATTATCGTCGATGACCTCTTCTCGGTTACGCTTTCCAATTACATCACGCACAGTTTGAACTGTTCCTTGAAACGAAACTTCTTTATCAAGTAATTTTTCCATGCAGTTTTCACTTAATTGTGTGAACTTGAGATCGTCTCGTGTTCCAACGCCATCGTGACATAAAATGATCACTTTTTTATTTGTTAGTCGCGTTTGTTTGTCCCCGATTAGGTTTTCGTAGTAACTGTTATGTTCCGCATGGCCGTCTTCGCAAACGACAACGAGAAGTTGATGTTCTAATTTAAATGCATCCTTGTCGCTCGCAGAAGTTGTGTTTAACCCTTTGGATGATGACATCAAGTAGCTATCGTCCCGTTTGAATTTTTCGAGTGTTTTCAGCGCTGCGCTTACTTTCACTGCAGTGCGTTTGGGAAACGCAGTTCTAATTCGCTCAATTTTGTTTGGTGAATCCAACAGCGTCTTCAACTTTTCTTTCATTTCATCAATTGCAGCAGCATTGAATTCTATCGTTTCTTGCAGTTTCGTTTGGTAATTGATTGAAACAGACGTCATCGTTTTTCGTTTCATTCGTAACGACGTCAATTTTTGTTTGCCTTGTTGTAATATCTGCTGCCCTTGTTTCGATGTCAAAAATTCAGATTTTTTCAGCTTGAACCAATCCAAGATGTTTCTAAGAATGAAATCCGACTGGAGATCTGCTTCGTTCAGTTCGTAATATTCTCCGACTTCCTCAGTAAGTAAATTTCCCAAATGGACCTCGTTGGGCGTGTTGACGACAAAGACGAGTTTGTCGAAGAAACTGTTAATCTCGTTATCGGTTGCATTCCTTTTCAACTTTGTAGCAGGTTCTTCAACATTTACTTGTCGCAATTTTCCCCAAAAGGCGTGACCTGGAGCGATTTTGATCTTGTAACGGGCAACTGGGTGTCTTCTGAACTTGAACATTTCATCGTCAGTGTTGACAGTTATCAATTGAATTCCTTTCTTTAGGAGATTTTCCGAGTTGAAGCCAATGTTGGTGCATATAATGCAGTCCTGGATGTCATCCTTTCGTGATAGTATGCCGCAATACGAGCTGAAGTATTTCAACAGACTGAAATCGCCTTCTGTTTCGTTGAACAACTGCCCTGCCGTTATTTTAGTCGACTCGTCTTGTTTGTGTTTTGCCTGCAGGTATCTGTTAACTTGCCGTTTGCCACCATCGTCGACTTCATATTGGAAAATTATATCATCAAATTTACCTCCGATATCTTCCATTTCGGTTCCCAGTCGGAATGCGTGACCGGCTCGGATTCCTCGTATCAAGAAGAGCATCAAAAGTTTCAATTGAAAAATAACACCATGATTGGTTTTTCTCAATCCCTGGGCAACTTCCGTGGCCTCCTCTGGAACAGACGACGGCGCACCGGCCAACGGTGGAGTTGGAGCAGCGTTTGCGAGGTTTTTGCGAGTTTTCTTGGCAGGTGAGCCACGCCCTGGATCTTTGTTTAATTTATCTCTTTTATTCGTCATTTTTAGGTGGTATTCAATGACAAAAACTTTTCACTTAAGGTTTCACTCTACTTTTCTTTCTGTCTCAAACCCCGATGTTTTTCTTTTACACCAATTAAAAAGTTTTCTCTTAAAAAACGAAGGTTCAATTACCGAATTGTTGTCCTTCAAGAAAACGACTGTCCTGCTTGTGAAACTTGAGCTTCAATTTCTGCTAGTGTTGGTCGTCATGGTCAGTGCACGGGCTGCGTCTTATCCGTTTAGTCCTAGATAAAATCACGTGACTTGGACTGATTAGAGTAGACTTTGCCTGACTTAACCGATAAAACTCTGTTATCACGAAATGTAAAAAAAAAATTTTATTAGGTCTTTTTTTCGTCAGTATCAAATTTAATTTAAAAATTTTCAGTTGTTTTCCCTATACGTTTCCCTTTTAAGATTATGATTGTCTCGTTGAAACGCATTCACCAGTTTTCTGAGTTTTTCTCAAAAAATGAAGGCACTCTCGACGGAATCCTTGATCTGCAAACAAGCGACTGCACACAGACTACGAAGCTGGAGCTGGAATATTTGTTGATGTTCGTCATTGCCACTTCACATTATGTACGGTAGACTGTTAATCGCGATGGAGGTTGGATTTATGTGCATCACGTTTCTGCAGACTTTGCTTGGCAGACTGTTTGTTGGCTTTCTTATCGATATACAGTCTTGATGCTCTGCTGCAGATTTTGCTTGTTGCCTGTGCTATAGCAAGAGCGAGACGTTTGCCAGGACATCGTATTTCAGTGAGCAACTAATCAAACATTTTGGGTATCGATTACCCTACTCGCGTTGCTTTACATGTTCTTGATCTAATGTTTGTGAGGATTTTCATTCTGTTTAGCCACTTTTGCCATTTGGAAATAACAGTTTAACAACCCTGGAAAAGGGTTTGAAAGGATACCTATCTAAGAGGAGAGGTCCGCAAATGTCATGGCAAATTTGACTGTCCCCGCCTCTGGTTTTAACGAACCATGAAAGGCGGTCAGATTTTAAGGGAAGACGAACGCGTAAACTTGTGAGAAAAGGACAACAACCTGGATGACGAAGCCAAGGTAATCTAGCTGTGAATTAAATTCAGTGGACGAATAGTTGAACAGATTTTGATTCTTCATTAGAAAATAAGATGTTCAGTATAAGCTGTGATGCAAACGACTGAGAATAAAATAAAACATTGTGGATTGTAGACACGTACTAGCACCAGCCAACACCTCCTGAAAAAATAAAGCTGGTAAATAGATTTTAAAATGTTATTAGACCTACCTCTTCCCCACGATTATGGCTGCGTCCCCAGAAAGGTAACCACTCCCCCACGTTGCCATAACCCCTACCTTTTACCTGTTCGCCATATCGACTTGTTCAGTCAGTCGCGTTGCATCAACGGTTCTAGATGGCATCAAATTCTGTACAGTGAAGCCAGTGAACATTGTTAGTTACTCGCCTTACCTGTTTGCCTTGGCTGTTATTAATTTTCTGCCTGTTTTTTCGCTCACTACCACGTCCCATTGTCGCCTTTACAGCGCATACCTGTTCCGGTAAGTCAAATCGTCTGTTGGTGAATCAACTAATTGCCTTTATTGGAGATCATATCGGTAGAGAAGAGTATCGTTCATAATTGCATCACTGATCCCACATTAAAAGTGAAAAAAAAAAGAAAAAGCAAGTAAAAACAAAGACGAACTAAAAAATTTCATAGTTTTATTTTTTGAAAATTTGTTTACACTTGTCTTCGCTTAGCGACCGCCTATATTTGTCTCCAAATAACGTTCGACTAGCTGTCCCACCATTCGAACTGGGCAAATTGACATCGGTAATAGTTAATTGCATCATGACGTCCAAGAAAGCGACAGGCAAATTAGAAATAATCTCAACTTGGTCTTTTAGGTCTAGTAGAGAAATATACGTTCGTTACTAGAACTGCGACGACGGGGGCGCTGTCCCAGTCGCGGACTCCGGTGGACTGGGCAACGGTAAACGGGATTTCTACCCAGTTTCTTGTAGACGCGTTGGAGGAAATCGTCGATCTTGTCGGCACTCGTCTTGTCCCGTAAGCATGCTATTCGCCATTCTCTGTTTTTTCGTAAAGTGTTTTGTTCCCTGTCCGTGACTGTGATGAGTGCAATGAACTCCGATAAATGGTCCGTGCATGCGTAGGCCAAGAAGAAATTCAATGGATTCATGTTGTAGTCAAGCATTTTTGAAATTAGTGCTCGATTCGGGAAAAATACTCTTTGGATGATGACGTGCGAATCGGCCGCCAGGTGGTTGTTAAACTCCTCCCGAGTCATTAATGAAAAACGATCTAATATGGACCAGGCGAACTCTTCTCCCCCCAAAAACGCCACGTAAACAATGAAGGTGCCTTCACCTACGTTATGCAGCAGAAGTTTTCTCAAATCATTTGTGTCCAATTTGTTCAAGAAAAGTTCCGTCAGTTCTTGAAATTCCGATTCACAGTTTAATCGGTTTTCACCAATCTCGCTAAAGAGGTTACTCCAACGACTAATCGTCTTTCCTCCAATTTCGTGCACGACCGTGATGGTATCGACTAATTGCGATAATTGTTCACCAGTGCCATTTTCCAGGCAATATTTTAATGTCTTTATTTTATTGGAATAATTGTATGTGTACTTGGACAGTGCGAGTTTTGTAGACAAAATCTCCAACACCATTTGAGGTCCGTTGTCTTCCAGTTGTTTCTTGACCGCCTCTTGATTCACACTGGACAGAGATGCGAGCATTGTGTTAAACATTGAAGTGTGTCCGTAAAATGCGACCCAAGCGATGACTTTCCGATCGTCACTGAGAATCAGCTCTTCGACGGCTCTTTCGCCCAACTGTTTCGAAATGCAATCGAAAATTTGTTTTAGCTTGGGAAGACATTCATTTGTGCCGTAATTTGATCGACTAATTATTTCCGCCCATATGCTGGATGGGTTTGTTCGCTTGTCGTTTGTTGAAGTAATTGATTTCACGAAACAGCTGAACTCTTCGTTAGTGTTCAAGACGTTGACAATGTTATATAGCATGTCGTAGATAGAAAATGGGAAGGTGCCTACAATGAGATCAAATAAGCGATTGATCCATTTGTCAATCCCTACGGCAGATATCGATCCACGAATAAATGATTGATCCAAGTACATAATTAAGGTGATGTTGTTTTCGTAGAAGATCAACTCGTTCAAATGTTCGTATCCTTGAGGATCGTCTTCGACAAAAATGTTGGCTACATGATTTAACAGTTGAATTTCGGTTACTGTTATGAAGTAAAATTTTTTTTGAATTATGAAGGATTTTTTCGCTAAATCGAGTAGGTACTCGTTTCCTATGATTTTCTTGACAGCCTTCAAGATGGACAGGTACATTTCATTTTTTTTGTATTTCATAGCGTCGTCATAAGCATTGTCAAGGAACTTGCCACTGTGGTTTAGTGCGGCATGGAACGCGTCGCGGGAAAGGCCGTTTTTTAAACAATTGAGCATGTTGCATAAGATCGGCTCGTGATTGCAAGCCGCCGCCAGGTAAATGAGCGTGAAAGGCGCTTCTCCTCTTTTTGTCAGACAACCAATTAATTTCTCTGCCTCCTCTTTCTTTTTAGGATCACTAGAAGTAAGATTTCGATTCACCATAGCCAGTAAACTTTTGATGGCTTTCTCATCGCCGCGAAAGATCTTAAGATGCAATTGAGTCAGATTGTACGGGTCGGTTTCTGGCTGCTGGTCCAGCATGTTTGCAGCAGATTCGTAACGACTGTAAACTTTATGCAAAACTGAAGGCGACATTTGGAGAATAAAACGTGATACTTCAGGTGCCAAAGGTTGATTGGTGCTGCCATCTGACGGACAGCAATCCAATAAAACATTTGAAACTGTTTCCATGTCAGACTGCTGGGGCATAGTATCCTTCGTTTCAAAGGCCAACCGTAGGATATCAGATAGCAGTTGACCATCGCACGTTCGTGAAAGAAGATTCAAAAGTGGTCGCAAAAGAAAGGTAAAATTATCGTCACGAACGAACAACTTCAGCATCCCCTGCCAATGATCCGCCATGGCTGCTAGTGGATGATTGGCTATCATAGCTGGTACTTGGATGACGGAATAGAGTCTCGCACGGGCAACTTCTTCCATGACGTCTTTCAGGGTGTCTTCGTACTTGGTCATGAAATCCAGCAATCGGCGAAAAATGTTCTTTTGTTCTTGCTGATTTAGACGAGTGTTTTGCAGTGTATGATGAGGCAAATGATTGCAAAATTGTTTCGTGATGTAAAGGATGTCGGTCTTTTCTGCTGTTGCGTCGTCGTACCAGTCGACAAATTGAAGGAAACCGGCGCAGTTTCGTCTATAATAAAAGCCTAGTAGAAAATCTTCGCGATTCTCTTTGCATATGGCGTGCACCATTTTTCGAACTTTGCTTTTTTCAAGTATCACATCCATGCAACAAGTTAAAAATGTAAATATATTCATGTATTCTTTACGAACAGCTAGACTGAAGCAGTTACGCCATGGTTTTTGGACGGATGAATCATAGCAGTCATTTGTGAAATTCTTCAAATGAACCGGTATTTCGTAGTTTTCGTTTCTGTTGATTGTGTCACGCCACTTTTCACCTTTAAGAATTTCAATGAGCATGAAATCGAAAAACAATTGAACACCTCCGTACTCTTCATCAGCCAAAAATTGAAAACTGATCAGCTGTCTCACAGGTTTCTTATCCAGCAGCTTGTTGCGAAGCTTATCATCAAGACGAAATCCTCCGTACAGGTAATTGGCCATCAAGTACTCGGCGTAGGTTCGATGCAAAAATTGAAATTCACCTTTCCTGTTTAGCGTTAACAAGCCAAAACAAACGCTCCCTTCTTCTCGTTTCTTATGTTGCTGTTCGATTGTGGCTGCAGACTCATTCGATTTACCCAAAAGACAATCAATGTGCGTCTGATCGGAGACGATTGTCTTTACAGCCAAGTCTCTTAGGTAAATCTCTAAACATTCCATGTGGTCTTCTAGAGAATTATGAAGGATGTGATTGTCCACTTGCTGCACTTTGGCTTTCTCTTGTCGATAAATTTCACGCTTTTTCTTGAACAGTCGCTCGTACAAGGTGTCCAGGTTTAAATTGGAGTCGAGATCTTCAAGAAGTGCCTCTAAATTGCATCGGTTTTGAATGATGTCGTAAACTTGCGACTCGAAGCAGTCTGCGACAATGTGACACTGTAAGGGGATTCCGATAAAAGATCTCTCGTTGCCTTTTAAGCTTTTTGACAAACGTTCAACGATGGATGTTGCAATGGATCTTACTTCTGCATCCGCATCCACTTTCAATTGCTTCTTCCAATATCCAGAAAGGTAATTGATTTGATCTTCTTGACTGAAATCTCTCAAGGTATAGGCAAGCTGGAACAATGAATCTTGGAGTTTTCCGTTCAAGTGTGGTCGGGTAGTTATGTAAAGTGCATTTAAATTCGTTAATCTAATTGCTTTAATCAAGGAAATGCATTTGTCTTGACACTGGATGTCGATCTCGTCAAATCCGTCCAGCATGACAACAATCCCATCTCCCGTCTGCATCTTGTGCCTCAGTAAAGACTGGGCAAAAGGACTTTCTTCCACGTTAGGTATATTTGCGATAAAAAATTTGATTGCTTCTACCTGCTGATCAACTTCGTCCGAATTAAACTGACGCAAGGCTCCAATATGATCAACCAAATCCATCTTGATAACCCAGTTATCCGGTTTCTCGTTTCTCATTTTCCTGTAGTAATTCAACAACATGGTGGATTTTCCAGTCCCGGCAACATCCGATACAACGACTACCCGATTCTCCCACTCTTCTAGGGGCGTCAATTGTTTTTCGGGGATTCTGTTGACCAGCCATGCAGAGTCATTTGATTGACGTCTCTTCTCAAAAATTTTTTTTATTTTATTCCATAATTCTTTTTTTTCTCTGTCGTCGACGAACCATACGATGTTGTTTCCCACTGTGACCTTCAACTTTCCAAGCAGTTCTTCTTTGGTGCAATGGGTTTCAGCCACTAGTTCGTCAAAAAACGTATCATCGAACGGTAAGATAATTTCTCTTTCGATGTAGAGTTCTTCGTCAAATGCTGGGACGAAATCATGTAAAGGAATGTTGACAACTTTCTTGCCCACTAGCAATTCCTCCATGGAATTATCATCGATGACCTCTTCTCGGTTACCATTTCCAGTTAGATCACGCACAGTTTGAACTGTTCCTTGAAACGAAACTACTTTATCAAGTAATTTTTCCATACAGTTGTCACTTAATTGTGTGAACTTGAGATCGTCTCGTGTTTCAACGCCATCGTGACATAAAATGATAATTTTTTTATTTGATAGTCGCGTTTGATTGTCCCCGATTAGGTTTTCGTAGTAACTGTCATGTTCCGCATGGCCGTCTTTGCAAACGACAACGAGAAGTTGATGTTCTAATTTAAATGCATCTTTGACGCTTGCAGAAGTTGTTTTTAACCCTTTGGATGACGACATCAAGTAGCTATCGTCCCGTTTGAATTTTTCGAGTGTTTTCAGTGCTGCGCTTACTTTCACTGCAGTGCGTTTGGGAAACGCAGTTCTAATTCGCTCGATTTTGTTTGATGAATCCAACAGCGTCTTCAACTTTTCTGTCATTTCATCAATTGCAACAGCATTGAATTCTATCGCTTCTTGCAGTTTCGTTTGGTAATTGATTGAAACAGACGTCATACGTAACGACGTCAATTTTTGTTCGCCTTGATGTAATATCTCCTGTCCTTGTTTCGATGTCAAAAATTCAGATTTTTTCAGCTTGAACCAATCCAACATGTTTCTAAGAATGAAATCCGACTGGAAATCTGCTTTGTTCAGTTCGTAATATTCTCCGACTTCCTCAGTAAGTAACTTACCCAAGGTGACTTCGTTGGGCGTGTTGACGACAAAGACGAGTTTGTCGAAGAAACTGTAAATCTCGTTATCGGTTGCATTTCTTTTCAACTTTTTAGCAGGTTCTTCAACATTTACTTGTCGCAATTTTCCCCAAAAGGCGTGACCTGGAGCGATTTTGATCTTGTAACGGGCAACTGGGTGTCTTCTGAACTTGAACATTTCATCGTCAGTGTTGACAGTTATCAATTGAATTCCTTTCTTCAGGAGATTTTCCGAGTTGAAGCCAATGTTGGTGCATATAATGCAGTCCTGGATGTCATCCCCTCGTGATAGTATGCCGCAATACGAGCTGAAGTATTTCAACAGACTGAAATCGCCTTCTGTTTCGTTGAACAACTGCCCTGCCGTTATTTTAGTCGACTCGTCTTGTTTGTGTTTTGCCTGCAGGTATCTGTTAACTTGCCGTTTGCCACCATCGTCCACTTCATATTGGAAAATTATATCATCAAATTTACCTCCGATATCTTCCATTTCGGTTCCCAGTCGGAATGCATGACCGGCTCGGATTCCTCGTATCAAGAAGAGCATCAAAAGTTTCAATTGAAAAATAACACCATGATTGGTTTTTCTCAATCCCTGGGCAACTTCCGTGGCCTCCTCTGGAACAGACGACGACGCGCCGGCCAACGGTGGAGTTTGAGTAGCGTTTGCAAGGTTTTTGCGAGTTTTCTTGACAGGTGTGCCACGCCCTGAATCTTTGTTTAATTTATCTCTTTTATTCGTCATTTTCAGGTGGTATTCAATGACCCAAACTTTTCACTTAAGTTTTCACTCTACTTTTCTTTCTGTCTCAAACCGCGATGTTTTTCTTTTACACTAATTCAAACTTTTCTCTTAAAAAACGAAGGTTTAATCACCGAACTGTTGTCTCTTAAAATAAAAAACGACTGTCCTGATTGTGAAGTTTGACCTTCAATTTCTGCTAGTTTTGGTCGTCATGGCCAGTGCACGGGCTGCGTCTTATCCGTTTACTCCTAGATAAAATCACGTGACTTGCACTGATTAGACTTTGCCTGATATTACCGACTAAACTTTTTTATCACGAAATATTCAATATTGTTTTTTATTAGCTCTTTTTTTTTTTCAGTTTCAAATGGCCTTTAATTACCAGTACCCAGTTTTTTTCCCTCCACATTTCCCTTTAAGATTCTGATTGTCTCGTTGAAACGCATTCACCAGTTTAAGAGTTTTTCTCAAAAAATGAAGACACTGACGACGGATTCCTTGATCTGCAAACGAGCGACTGCACACAGACTACGAAACTGGAGCTTGAATATTTGTTGATGTTTCGTCATTGCCACTTCACATTATGTATGCTAGGCTGTTTATCGCGATGGAGGTTGGATTTATGTGCATCGCGTTTCTGTAGACTTTGCTTGGCTGTCTGTTTGTTGGCTTTCTTATCTATATACAGTCTTGATGCTCTGCTGCAGATGTTGCTTGTTGCCTGTGCTATAGCAAGAGCGAGACGTTTGCCAGGACATCGTATTTCAGTGAGCAACTAATCAAACATTTTGGGTATCGATTACCCTTCTCGCGTTGCTTTACATTTTCTCGATCTGATTTTTTTGAAGCTGCTAATTTGGCATCCACAATTTTTGTATTACGTTACAATGTAACCTATACAACGACTCATTCACAACATTTTCACTTAATTTTCCGGAAACATATTTTTACGTTATTTAAAAAACAAGTTGCGTAATAATGCAAAGGGTGAGCGTTCTTGCACAAACCTCACTCATTAAGTTTGCCATCTACCAAGCAATCTCGTTTGCTCTTCGTCGTTGGAGGGATTTATTCTAGAAAATATCCAGACTTAATCTTAAACATAAAATATTTCATTTGTTTCAGTTATAGTCGAGATTTGTATTAATAAATATGACCGTGAAAACGAACGTTCAAAGACAATTATTACCTGATGGGTACGACACAATACCACACGACATCACTACGACACTGAAATAGTTTGGTGAATTCGCAGGCTTTCAAAGGTTTGTTGTTGGAGGAGGGGTCCGCAAACGGCGTCCATCATGGATTTATCCGTCCCCGCCTCAGTACGAAACAAACCTTGAAAGGCGGCCGAACTGAAAATGGGAAGGCAGAGGCGAGAAAAGGTGACGACTTTGACGTCCTTAGGCGATTGAGTTGCAAATAAAATAAAATTTTATTTAGATTTGTCTTAACAAATTTGTGTTCACCCTTGAAAAAAAAAAACACTGGGGTATAGGTTACAAATATTGTTACCATTCATCACAATCTTGGCTGCGATTCTTCTTAAAATGTCACCTCCCCCACACGTTGCATCCAACCCCTTACCTGTTGCCTTTCGTCGGCATTGAAAATGTGCATATCTTTTATTATTTTTGTTTTCTTACCAGTCGTGATGCAGTAAAGGTTCCAGAATGTGTAGTTCTTCTGTGCTGTGATCTAAAGGTGAGGCCCAGTTCCGTTTCGTTACGACAGGGAACTTTGCTCGTTACCCAACCGAACTTGCTTCGTTTCTAGCGTCATTGTTAATTTATTTCTGCTAATGGAATGTCTCCCTTGCAGTACGTGACACTCTCGGTGAGTTATGTAATCTTTATTGACTATAATTGCATTTATCCATAATCAAATTATATAAAAGCGGACAAGGGCAGTGGTTCATATATTTGGTTACATATTGCATTGTTGCATGCACATTAAAGAGTTAACAAAAGATGAAAATACGAAAAGTTTCTCTCAAATTTCATTTTCACGCAGGGATGCTTCGTTTTCTTCCACGTTCATCCTTTTTTTTACCTTGCCCCAATTTTTTGTTAATGTTCCACCATATCGTTTGATATCTGCATTGGATAGAAGATAATCGACCAATCGAATAGCTTCATTGCGGCCTTCATCATCCAAAAGGGTAAGCATGGTAGTGTATATATCCAGGCAGTTCTTGCGCAACGCGTAAACTATGGCGATGCTTAGATCATCTTTGTCCTTGTGCAACACCAACTTTTTCACGGCGTCCTTGCCCAGCTTCTCCGCTACGCATCTGAGGAAGACGCTTAAAGCATTTTCAACTCTAGATCTGAGTAGACTTGCGGTACCCCATGCACTACGTTTGGTGCTTCCATTCCAATGGCTGGCTGTGATAGTATCCATAAAGAGCGCTAATTGCTTTTCGTTTCCATAATCCAGGTAAAATTGCAAAATATTTATCGAATAATTCCGGCCCTGTTTACGCATTTTCGCTATCAATTTTTCCGTTGCGCTCGAAAAAAATATCTTTTGAACAATGTCAGGCCCGTTATCTTTCATGTAGATGTCCAGCAACTCTCGCAAATCTGCTGGTAGAAGATCTAACACGGCCCAGACGGTTCGAGTACCTTCCCAAAGCATCAGACGAACGAGGAAGGCGCCTTTACCAATATCGTGAAGCAAAAGTATTTTGATGGCTTCTGCGTCCAGTATCTTCGCCATATTTTCCACGAATGCTTCTCTGTTTTTATTACGCTCAGCTTCTCTGGTAAAAAGAGCGTTAGCGAAGGTATTCCAAATACTAAATTTCTTTTCTTGGATACAATAGACAGAGGTGGCGGAATTGGCAAATTCAGACAGTTGTTCTTTACTACCGTAAAGTAGGCAAAACCTTGTTACCGGGACCATATGGCGATAGCGACGTTGATGTTCGTTCCAGTCCATCGGTATTGCAGATAGGAATTTATCAAACATTTTTTGATGTTCGTTATTCGCTTGGCGTTCTTCTATCTGTTCTCGGGCCGCTGCAGGTAAAGCAGCTAACATGACGTCCAAGATTTGTGTGTAACCTCCTAACGCGATCCATTCGACCAGTTGACCGTTGTCGCAGAAGATGAGTTGTTCGACAGCCTGTGCACCCAATCTTCTCAAAACGCATTTGAAGGTACCTTCTAGATTATTTGCATAAAAGATGGCGTAATGGTCTTTGCACATGCCACGGACGAGCTTTGCCCATTTGCTATTCATTGTTAGAAAACATTCAAGCTCTTCGTTACTGAATTTGTCAAGAAGATTCGGTAATAAGGAGATGAAATCACCAGGCGTTTTTATTGCGGCATCTAAAAGACGTTTCATCCAGTTGACACGTCCTTCGGCAGAAATCGACTTGGAAAGAAATTGTGCATCGATGTGTTCCAGTGCGTTAAGGTTCCTCTCATCGTGGAAAATCAGTGTATTAAAAAACTCGAACCCAACAGGATCATCCTCAGTCATTGTCTTGGCCAGAATGTTTATCAAACGGGAGTGTTTAACAATTGCTGAACGCATGGATTTCACAAGGGTCAACTGTGATTCTGGTCCCATAATTTCTTTAACAGCCTTCATGATTAACTGTAACGTTTCAATTTTCCCACTTGTCATAGCATCCCAGAAAGCACCGTGAAGAAATCCATTTTTGCTGATTAATGCAGTCTGCAGCTCGTCATCAGGAAGAACCTCTTTCACAAATTGCAGCATTACACGAAACATTTCTTCTTGGCCGTAAACGGCTGCCAGGTAAGCTAACGTGTAAGGATTAGTTCCGTATCTGTACGTCATGTAATGAACAATTCCTTCGGCTGCTTTCTTTGTTTCCGGAACATTAGAAAGCAAATCTCGTGAGACTGTTTCGAGTATAACTTGAAGGTTTTTCGTTTCGCCTTGATAGGTCACGTTGTGCAACTCGGTCATCACGAGCGAATTTTTTTCCGGTAGCCACTTGCTTTTGGCATTTTGATGGTGATAATTGTAAACCCATTGTAAGCGATTGGGTGCTGAAACAAACATTTTCCACGGTAGTTGAATTAGGACGTTAGTTAGCTCCATTTCTCTTAAGGCATTTGCCAGTTTCTCAACTTCAGCTTGTTTGAAGACATCTTCATCTAACGTAAACGCCTCGTTCACAACTTGCACTAGTGCAACGTCACCAGCTGTACGTAACACTAGTTGGAAGAGGGGTTTCAAAAGACTCTTGTAACATTCGTGGTTGAGGAAAAAAATTAGCAGTTTGTGCCAGTTAGAAAACATGAAGCGGGGAAATTGTTTGCGCAGTCGTGTCATTTCATCTTGCACAATTTTCTGGTGTTTAATCATGAAGTCAAGTAATGGAGAAAAAAAAATCTTGTTTTCTTCCTGGCTTAGGCGAGACTCGTGCAATTTAAGATTTGGCGCATACTCATGTATTGCTTGTATCATAGGATAGATGTTATTTTCTTCTGATCCGTCATGCCAATCAATAAATCGTTGGAGTCCATCATGCTTCCGTTCATAAAAGAATGTTAGAAAATTAGGCCCGGATGAAGCCAGGAAAACGTCCAAGTCCGACTGTTTGAAAAGTGGTTTTATCAGCTTTAGAATCTCACTTTTATCAATAGTCAAATCTATAAATCGACTAAATAATTCAAATATATTGGCGTGGTATCTTTCGATAGCAACAGTCACAGCGTTTTCCTGGGAACCTTTTTCTATGAAGACACGATAAAAGTCGTTGGTGAGATGCGTGAAATTTTCGGGTAATTCGGATTTCGGCATCGGATCGGTTATAGTACGCCATTTTTCATGATTGACCATCTCGTGCAGCATGCAATCAATGAAGAGTTGAACACCTTGGTATTGCAAACCAACCAAGATTTCTGAACCGATCAACTCTCTGGTTGGTTTCTCATCCAGAAGCTTGTTGCGAAGATCCTCATCAAGACGAAATCCTCCGTACAGGTAATTGGCCATCAAGTACTCGGCGTAGGTTCGATGCAAAAATTGAAATTCACCTTTCCTGTTTAGCGTTAACAAGCCAAAACAAACGCTCCCTTCTTCTCGTTTCTTATATTGCTTTTCAATTGTGGCTGCAGACTCATTGGATTTACCCAAAAGACAATCAATGTGCGTCTGATCGGAGACGATTGTCTTTACAGCCAAGTCTCTTAGGTAAATCTCTAAACATTCCATGTGGTCTTCTAGTGAATTATGAAGAATGTGATTGTTCACTTGCTGCACTTTGGCTTTCTCTTGTCGATAAATTTCACGCTTTTTCTTGAACAGTCGCCCGTACAAGGTGTCCAGGTTTAAATTGGAGTCAAGATCTTTAAGAAGTGCATTTAATTTGCATCCGTTTTGAATGATGTCGTCAACTTGCGACTCGAAGCAGTCTGCGACAATGTGACACTGTAACGGGATTCCGATAAAAGATCTTTCGTTGCCTTTTAAGCTTTTTGACAAACGTTCAACGATGGATGTTGCAATGGATCTTACTTCTGCATCCGCATCCACTTTCAATTGCTTCTTCCAATATCCAGAAAGGTAATTGATTTGATCTTCTTGACTGAAATCTCTCAAGGTATAGGCAAGCTGGAACAATGAATCTTGGAGTTTTCTGTTCAAGTGTGGTCGGGTAGTTATGTAAAGTGCATTTAAATTCGTTAATCTGATTGCTTCAATCAAGGAAATGCATTTGTCCTGACACTGGATGGGGATCTCGTCAAATCCGTCCAGCATGACAACAATCCCATCTCCCGTCTGCAACTTGTGCCTCAGCAAAGACTGGGCAAAAGGACTTTCTCTCACGTTAGGTATATTTGCGATAAAAAATTTGATTGCTTCTACCTTCTGATCAACCTCATCCGAATTAAACTGACGCAGGGCTCCAATATGATCAACCAAATCCATTTTGATAATCCAGTTATCCGGTTTCTCGTTTCTCATTTTCCTGTAGTAATTTGACAACATGGTGGATTTTCCAGTCCCGGCAACATCTGATACAACGACTACCCGATTCTCCCATTCTTCTAAAGGTGTTAAGTCTTTTTCAGGGATTCTGTTATCCAGCCATGCAGAGTCAGTCGAATGACGTCTCTTCTCAAAAATTTTTTTTATTTTAAGCCATAATTCTTGTTTTTCTCGATCGTCTACGAACCATTCGATATTGTTTTCTACTGTGACCCTCAACTTTCCAAGCAGTTCGTCTTTGGTGCAATAGGTTTCATCCACTAGTTCGTAAAAAAACGTATCATCGAACGGTAAGATTATTTCTCTTTCGATGTAGAGTTCTTCGTCAAATGCTGGGACGAAATCATGTAAAGGAATGTTGACAACTTTCTTGCCCACTAGCAATTCCTCCATGGAATTATCGTCGATGACCTCTTCTCGGTTACCAATTTTAGTTAGTTTACGCACAGTTTGAACTGTTCCTTGAAACGAAACTTCTTTATCAAGTAATTTTTCCATGCAGTTGTCACTTAATTGTGTGAACTTGAGATCGTCTCGTGTTTCAACGACATCGTGACATAAAATGATCACTTTTTTATTTGTTAGTCGCGTTTGATTGTCCCCGATTAGGTTTTCGTAGTAACTGTCATGTTCCGCATGGCCGTCTTTGCAAACGACAACGAGAAGTTGATGTTCTAATTTAAATGCATCCTTGTTGCTCGCAGAAGTGGTTTTTAACCCTTTGGATGATGACATCAAGTAGCTATCGTCCCGTTTGAATTTTTCGAGTGTTTTCAGCGCTGCGCTTACTTTCACTGCAGTGCGTTTGGGAAACGCAGTTCTAATTCGCTCGATTTTGTTTGGTGAATCCAACAGCGTCTTCAACTTTTCTGTCATTTCATCAATTGCAACAGCATTGAATTCTATCGCTTCTTGCAGTTTCGTTTGGTAATTGATTGAAACAGACGTCATACGTAACGAAGTCAATTTTTGTTCGCCTTGATGTAATATCTCCTGTCCTTGTTTCGATGTCAAAAATTCAGATTTTTTCAGCTTGAACCAATCCAACATGTTTCTAAGAATAAAATCCGACTGGAAATCTGCTTTGTTCAGTTTGTAATATTCTCCGACTTCCTCAGTAAGTAAATTTCCCAAATGGACCTCGTTGGGCGTGTTGACGACAAAGACGAGTTTGTCGAAGAAACTGTTAATCTCGTTATCGGTTGCATTCCTTTTCAACTTTGTAGCAGGTTCTTCAACATTTACTTGTCGCAATTTTCCCCAAAAGGCGTGACCTGGATCAATTTCGATCTTGTAACGGGCAACTGGATGTCTTCTAAACTTGAACATTTCATCGTCAGTGTTGACAGTTATCAATTGAATTTCTTTCTTTAGGAGATTTTCCGAGTTGAAGCCAATGTTGGTGCATATAATGCAGTCCTGGATGTCATCCCCTCGTGATAGTATGCCGCAATACGAGCTGAAGTATTTCAACAGACTGAAATCGCCTTCTGTTTCGTTGAACAACTGCCCTGCCGTTATTTTAGTCGACTCGTCTTGTTTGTGTTTTGCCTGCAGGTATCTGTTAACTTGCCGTTTGCCACCATCGTCGACTTCATATTGGAAAATTATATCATCAAATTTACCTCCGATATCTTCCATTTCGGTGCCCAGTCGGAATGCGTGACCGGCCCGGATTCCTCGTATCAAGAAGAGCATCAAAAGTTTCAATTGAAAAATAACACCATGATTGGTTTTTCTCAATCCCTGGGCAACTTCCGTGGCCTCCTCTGGAACAGACGACGACGCGCCGGCCAACGGTGGAGTTTGAGTAGCGTTTGCAAGGTTTTTGCGAGTTTTCTTGACAGGTGTGCCACGCCCTGAATCTTTGTTTAATTTATCTCTTTTATTCGTCATTTTCAGGTGGTATTCAATGACCCAAACTTTTCACTTAAGGTTTCACTCTACTTTTCTTTCTGTCTCAAACCGCGATGTTTTTCTTTTACACCAATTCAAAAGTTTTCTCTTAAAAAACGAAGGTTCAATTACCGAACTGTTGTCCCTTAAAACAAAAAAACGACTGTCCTGCTTGTGAAACTTGAGCTTCAATTTCTGCTAGTGTTGGTCGTCATGGTCAGTGCACGGGCTGCGACTTATCCGTTTAGTCCTAGATAAAATCACGTGCCTTGCACTGATTAGAGTAGACTTTGCCTGACTGAACCGATAAAACTGTTATCACGAAATGTAAAAAAAAAATTTTATTAGGTCTTTTTTCGTCAGTATCAAATTTAATTAAAAAATTTTCAGTTGTTTTCCCTATACGTTTCCCTTTTAAGATTCTGATTGTCTCGTTGAAACGCATTCACCAGTTTATGAGTTTTTCTCAAAAAATGAAGGCACTCTCGACGGAATCCTTGATCTTCAAACGAGTGACTGCACACGGACTACGAAGCTGGAGCTTGAATATTTGTTGATGCTTCGTCATTGCCACTTCACATTATGTATGCTAGGCTGTTTATCGCGATGGAGGTAGGATTTATGTGCATCGCGTTTCTGTAGACTTTGCTTGGCTGTCTGTTTGTTGGCTTTCTTATCGATATACAGTCTTGATGCTCTGCTGCAGATTTTGCTTGTTGCCTGTGCTATAGCAAGAGCGAGACGTTTGCCAGGACATCGTATTTCATTGAGCAACTAATCAAACATTTTGGGTATCGATTACCCTACTCGCGTTGCTTTACATGTTCTTGATCTAATGTTTGTGAGGATTTTCATTCTGTTTAGCCACTTTTGCCATTTGGAAATAACAGTTTAACAACCCTGGAAAAGGGTTTGAAAGGATACCTATCTAAGAGGAGAGGTCCGCAAATGTCATGGCAAATTTGACTGTCCCCGCCTCTGGTTTTAACGAACCATAAAAGGCGGTCAGATTTTAAGGGAAGACGAACGCGTAAACTTGTGAGAAAAGGACAACAACCTGGATGACGAAGCCAAGGTAATCTAGCTGTGAATAAAATTCAGTGGACGAATAGTTGAACAGATTTTGATTCTTCATTAGAAAATAAGATGTTCAGTATAAGCTGTGATGCAAACGACTGAGAATAAAATAAAACATTGTGGATTGTAGACACGTACTAGCACCAGTCAACACCTCCTGAAAAAATAAAGCTGGTAAATAGGTTTTAAAATTTTATTAGACCTACCTCTCCCTTACGATTATGGCTGCGCCCCCAGAAAGGTAACCACTCCCCCACGTTGCCATAACCCCTACCTGTTCACCGTATCGACTTGTTCAGGAAATGACCTAGTCTTTTTCCAGTCAGTCGCGTTTCGTCAACGGTTCTAGATGGCATCTAATTTTGTACAGTGAAGCCAGTGAACATTGTTAGTTACTCGCCTTACCTGTTTGCCTTGGCTGTTATTAATTTTCTGCCTGTTTTTTCGCTCACTACCACGTCCCATTGTCGCCTTTACAGCGCATACCTGTTCCGGTAAGTCAAATCGTCTGTTGGTGAATCAACTAATTGCCTTTATTGGAGATCATATCGGTAGAGAAGAGTATCGTTCATAATTGCATCACTGATCCAACTTTAAAAGTGAAAAAAAAAGAAAAATGAAGTAAAAACAAAGACGAACTAAAAAATTTCATAGTTTTATTTTTTGAAAATTTGTTTACATTTGTCTTCACTTAGCGACCG
The DNA here is from genome assembly GCF_020631705.1 of Daphnia magna. NCBI lineage: Eukaryota > Metazoa > Arthropoda > Branchiopoda > Diplostraca > Daphniidae > Daphnia > Daphnia magna. The sequence continues at coordinate 11,536,895 of NC_059185.1, read as the reverse complement.
CCTATTTGTTTCCAAATAACGTTCGACTAGCTGCCCCACCATTCGAACTGGGCAAATTGACATCGGTAATAGTTAATTGCATCATGACGTCCAAGAAAGCGACAGGCAAATAAGAAATAATCTCAACTTGGTCTTTTAGGTCTAGTAGAGAAATATACGTTCGTTACTAGAACTGCGACGACGGGGGCGCTGTCCCAGTTTCTTGTAGACGCGTTGGAGGAAATCGTCGATCTTGTCGGCACTCGTCTTGTCCCGTAAGCATGCTATTCGCCATTCTATGTTTTTTCGTAAAGTGTTTTGTTCCCTGTGCGTGACCGTGATGAGTGCAATGAACTTCGATAAATGGTCCGTGCATGCGTAGGCCAAGAAGAAATTCAATGGATTCATGTTGTAGTCAAGCATTTTTGAAATTAGCGCTCGATTCGGGAAAAACACGCTTTGTATGATGACGTGCGAATCGGCCGCCAGGTGATTGTTAAACTCCTCCCGAGTCATTAATGAAAAACGATCTAATATGGACCAGGCGAACTCTTCTCCCCCCAAAAACGCCACGTAAACAATGAAGGTGCCTTCACCTACGTTATGCAGCAGAAGTTTTCTCAAATCATTTGTGTCCAATTTGTTCAAGAAAAGTTCCGTCAGTTCTTGAAATTCCGATTCACAGTTTAATCGGTTTTCACCAATGTCGCTAAAGAGGTTACTCCAACGACTAATCGTCTTTCCTCCAATTTCGTGCACGACCGTGATGGTATCGACTAATTGCGATAATTGTTCACCAGTGCCATTTTCCAGGCAATATTTTAATGTCTTTATTTGATTGGAATAATTGTATGTGTACTTGGACAGTGCGAGTTTTGTAGACAAAATCTCCAACACCATTTGAGGTCCGTTGTCTTCCAGTTGTTTCTTGACCGCCTCTTGATTCACACTGGACAGAGATGCGAGCATTGTGTTAAACATTGAAGTGTGTCCGTAAAATGCGACCCAAGCGATGACTTTCCGATCGTCACTGAGAATCAGCTCTTCGACGGCTCTTTCGCCCAACTGTTTCGAAATGCAATCGAAAATTTGTTTTAGCTTGGGAAGACAGTCATTTGTGCCGTAATTTGGTCGACTTATTATTTCCGCCCATATGCTGGATGGGCTTGTTCGCTTGTCGTTTGTTGAAGTAATTGATTTCACGAAACAGCTGAACTCTTCGTTAGTGTTCAAGACGATGACAATGTTATATAGCATGTCGTAGATAGACCATATGAAGGTGCCTACAATGAGATCAAATAAGCGATTGATCCATTTGTCAATCCCTATGGCAGATATCGATCCACGAATAAATGATTGATCCAAGTACCTAATTAAGGTGATGTTGTTGTCGAAGAAGATCAACTCGTTTAAATGTTCGTATCCTTGAGGATCGTCTTCGACAAAAATGTTGGCTACATGATTTAACAGTTGAATTTCGATTACTGTTGTGAAGTCAAATTTTTTTTGAATTATGAAGGATTTTTTCGCTAAATCGAGTAGGTACTCGTTTCCTATGATTTTCTTGACAGCCTTCAAGATGGACAGGTACATTTCATTTTTTTTGTATTTCATAGCGTCGTCATAAGCATTGTCAAGGAACTTGCCACTGTGGTTTAGTGCGGCATGGAACGCGTCGCGGGAAAGGCCTTTTTTTAAACAATTGAGCATGTTGCATAAGATCGGCTCGTGATTGCAAGCTGCCGCCAGGTAAATGAGCGTGAAAGGCGCTTCTCCTCTTTTTGTCAGACATCCAATTAATTTCTCTGCCTCCTCTTTCTTTTTAGGATCACTAGAAGTAAGATTTTGATTCACCATAGCCAGTAAACTTTCGATGGCTTTCTCATCGCCGCGAAAGATGTTAAGATGCAATTGAGTCAGATTGTACGGGTCGGTTCCTGGCTGCTGGTCCAGCATGTTTGTAGCAGATTCGTAACGACTGTAAACTTTATGCAAAACTGCAGGCGACATTTGGAGAATAAAACGTGATACTTCAGGTGCCAAAGGTTGATTGGTGCTGCCATCTGACGGACAGCAATCCAATAAAACATTTGAAACTGTTTCCATGTCAGACTGCTGGGGCATAGTATCCTTCGTTTCAAAGGCCAACCGTAGGATATCAGATAGCAGTTGACCATCGCACGTTCGTGAAAGAAGCTTCAAAAGTGGTCGCAAAAGAAAGGTAAAATTATCGTCACGAACGAACAACTTCAGCATCCCCTGCCAATGATCCGCCATGGCTGCTAGTGGATGATTGGCTATCATAGCTGGTACTTGGATGACGGAATAGAGTCTCGCACGGGCAACTTCTTCCATGACGTCTTTCAGGGTGTCTTCGTACTTGGTCATGAAATCCAGCAATCGGCGAAAAATGTTCTTTTGTTCTTGCTGATTTAGACGAGTGTTTTGCAGTGTATGATGAGGCAAATGATTGCAAAATTGTTTCGTGATGTAAAGGATGTCGGTCTTTTCTGCTGTTGCGTCGTCGTACCAGTCGACAAATTGAAGGAAACCGGCGCAGTTTCGTCTATAATAAAAGCCTAGTAGAAAATCTTCGCGATTCTCTTTGCATATGGCGTGCACCATTTTTCGAACTTTGCTTTTTTCAAGTATCACATCCATGCAACAAGTTAAAAATGTAAATATATTCATGTATTCTTTACGAACAGCTAGACTGAAGCAGTTACGCCATGGTTTTTGGACGGATGAATCATAGCAGTCATTTGTGAAATTCTTCAAATGAACCGGTATTTCGTAGTTTTCGTTTCTGTTGATTGTGTCACGCCACTTTTCACCTTTAAGAATTTCAATGAGCATGAAATCGAAAAACAATTGAACACCTCCGTACTCTTCATCAGCCAAAAATTGAAAACTGATCAGCTGTCTCACAGGTTTTTTATCCAGCAGCTTGTTGCGAAGCTTATCATCAAGACGAAATCCTCCGTACAGGTAATTGGCCATCAAGTACTCGGCGTAGGTTCGATGCAAAAATTGAAATTCACCTTTCCTGTTTAGCGTTAACAAGCCAAAACAAACGCTCCCTTCTTCTCGTTTCTTATGTTGCTGTTCGATTGTGGCTGCAGACTCATTGGATTTACCCAAAAGACAATCAATGTGCGTCTGATCGGAGACGATTGTCTTTACAGCCAAGTCTCTTAGGTAAATCTCTAAACATTCCATGTGGTCTTCTAGAGAATTATGAAGGATGTGATTGTCCACTTGCTGCACTTTGGCTTTCTCTTGTCGATAAATTTCACGCTTTTTCTTGAACAGTCGCTCGTACAAGGTGTCCAGGTTTAAATTGGAGTCGAGATCTTTGAGAAGTGCTTCTAAATCGCATCCGTTTTGAATGATGTCGTAAACTTGCGACTCGAAGCAGTCTGCGACAATGTGACACTGTAAGGGGATTCCGATAAAAGATCTTTCGTTGCCTTTTAAGCTTTTCGACAAACGATCAACGATGGATGTTGCAATGGACCTTACTTCTGCATCCGCATTCACTTTCAATTGCTTCTTCCAATATCCAGAAAGGTAATTGATTTGATCTTCTTGATTGAAATCTCTCAAGGTGTAGGCAAGCTGGAACAATGAATCTTGGAGTTTTCCGTTCACGTGTGGTCGGGTAGTTATGTAAAGTGCATTTAAATTCGTTAATCTGATTGCTTTTATCAAGGAAATGCATTTTTCCTGACACTGGATGTCGATCTCGTCAAATCCGTCCAGCATGACAACAATCCCATCTCCCGTCTGCAACTTGTGCCTCAGCAAAGACTGGGCAAAAGGACTTTCTCCCACGTTAGGTATATTTGCGATAAAAAATTGTATTGCTTCTACCTGCTGATCAACCTCGTCCGGATTAAACTGACGCAGGGCTCCAATATGATCAACCAAATCCATTTTGATAATCCAGTTATCCGGTTTCTCGTTTCTCATTTTCCTGTAGTAATTCGACAACATGGTGGATTTTCCAGTCCCGGCAACATCCGATACAACGACTACCCGATTTTCCCACTCTTCTAGGGGCGTCAATTGTTTTTCGGGGATTCTGTTGACCAGCCATGCAGAGTCATTTGATTGATGTCTCCTCTCAAAAATTTTTTTTATTTTATTCCATAATTCTTTTTTTTCTCTGTCGTCGACGAACCATACGATGTTGTTTCCCACTGTGACCTTCAACTTTCCAAGCAGTTCGTCTTTGGTGCAATGGGTTTCATCCACTAGTTCGTCAAAAAACGTATCATCGAACGGTAAGATAATTTCTCTTTCGATGTAGAGTTCTTCGTCAAATGCTGGGACGAAATCATGTAAAGGAATGTTGACAACTTTCTTGCCCACTAGCAATTCCTCCATGGAATTATCGTCGATGACCTCTTCTCGGTTACCATTACCAGTTAGATCACGCACAGTTTGAACTGTTCCTTGAAACGAAACTACTTTATCAAGTAATTTTTCCATACAGTTGTCACTTAATTGTGTGAACTTGAGGTCGTCTCGTGTTTCAACGCCATCGTGACATAAAATGATAATTTTTTTATTTGCTAGTCGCGTTTGATTGTCCCCGATTAGATTTTCGTAGTAACTGTCATGTTCCGCATGGCCGTCTTTGCAAACGACAACGAGAAGTTGATGACAAGTTCCTAATTTAAATGCATCTTTGACGCTTGCAGAAGTTGTTTTTAACCCTTTGGATGATGACATCAAGTAGCTATCATCGCGTTTGAATTTTTCGAGTGTTTTCAGCGCTGCGCTTACTTTAACTGCAGTGCGTTTGGGAAACGCAGTTCTAATTCGCTCAATTTTGTTTGGTGAATCCAACAGCGTCTTCAACATTTCTGTCATTTCATCAATTGCAACAGCATTGAATTCTATCGCTTCTTGCAGTTTCGTTTGGTAATTGATTGAAACAGACGTCATACGTAACGACGTCAATTTTTGTTCGCCTTGATGTAATATCTCCTGTCCTTGTTTCGATGTCAAAAATTCAGATTTTTTCAGCTTGAACCAATCCAACATGTTTCTAAGAATGAAATCCGACTGGAAATCTGCTTCGTTCAGTTCGTAATATTCTCCGACTTCTTCAGTAAGTAAATTTCCCAAGGTGACCTCGTTGGGCGTGTTGACGACAAAGACGAGTTTGTCGAAAAAACTGTTAATCTCGTTATCGGTTGCATTCCTTTTTAATTTTGTAGCAGGTTCTGCAACATTTATTTGTCGCAATTTCCCCCAAAAGGCATGACCTGGATCGATTTGGATCTTGTAACGGGCAACTGGGTGTCCTGTAAACTGGAATATTTCATCGGCAGTGTTGACAGTTATCAATTGAATTCCTTTACTTTGGATATCCGAGTTGAAGCCAATGTTGGTGCATATAATGCAGTCCTGGATGTCATCCCCTCGTGATAGTATGCCGCAATACGAGCTGAAGTATTTCAACAGACTGAAATCGCCTTCTGTTTCGTTGAACAACTGCCCTGCCGTTATTTTAGTCGACTCGTTTTGTTTGTGTTTTGCCTGCAGGTATCTGTTAACTTGCCGTTTGCCACCATCGTCGACTTCATATTGGAAAATTATATCATCAAATTTACCTCCGATATCTTCCATTTCGGTGCCCAGTCGGAATGCGTGACCGGCCCGGATTCCTCGTATCAAGAAGAGCATCAAAAGTTTCAATTGAAAAATAACACCATGATTGGTTTTTCTCAATCCCTGAGCAACTTCCATGGCCTCCTTTGGAACAGACGACGACGCGCCGGCCAACGGTGGAGTTGGAGCAGCGTTTGCGAGGTTTTTGCGAGTTTTCTTGGCAGGTGAGCCACGCCCTGCATCTTTGTTTAAATTACCTCTTTTATTCGTCATTTTCAGGTGGTATTCAATGACCAAAACTTTTCACTTAAGTTTTCACTCTACTTTTCTTTCTGTCTCAAACCGCGATGTTTTTCTTTTACACCAATTCAAAAGTTTTCTCTTAAAAAACGAAGGTTCAATTACCGAACTGTTGTCCCTTAAAATAAAAAACAACTGTCCTGATTGTGAAGTTTGAGCTGCAATTTCTACTAGTTTTGGTCGTCATGGCCAGTGCACGGGCTGTGTCTTATCCGTTTAGTCCTAGATAAAATCACCTAACTTGCACTGATTAGACTTTGCCTGACAAAACCGATTAAACTCTTTTATCACGAAATGTCCAACATCTTTTACCAGCTCTTTTTTTCGTCAGTTTTAAATGGCCTTTAATTACCAATATTCAGTTTTTCTCCCTCTACGTTTCCCTTTTAAGATTCTGATTGTCTCGTTGAAACGCATTCACCAGTTTAGGAGTTTTTTCTCAGAAAATGAAGGCACTGACGACGGAACACTTGTTCTGCAACGAACGACTGCACACAGACTACGAAGCTGAAGCTTGAGTATTTGTTTATTCTTCATCATTTCACAGGATGTGGATTGTTTATCGCTATGGAGGTTGGACTTATGTGCATCGGTCTTTCATATAGACTTGGCTGACTGTTTTGGCTTTCTTATCGATATAGTGCCCATGCTTTGCTGTAGATTGTGCTTGTTGCCTGCGGTGTTGCAACATCGAGACGTTTTTCAGGGCGTTGTATTTCTGTGAGGAACCAATCAAACATTTGTGCGTGTCGATTATCCTTCTAGTGTTGCGTTATACATGTTCTCCATCTGATATTTGTGAGGCTGCTAATTTGCCATACGCAGTTTCCGTATAACGTTACAATCTAACCGATTCGACGATTCTTTGAGACAGCATGTTCACTCAATTATCCTGAAATGCAATTTTACGTTATTTAAAAAACAAGTTGCGTAATAATCTAAAGGGTGGGCGTTCTTGTACAAGCCACGGGCAAGATTTGCCCGTTTACCAAGCACTCTCGTTTGCTCTTTGCGATTGAAGTGACTATGTTTGGATCCAAGCTCTTCGTGATTAAATTTTACTAGTAAGTTAAGTTAGCTGGAATTTTGATTTTAGTGTTGAATAGGCGATTCATTGTCGTGCCCGGCATCAAGATGTTGCAGTGCGTAGTGGAAGAGCGACTCGTTCAGATATAAAAATTCATCAAGGTCACGTCTCAGTCATATAATATTTATCAATCGGACATCTTAGAAGCAATTCCTAGTCGCCTGAACATCGCAAAGTTAAATTAGCTGACTCCCCTTATTGTGTCCTATATTTTCATGTATCTAAAATCAAATTAGACAAAAGCATTGTTGTGTCTACATTTTTTAACATTTTTCACCTAAAGCCATTTATGTTCTATAATCACTTCGTCCATTCCGGTATTTGCTATATAGGGCTGTTGTAGAATTGTCCAGCATTGCCTGTCCTCGTTAGCCTTCGGCTGTTTTGTCCCATCGTTCCCTAACCCTTGACTTGTAGAATTGTCCAGCATTGCCTGTCTTTGTTAGCCTTCGGCTGTTTTGTCCCATCGTTCCCTAACCCTTGACTGTAGGCGACCCTCTCCCCCTTTGCCCTCTCGAGAGAAGAAGAACGAGAAAAGCAGAGAGTAACATGGGTGCTTGTGGAATGGACGTTGATTTTGGCTCGGGCCTAAATACAGAACCTTAATTCGGCTTTCGGTGTTTTATTTCGACTTTTCCGCAACAGGGCGGGCGCTATGGTCGCCACAGAACGTTGTAAACGAATTGTTTAAATACTTGTTGGACGTCCAGAGACCGAATCGCTCTGTGTTTGATCAACTGTCAAAAAGCTGCAGTACCTAAATTGAAAATTACTTTTCCTCTATCGTCCTGTAGCGCACGTTTGTTGTCACTTGCAACACCTGTTCATTCTCATTCAACTCAATCGGCTATGCAGAATCGCAAATGGATATTAACCAGGACTTGGTTGCTATTGAGCGCATTTATAAAGCAGCTATCAACACCCCTGTTTATTATCTGTCTACCAACTTAGCTCGTCATTGGTTCTGTAAGGTAATAAGCTTCAAAAACCCTTACATTTGTTTTTTTTTAAGACATTTTGTTTCAGGAAAATGATGGCGATTTTAACTTTTGTGGCCGCAGTTTTACTCGTCCTAGCGGGTGTTAGCCAAGCACAGAATTCCTACTGTCGCATCACTACTTGCCGTGTGCCGGGCACAGAAAACACTCTCTGCAAGTTTTCGGTAACGTGCTATTCAGAAAATAATAATTGTTAATCAACATTTTCTATAATAAAAAAGCGATTTTGTCGTCATTCGAATTAGAATACTAGTTGGGGAGCGGCTTGCCAACCGGCATATCCAACAAAATCTACCATAAGCGCAGCAGAAATCACCATTATCTTGAACGTGCATAACAGTTACAGACGTCAGGTAGCAAAGGGACTCGAGGCTCGCGGGGCTCCAGGTCCTCAACCACCAGCTTCCAACATGAGACAATTGGTAATTTCAAAATACGAATTTAGCTCTGAATGTCATTTATCATTCGTCATGGATGCCATATTTTTTCCCGATAGAAATGGGACAATGAGCTCGCCGTCATGGCTCAAACACACGCCCAACAATGTGTCTACAAGCACGACTCTTGCAGAAATGTTGGTAAGCATCACGACGCTTGTGAAATGGTTGAAAACAAAACGGACAAATGATCAGGTCAGCCATTTTCCAAAACTTGTTTAGCACGCTTCGTTGTTGGACAAAATAATTACATTTCCGGATCTTCCATCGACAATTTGGCAACTTCCGACTGGAAAACGGCGATCAAGGCCTGGTACGATGAAGTGCTTTACATGAAAAGCGCTTACGTTAGGAATTTCCCGTAAGTAAAATGACAAATTATGTGTTTCAAAGTGATGACTATAAGCGTTTTTGTTGTACAGGTTGCGTCCGAATCCACCGATACCAAACCCACCAGGTGCTATTGGTCACTACACGCAAGTTGTATGGGCTAACACCTACACCGTAGGCTGCGGAGTCGCCTACTATAAATCTACGGCCGTAAGAGAATAAGCGAAATATCAATAACAATTTTCGTTGTCATTTTAAATAAATTCTTTTTGTTATTATCGGTTTCAGCTTTTTGGGCCAAAGCTTCCCTACAATAAATTTTACGTCTGCAATTATGGGCCAGCGGGAAATTTTATCAATGGACCCGTCTATGCCCAAGGATCGGCTGGATCCGCCTGCCCTGCAGGGACGAAAAACAATGATGGCTTATGCGCTTGAGCTGAAAAGCTCCTGCTTTTTTTCGGTCTGGTTAATTTGATATTAATGAATGTATTCTATTTGTATCAAGACCGGTCACTGAAATTTCGATGTGAAAGGAAACAGTACACGAATAAGAATTGGCTTAGCACGGAGTTGTAATTGGCTTGGCGTTTCGTCTAGTTCATAGGAAAATGGAGCATAAAATCCATCAAAAAAGAAAATTACTTCGTGAGTTCGCATAATAGTTTATTATTAGGGTTTATTTTCCCACATACGATTGGCATCGAACTGTCAGCGTTATAAAACCTCAAGAGAATCACAACAGCCTTTCCTTTCCAACATTGCGAATCATTGCCCTGGTTAAATCACAAAATTAAATGGCACTCTTCCAATCGTAGACAATTTGAAAATCTTGCCTCAGTTTTAAATTGAGCATCTCTATTCGGAATGGTAAAGGACAGAAAACGATCTTCACTAAGTTCAAACCAGGCAGCATTCGAATTCATTAGCAGACGAATGTTATGTAGTGGCGGCATCGTCGGCTCGAGATCGGTTATGGAAGTCGTGGCTTGCTCAAGTTTGTGAACCTGCGTTTCGCTATTTGTTGTGTTATGGGGAAAACTATAACGAAACATTGATCGTCTGAGAGTTTGATGCAAAATGGACAAAAAAATACCCAAGATCAAACGAGAAAAGGTGCCGGAAAGAGACAATGATGTATCCAATTCGAGTTCTCTTAGCGTTTCTGGGCCGACAATTCCTCAACGGCCTTACAAATTAGGTATTTGAAACCATTTATTTCTTCTATTTTAATGAAAATTATCACATGTTATCTTATTTTGCAGCCCATCAAATATTGAGCTTAACAGGAATCAATCTTCAAACAAAGAGTGTTATTGTATGTTGAATGGTAAATTCTGATGGTTCCTCCTTGCTGATTTTGGTCTCTCTTAGGGCTTCGTTGAATTGACATTACTCCCACAGAAAGAATTCCGTCAAGTATTTCTAAATGCCAAACAATGCAGAATATACAAAATCACCCTGAATGACAATCTTGAGCTCCAATTCCAATATTTTGATCCAACCCAAGAAATCTGCTCAGATTCATCTACGTAAGTAGCCAGCTGCAAACCTTGCATTGCACACATGTTAAACATCCTATCTTTATTTTGTTTACAAAGAAAAAGTCTTGAAGTGTTTACACCTGCACATCAGGAAGCTGTTTCTTCTACCGATCCTGATGCAAACTTGGGTGAACTTATTATCAGAATACCTTCAGAAGCACAACATTTGATGACAGAAGGCCGTTCTCTGAGAATTGGTATAGAATTCTCTCTGGAGCAACCTGCAGGTGGACTTCATTTTGTTGTGCCTCCTGGAGAAGGAACATTGGCTGAGGTATTTTTGAATGTTTCATTGAACGAATTAAAAAAACTTCAGCGTATCTTTTATAGCGATGTGCTCACATGTTTTCCTACGGCTGGGAAAATTCTGCACGCCTATGGTTTCCTTGCATTGACTCATTCTCAGAGGTCAGTATATACTTCATTTTTGAATCAAAAGTGTTTTGATATACCGTGGTTTCCATACACACATCAGGTCTGCACCTGGAAACTTGAATTCACCGTTGATGCGTCCATGACGGCTGTCTCGTGTGGTGACCTAACAGAGGTAGTTTACACGCAAGATCTTCGACGCAAAACATTTCACTATGTACTTTCCATGCCTACGGCGGCACCTAACATTGGATTGGCTGTCGGGTAACGATTCAGTTAATTATCCTTTAAAAAGAATCAACCTTACGTTCGTATTTATACTAGGCCATTTGAAATTTTGGTGGATCCCTACATGCAAGAGTTGACGCATTTTTGCCTCCCTCCTCTGATGCCTTTTCTTCGTTCAACAGCTCGATACGTACACGAGACTTTTGAATTTTATGAAGAACTTCTTGGAACTCGGTATCCCTATTCATTCTGCAAGACTGTATACGTCGATGTAGCCTCCAAGTAAGAAAACAAAAAGACACGCCCTTTACTTTTATTTCAGTCACCAAATAAATATGGTTTGCCTAGCAGAGACTGCAGTTCGTTTTCCACTCTATCGATCATGAACATGGAACTTTTGCAGTCCACTCCCTACCTGGAACAGACGTACACCTCACGAAATGTGATCTCAATTGCTGTTGCGGAACAGTTCTACACTTGTTTCCTATCCCGCCAGGGTTGGAATGATGCTTGGCTGACGCAAGGCATTTCGTCGTACTTGTCCGGCCTTCATATGAAGAAACTCTTTGGTAACAATGAATACCGACACTGGATTCATCAGGTACAGTGTATTTGTATTTATACTATCCGATTTTCTGGCAACTAAACTTTTCGAGTTTTAGGAACTTGATGAAGTTATTAAATACGAGGAAGAAGTTGGCGGAATCATTCTCGATGCCAGCAAGCCGCCTGGAAGTGCTGTTCCAACCTCGGGAGGTGGTCAACAGCCCATCCGCAGTCCGGATTCGTTTCATTTTTGGCCTCATTCAGCTCACACTGTAACCCCGCGCCACGCCAGAATCATGCGTAAAAAGGCTCACCTGGTTTTGCGAATGCTGGAGTTGCGTATTGGCCAGCCGCTTTTGATCCAGGTTTATTGGAACATTACCCATTTTCTTCGGCAATTTGTACCAACATTTTAAATTTTTCATTAGGTGTTCAACAAACAACTCTCACTTGCCGTACAGGCATCGCAACAAAAATGCCAAGCCAACCAATGGGGAGCCATGTTGATATCGACTGCCACATTCGCAAAAGCTATTTTTACTGTGACCGGCAAAGATATTGGCGTCTTTGTTGATACTTGGGTCCGCCAAGGAGGTCACGCTCGATTCCAGTTGAGCTTTGTCTTCAACCGTAAAAGGTCCGTAACGAGCGTCTATTGTTTCTTCGTATTGTTTTTTTTTTTTTTTTAACATTTGATTTTAACTTAGAAACACTGTGGAATTAGAGATTCGACAAGACGCAGCTAGCGGAGCGCAACCAGCTCGTGGTTTGCGAAGATACGTTGGTCCCCTTGTCGTGGCTTTACAAGAACTCGACGGTACGTTCCGTCACACGTTACAAATCGAATCATCTGTCGCCAAAAATGATCTCACGTGCCACTCGAAATCTCGTCGAAACAAGAAAAAAAAGATTCCATTATGCACTGGAGAAGAAGTCGACATGGATCTTTCCGCCATGGAGTTAGTTTTCCGTCTTATTAATTTTCCATTCGAAACGTATTGTGTAGTAATGTCTTAATGTCTGATCTACTTGTATTCTAGCGCCGATTCACCGGTTTTATGGATACGTCTCGATCCCGACATGTCTCTACTGAGGGCGGTTGAAATCGCACAACCTGATTATCAATGGCAGTACCAGCTTCGTCATGAAAGAGATGTGACAGCTCAGGTTAGCACTCGTGATTTTATTTCTATTCGCTAATATTCAAACATTTTTTGTTTGTTATTTATAATGCTAATAAACAAGATGGAAGCCGTGACGGCATTGGAACGTTTTGCTACCCCAGCCACTCGTTTGGCGCTGACAGACATAATCGAAAATGAAAATTGTTTTTACAAAGTTCGCTGTGATGCTGCATTCTGTCTGGCAAAAGTAATTCTATTATTAAAATTATCGTTTCCATATCTCTTCATGTATTCGTTGTCGTGTTTCTGACAGGTAGCAAATGGAATGGTGTCGAGTTGGGCAGGCCCTCCCGCTATGTTGATGATTTTTCGGAAACTTTTCGGTTCGTTTTCCTGCCAACACATTGTTCGCCAGAACAACTTTGCCAATTTTCAACACTATTTTTTACAAAAGGTATTAACAGATCTTGACATTTTTTTTTTATTTTTTAGATAAGAAACCATAAACTATTCCCTTATAACGGATAGACTATCCCTGTGGCGATGGCACAACTCAGAAATGCCCTGGGTGTCTGCCCACAGGAAGTCTTGCGTTTCCTTTTAGATTTGTTCAAGTACAACGACAACACGAAAAATCGTCTGTCGGACTGTTGGTACCGAGGTGCTCTGATTGAAGCTTTGGGAAACACAGCCTCGCCCGTTGTTGCCGTTGTCGCACAGTCAGCGTAAGAATGGCAAACATTCCGAAATGGCATTCTTAGAATTTATCTTTGAAATGTTGCTTTAAAGGTCTGCGCTGACGCCAGAATCCGTGACGAAGGAGACGCACCAAGTACTGGAAGAGGTAGCCCGAGCTCTAAACTTGGAAAAGCTGTTACCTACCTACAAGTTTGCCGTGACCGTCGGTTGTCTACGGACCATCCGCAAGCTGCAAAAATGTGGCCAATTGCCAAGCAAGTCGGATCTGTTCAAGAGTTATGCTCAGTACGGACAGTTTCATGGTACTAATTCATTTAATTTGATCATTTGACAGACTGAATCCTATAAACATTATCATTAGATGTTCGCGTGGCAGCCCTGGAAGCTTTAGTAGAGTTGGTTAAAGCCGATTCCCGCATGGCTGATTGGGAGTTTCTTCTCGATATAATCGAAAGCGATCCCGAACCTAGAATTAGGCACGAATTGTTAATACTGCTGGCCAGCAATCCACCATTCGAACGTGGTAGAGGTAGTCGTTTGGACACGATTCCCGTCATGGATCGATTGTGGAAACTTATGAAGTATTTACGTTGATGCCACGACTTTATTTTTACAAAAACTATTAACAAATCACGGTATTTGCTGTTTAGCACCGAATTATCACACGATGCAATGCTTCGTAATGACATCGTTGACCTTTATAATTGCCTGTACGGCCGTCGAAAGCCACCGTGTCTGTCAGGTGCCATGTACCAAAGAGTGGCCGAGGCTCCACCAACCGCCTTGGAGAGTGCCGAAATACCTGGATTGACCCATCGCGTAAGATTCTTTAAACATACTGATAAACATGTGGCAATCCATTAAAAGTGAAAGTATTTTATTTTGGTCGCAACAGGATAGCTTATCTCACATGGATATGGAAGTTAGCGTTCCAGGTTCGGGATTCGGCGAAGATGGAATGTCTGTCGCGTCTGTGGAAGTTGTGGCGGGCATAACCAAGGTTCGAGTGACGGCTGTAATTCAGTCTTTCCAGTTTTTAATTAGTTCTCTAACGATTGTGAATGCAAATTCCAACGCAGGAAGTCTTGGTTCAACAAACAGTTACCGACACAGAGTCCACTACGTTGGATATTGGCGGCTTTTCAGACACATCGCAATCTCTGCCCGGATTGGGTGTTGATATTCTTAAAAAGGTATCCACATTTTCATTGATAATGGCAGTTTTAATTAAAAACTGGTTACCTCATAATAACCTGGTTTTATTACTCTTTAGTTGAAACGAAAGAAGGAGAAGAAAAAGCACAAGCATAAACACAAACACAAGCATCATCGCGAGAAAAAAGAAAAAGAAAAAGCCGATAAAGACCGACAAAAGGAAGACGTGACGGCATTGAGTTCCGAAAGTTCGGGTCCTCCTTCACCTGATATGGGGCTCACTTTTTAAGTCGTGCCCTTCGTTAAAACTTTTTTTTTAAATTCATATATATTTTTTTATCGTGATGTTTTGAAGAAAATAAATTTCGATGAGTAAATACTTAAAGCTGGTTTCAATATTAATTTAGTAATGCATTTGTATGCATATCATTCTTCATTCATTATATTTCTCCCTCAAGACACTGCAAAGTGCTAAGACGGACGGCGGAGCAGGACGAGCGCCGGAGCGCGTCGTGGCGTCTGCAGGTCTGCAGACTGCATTTCTGAGAACGGGACGCTGCCAGATTTCTTTGGTCAGAATTGGCAACGTTGGTTAGATTTAGCTTTTTGGACGCCATTCGCGCTAAGCAGTAAACATAAAAAAGATCCCGGCTTTTCATTCAAAGTGAAACGTCTTACCATTTTATTAACAGGTATGCCATTATTTTGCTGTATTAATTTGTACATTAACTCACTGATTATTAATCTAAATAGTTTGGACACCGTTATTGCTATTTTCCACACAAAAACATGTGCTAATTCAACTTGTCATTTTTTTGAAAATCAGAATCAAAATGAGCTTTCGGCGTGGACGTGGTGTCGGTAATGGAAGATTTGCTGGTGGACGAGACATGGATAGTGGACGAGGAAGAGGTGGTGGCAGAGACAGTGGTCCACCAAGAGGACCGGACAGGCTTTCAAATCACACTTCAGATGCATCAATGGCCAGCGCCCGTATTTTTGTGGGAAACCTACCCACCAATGACCCTAGACTCACCAAGGAGTTGCTTGAAGAAAACTTCAGTCAATTTGGGCACATAATGGGTAGGATTTGTTATTTGATTTGTCTGTTCTTGTTAGATTATGCATGTCATCTTTCGACTTAGGCATATCCATTCTGAAAGGCTTTGGATTCATCCAATACGCTGATGAAATCAGTGCAGAGAATGCCATTAGGGGAGCTCAGAACATGGAAATCCTTGCTCACCGAATGGGTAAATTGCAGTCGAGAGTGTAAACATGTTAGAGTAGCTGCATCATACTTAGCGTGTGTTTGTCTTAGATGTGAAAAATGTGAAATCTGGGAAAGATGGACTTCCAATGCCTGGCAATGCTGGGGTTGGTGGAGGAGGAGGTGGAAGTGTTGGTGGAGGCCCCGATCCCGGCAATTATCGAGATCGTTCACCAATCAGACGAAGAGAATTTGATATGCCTATGCGTGGAAGGGAACCAGATATGCCTCCCAGAGGACGAGATCCCGAAATGCTTATGCGCGGAGGTCCTCCTCACCGTGATTTGGATCGCCCATCTCGCGACTTTGACGGGAGAGAACAACGTGATTGGGGCAGAGACCAGATGGACATGATGGATCCCTACCATGGAGACCCCTACGGCATGGAACGTGAGCGAGATATGCATCCCAGAGACTCGTTTATTCCTCCGCTAGGAGACCACCGAGGAAATTTCGGGTAAGTTGATTTCCTTACCAAGAAACTCGATTCCTCTGTTCACACTCGTTTTGATTTCAATCGATAGTGGCGGTGGCCCAGGTCCGAAACCGAGCGGAATGAACATGGCCAATGAAGTCGAAATTGTCGTCACTGCTAAAACGGGCCCACTGAGACAGTATGCCGAACGCATCGAGAGCCGCATCCGAGCTCAAGGATTAGCCGTCGACGTTCTCTTTCCTCACGAGGATATTCCCATCCGGCAGGTGCTAGCCGACTTGTCTTCACGAGGCACACTCTACGGCATCGTCTTATCTCCCATCAACCCGGAGCACGGCAGCATCACGCTCAACATCCTATTCGGCCAGCCGGAAGGTAAGTCTTGTGTGTTTTGTTTTTTTCCCTACTCTCCCAGCTTTCGGATTGTCCTACCATCGATTTTTCGCAGGGACTTGTTTCTTTAGATAATTGTTGTCGTTGTCGTCGAACACGAGTTGTTTGGTTGGAAATAGGGTGGCGTTTACTACCGAACTTTCTATGGTCTTTAGACGTTTTGACGTTTGAGGTCATCAGGTTAAGCGTTATGTGCAACTTACAGACGCCTACGAATGATGTGAAGTTTTGGTTTTTCAAAGACTGTGAAAGGCTTTTTACGAGAGAGAGCTCAAGAGAGGTTGACGTTGTTCAAATTACTCGAGTGTTTGGTTTTTGTGACTGTACTTATTCCCTCTGTCTGTAGCTGGGATTCGTTTCAATCTACTCGCCGTGGTCAGGCCGAGATATTCGAGACCTTTTTCGGGTCATTTCCCTCCCCTAAGTGGGGACCAGAATTTTTGGTTTTTTTCTTCTTCTCTTCAAATCGGGTCGTGTTTCATCGTCGTTTTCTTTCTTATTTTTCATGGCACAAATGAGCCGTGCCAACATGTCCACTCGTTTTTCACAAATTTTTCAATTTTTGGCCGGACTCGTTTTTTGTTTTGTTTTTTGAAGGCATTGCGAGGGGTTTTCCTTTTTTATGATTTTGCTTCTTCTGTCAGCGAAAAGAAATTCCTTTTTTATTTTTTTGAAAACAAGTTTTTTTGAAACGAAATAAAAATGTGTGCGTGGGGATGTATCAGAGCACCGGAATATTCCGGTGGAGGATGCTTTCGCACTGTTGTCGTCGTCCTTGCAGCGCTATCAACAGCAACAGGGTGGTGGTGGAGGAGGCCGTGGTGGTCTCGGCGGAGTGGAACAGCGCGGAGGTTTGATGGACTCGGTGGCCTCCGATTCCCGAGGCAGAGGCGGAATGCAGATGCAGGCCGGACTAGAGCCCCACCATGCCAACATGCAAACGCTCATCAATTTGTTGCAGGAGAATCGACCGTTGACCATCGTGGAATACGATCGTCTCATCCGCTATTTGAGCGACAGACGCGACCGACAGATGGCCGAAGAGGCCCGCGGTGGCGGCGGTGGTCTGGCCGGCAGCCAACCGGCTTATCTCCTTGGTATGTCACCGTGTTTTGTTTTGTTTTTCTTGCCTTTTTGCACGACATCCAGTCATTTCTTGAATTTATTTTTGTTTGTTTGGGTCATCAGGCGGATACTCTTCCGGTGGAGCTGCGCAGGGCGGTGGCGGACAAGACAATCCGATGGAGTTGCAACAGAGGATACTTAGCATTTTGAATTCGAGCGCGGGTGGGGTCGGGGCTGGCATTGTGGGCGCCGGTCCAGTTCCTGCCCCCGTTCCGGCTCCGCACCTCAACTCGTCGGCACTGAACGCGTCGTGGAACGCGGGCGGTGACGTCAGCTCGTCCGGACAGCAGCAACAGCGATCCGGCAACGATATTTCTGCTGGTCATCCTGACGGACAGAAAGGCGGCGGTGGTGGTGGCGGTGGTGGCCTGGCCGACGGCCTTTTACCCACCGGCCCTAACATGTTGAAGCATTACAACCAATCTGGACCGGGAGGCGCCAGACAACAACAGCAAGACTCTTCTCACCGGCCCATGCAGTCACAACAACAGCCGGGCGGTTATTATGGCATGGGCAAACGCTTTTAGAAAGGGGGGAAAATTCAAAAACGAAACTAAAAACATTCAAACAAAACAAACACACCAACAAATGACGATGAGAGAGAAGGGGGGATGGAAACGATCTATAAAAAACACTCACACAACAACCTAGAAACAAGTAAAAAAAAAGAAAAAAAAAGGAGCTATTTAAAACGGAATTCAGAGCAAGACAAATATTTAAATTTAGTCTTTTTTTGTGCATTTTTTTTTCTTTGTTTTTAAATGCCCGGAAATTCTTCAAAATGACAACCAAAGGAAGACATTAGGTCGATGTTTTTTTTTTGTAATCGATTTTTTGCTTCTTTTTTTCTCTCTCTCTTCATTTCTTTCATCCGTCATGATCATATGCGGTAGGATCGAATTCGCCGATTTACCCCAAACTTTTTTTTTCTTTTCGTCTTGTCATCGTCGTTTTTTTTTTTCTTTTCTCTCTCTCCTGATTTGAAATCGGGATTTTTTTGCCCCCCCTCCCTGTGGTGTCAAGTAACAAAAAAATTTTGATTATTTTTTTTTTCATCACCCAATTATATATCAACAAGGAGCCACACGCATTCAGAGCCAGCCGAATAAGTTAGAGGTCCCTTTCCCCCTGAGCCCCCCCCCCTTTCATGCTGATTTTTTCTTTGCCCCTCATCTCAAACATAAAAAAAAAAATTTTTGATTATCCATTATTTTCGTGTTTTTGATCACCTTTTCGTTTTTTTTTTTTAAATCGACATAAAACTGTGCACGTCGTGCGTCTTTTTTTTTCAAATATTTTTCTTTCTTTTTTTTTCCAATTTTCTTTTTTTTTTTTTGCGACAACACCAACATACACAACGTCACCAGGTAAAAAAATACGTATGCACAACAGTAAGACATAATTAAATAAGTTTTAGTTAGTTAGTTTTTTTTTCGTCTTCGATCGTTTGTTTTTATAAAGAAAAAAGAAAAAATCTGTTTTGAAGATATGACTGGGTTTTGTTTTTTCACACACAATTCAAAACAAAATATTAATTTTTTTTTTTTTTTTTTTTTGCAAGTCCTCGTTTTGGATTTTAATTGGAGGAAGAAAAAAAAAACATTTCATGTGTTGGTGTAATGGTGGACGGGCAGGTCCGGCAGTGTTTGAAGGTATTCGACGTTGGGGTCGAGTTGATCGATGTCGTCGTCGTGTCTCAGATGGACGTAGGTGACGGCCGATGGTGTCCAAGTTTCTTGATCGTTTGAAGAATGCGCGTGACGCTTCAACTTGGAATGAATTTCGGCAAAGGTCAGCCGATCGGCCGGCTGCGTTTTCCAGCAACCGTTCAGCAGCTGGCAAATGAGGGGTGGGGCCGAGTTAGGGGGTGTCAGTAGGATCCCCTGAAGGATCAATTTAACCACCTGTTTTTTGTTGTTGTGTTTAATTAATCGCAAGTTTTTTAATTGTCTATTTTTTATTTCCACGCGTTGCGCTCTTCACTTGTTTTTATTTGAATTGTGTAATGTACCTGTTCGTTTGAATGGCCGTAATAGGGCTGAACTCCTAGGGCAAACACTTCCCACAAAACAACACCGAAACTCCAAACATCCGATTCCAGCGTGAACTTGCCGTAAAGAATCGATTCCGGTGCCATCCAGCGAACTGGCAGCATCCGCGAACCTCCGATCTATTTCGATTTTTGTTTGGATGTTAAGGACAAGTTAACTTATTTGTTAAGGGGGGGGGGAAGATTACGTTACCTTGTAATAATCGCAAGTGTAAACGTCTCGGCTCATTCCGAAATCGGATATTTTCACGGCCAGTCCGCCCCCTTGAGGCCGTTCGCCTACTAAACAATTGCGGCAGGCCAGGTCTCGATGGACAAAGTGCTGCGATGAAAGATAGGCCATTCCGTCTGCTATTTGCCCAGCAATCGAGTGCAAGTCGTCCTGTATCGACCCGTTTTTTTGTTTGTTTCAAAATTAAATCCACCTTGTAACTTTTGATTTGTTTCGGCAGCATCTTTTCGTTGGATGGGAAGAAAGAGATGGGACAGTACCTGATTTAAAGAGTAGGGAGTCTTGGTTTTAGCAAAGAGATTGCCGTTGGCGGATCGCAGTAGCTGCGCCAAATCTCCCAGCGCCATGTACTCGAACACGAGCCAAGGTCCGATGTTTGGTTCTGTAATCCAACAAGATGTGACGTCACTCGGAAAGATTTAAATAATTTTGTTTTTTTTTCTTGAAAATGAAATTTGTGTTCGTTTTAAGTCTGGCCCCAAAAAAGTTTTGACTGGGCGTACATTGAAGATGTTGAAACATTTTTTAAAAAATTATTACCGTTGATGACGATGCCTTTGAGTGAGAGGATGTTTGGATGAGAAAAGGAAATCATAATTTCGGCTTCCTGGAGCAGATCTTCCTGGGCGGTGGGTCCAGCTGCGGCTTTCAAAACTTTGACAGCCACCGCTTCATCGTTGGGTTGCTGTTGCGACGACGGCTGGCCGCCGTTGGGCCGTCTCAGCGAGCCGCGGAAGACTTTGCCAAAGCAGCCCTCTCCAATTTCCTGTTTCAATTCGATGCATTCCGGTCGGATGATGACAAACGATTTGAACTGATCGTTGCCATTGGCCGGCTGGAGCAAGTGGCTCGTGTCTGCGCCGCTTCCCGTCGAGCCCCCATCGGCGTTCCAGTCGTATTCCGGGTTGTTGGTGAAGCGCTCCTGGTGGAGGACGTTCTTTGTCAGGCAGACGGGCATCTCTGCGACCGTCATCAATTGCGCCGGCTTGCCAATCGACGACGGGTAGTGAGGATCTCTGGTCTCTGCGACGGCCGTCGATGTGGTCGGCCGTCTCGATTTCTTTTTATCGCCCAACCGACGTCTCAACCACACGACGATGGTCAATACCATGGCGATGCCAAGGGCCGGAACGAGCCACGTCATGGCTGCCGTTGACGCGCTGACCGATGTTTCCAATTCGCCGTCCATCGCTGGAAGTGACTGTACCAATTAGAATATGCAAATTAATGTTTTTTTTTTTGTTTTTTGTTTTTTTGTTTTTTTATTTACCCCGGGTAATGTGGGGATTGAATTCGGATGTTGATCGATAACCGGATGTTGCGTGTGATGTCCGGTCTGGTTGAGTGCGGTGGATTTGCGCTGGATGCTGATCAAAGTCTTTCTGTTTGGCGTCGGATGATGTTGTCCTGTAACTATAACAACGCAAGGGGGTGGGGAGGTGTACATAAAAAATTATTGCCAATATCATTCGTGTCACGCAAGGAATCTTTGGAATGTAACGAGAAGATTGGCATCGTTATGGCCTTTTAAAGAAAACGAGTCATCATTTGGCTAGCGAAAAATTGCCCAACAGCGGCCGTTAGGTAGAAGAGGGGGGGGGGATTGAGCCATTCAACCATCTTTTTGATTCTATTAAATTGCCACACAAAAAAACAACAACATTGCGATAAGAAAATCAAATGTTTTTGGCTTTCCCTTGAATTTGATTTTTTTCAAATTCGTGTGTCCCGTTTGTGTGGCCGCGAGGCAAGTTGTAAAGAAGGTTTCGTATCTCAGCCCCCGTCAAAGTGTCAATTATCGAATAGCGATCTTATCTTATCTTATCTGGAAAAAGAGAAGAGTGGGGAATAACTTTAAAAAAAAAGAAAAGAAAATACCCTTTTCGATTTGAATGACAGACGCTACTAATGTGTTCCGCGCGCTCACCTTTGATATACGCGCACATTGTGATGGAACAGATAGGAGCACCATGACGTTGTGAACATGTTCATTATCTACTTCTTTCTTTTGGAAGTAAAGGCCTTTCTTTTTGTGTGTGTGTTTGCTCCATTTGTTCGAAATGAAAAAAAAAAAAAAGAAGAAGAAAGAAACTGACCGACAAAGCGCGGGCAAGATCCATCGGGTCTTTGGGGAGACAAGTCGTGAGTGCAGATGCAAATCCAAGAGCCGTCGGGCTCGTGACGACAGCCGGCGTCCATCCCGCAACGAGCTGATGCGCAATCTTCAGCACCTGTTCTTTCTTTGGGACCTATTTTTAAAAAGAAAAAGTTTGGGTTATTTCTTTTATTTATTTATTTTTTTTTTTGCGTAGTAGTTAGTTGTAGACAGAGAAAGAGATAAAGAAAATGCATAAAATTAAAAAAAGAAAAAGATTAAACGCAGAAAATAGATCAACTCTTTTGTTTTGCATTTTCGCTTTGCATACGCACACGAACTGCCTCGTTTTGATCGCGTCCAAAAATGGATTTTCATGCGCCTAATTTTGTTGAATATTTTTTATTTTAGTGCATTTTCAAATGGTTTTTTGCGGGGGTGTGTCGTTAAAACGAAAGAAAGAAACACATTGAAACCCTGACACACATCAAGTCGACCCGACGGTCTACCCTAACAATATCGAGAACAAGTTTCGGTCAGTTACGTATGTAATAACGACCTTTTTTTTTTATTTTTAAATGTTTCCCTCGTTGTGTGTGTGCGTGTGTGTATTATAATGTTTTGTGTGTGTGTGTGTACTGGCACCGACTAATTACGCTACGGGGCGTAACTTGTCATTTATTAATGGTTGCCCAGCAGCTGTAAAAATGTACATATCGGCTCGTTAGGTTTCTCTCTCTCTCTTTCCCCTTCTCTCTCTCCCGAAAAAAATAAAATAAATTAGAATAATATATAATGGCTGGAACAAATAGGGAGAAGGTAAAGCTTTTTTTGAGCTAGCGGCAAACGCGTGTTAGCGCTCACGAACCGGTCACGCTTGTGATATGTGTACAGATTGACGGTCTCTCGTGATGACTATATGTTTGCGTAGCCTCGAGGAGTGACCAAATGAAAGAAACGAAACTACAAACGAGGGGCTCGTGTTTTGTTCGACAAAAAAAGAAACGGTTCGAAATCGTTTGGTTTTGTTTTTCTTTGCTACTCGAATCGAATCCCCTCGCCTATGCAAATCTGAACTCGTTTTACCTGTTGATCCGACGTTGGCCTGCTGTGGCGCCATGCTAATCGCGCTCTATCACGGAGGCACACGCACACACACACTGAAATTAAACGAACAGGAGCGAACCAATCAGAAAAAGCACAGCGAATGAAACTCTCGCCACCGTCGAACTAAAGTTAATTTTTGTAATCGAGTTTTTTTTTTTTTCACGAGAAGACAACAAAAAAAAAATGTCAACCGAACTTGTTGTGTTTTGGCCTTTCCTCAAAACCGATGTGTCCGACTCGGCAGAATGGGCAAGACTGGCGGTACGCGCTGTTCTTTCCGATAGTTTTTATGGCCGTAGTGCTGTATGTATACAACCTCTACTACACTCTCTCTGTGTGTGTGTGTGTGTGTGTGAGGAGGCGGAGTGTATGGGGCGACGCCAGGATCTTGTTAAAAACTCTTGAGAGCGAATAAGACAAGTTCTCTCGGCAGCTGGGAACATGTGGCCAGCTCGTTGTTAAAGATTTTTCCTTTTTTTCTTTTTGAAGTTGTTGTTGTTGTTGTTGTACTAGCTAGTCAAACGCCAATCTCTCTTTTCTTGTTCTCTGCGGACCACTTTGGTAGCGGTTTTCTTCAGCATCGCAGATGAGCAAATAACGCGTTCGACGTTTAACTGTGTCGTCTTTTACGAGGCCACTGCCTTCCAAGATCAATCGTTGCCGAAGCTAAATAATTAGAGGCAAATGAGTGTTTTATTTATTGGACATTTCCTTCCCTCCTTTCAGAGGACAATCATTCGAAATGAGTTTTCTTTTTTTTTTTTTTAATTTATTTGCTCTGGTTGTTGTGCGACGAAGCGAAGAAGACGAGTTTTCTTTTCCGAGAGTGATGCGTGCGTGTTATTATTATTATTTTTTTTTTTTACCGACAGAGAGAGAGTAGTACGTCACTCTGCGCATTTGAATATTTTTTTTTGTTTGTTTCGTTTCGGGAAAGAAAAATCAAAAGAGTTTCACACTGTGTGTGTGTGTGTGTTAAGTCTAGATTTTGTTATTTTTATTTTTTATTTTTATTTAGTTTTAACAAGGCGATGTTGTTGTGTTTGTACTTTACAGGGCTGAAGAGGGGGCCTTTTTTTTATGACGTTTCTCCCCATCCCCCCTGTTTTTTTCTTTTTGAATTTGCGCCTTATTTTTATTATTATTACTATTATATATTTTCTCTTGTTGGCTGGCGCGACTTGCCGATGGCCTTATTTATTTATTGATAGACTATACAACAGCATCCCAATGTTCCATTTTCGTGTCCTGTCCCCCAAGTCTTTCTGAAACAAGAGGGCCGACAACGAGTCTCGCAAAACCTAACGGAGAAGGCGGAATTTTAAAAAGGACGGCTGTATAATTTGTAATTTTTTTTTGCGTGCGCGGCTCTATGATAAAAACCAGCTGTTTTTTGTTTTTTTTTAAAGCTCAAAATTTTGCAAAATTTTTTTATTTTGTTTGTTTGTTAGGGGGTTGTTTTTGTGTAATGGCACGGACGTCCTCCGTTTGTGGGACACATCCTGTTTCCGATTTGTTGGCTCTATTTTGTGGGATTTAAAATAGTAATAATAATACGGTGGGAAGAAGATGTTCCGGACACTCCCGAATGTTCATATCCCTTGTTAAGGGAAAGACCTTTTTAACACTTGGGGTATTAGCGCTTTCTTCCGAGAGGAAGTGAAGGCAAACGAAAGGTCATCATGCCCAGCTGGCAATGACTTTTTTTATTTTTGTGTGTGTGTGTGTGTGTGTTTGTTTGTCTTTACTTGCCGAACAGAATTCCAAGAATTTTCCAAATCCGAACGACAAGTATTTGATCCGATTAGAAGGTTTTCTCGTTTACAAATCAAACGGCAAAGACAATAGGAAATTACATTCTCAAAATTGGGTAGCACGACAATAAGAAATCGATAATCGGGAAAGAATGTGGACACGGACAACAGCCTCAAAGACTTTGTTTTTCTATTGGAAAAGAAGCACCCCCTCCCCCAAAAAAAAAAATAAAAATTAAATAGAAAGAGAAGAATAACAGGTTGTTACAGCTTGTGATGTTGAGAGGAAGACAGTGGGGGCCCCGGCTGTAAAACAAAATAAAGAGACGGAAGCTAACGGAGAATGAAGATTTTTTTTTTTTTTGCTCTCGTAGAGATGGGAGGGAAAACACGGGTTAAGAAGCACGTCTTTTTTTTTTTTTAAGGGGGGGGGGTAGGGATTGGTTAGGTTGGTTGCTATCAAAACACACGATGTTATATTTCGGGCCGGGACGGGCCCAGCTGTTGACAGCTGGCTCCATCAGCGTTCTCCCTTCTTTTCTTTCTTTGACAACATAACACGAAAAGAGTGGCCGTGTCTCTCTTATACTCTTTTCGGGAGAGTGTGAGAGTCACGACATATTTCAGTTCGGGACCTTGTCAGAAGAACCCGCCCAATCAGTCAGAATAGGCACTCAAAGATTTGTGAATTAAGTGCCATTTTTTTTGTTTTTTATGGTTTTTGTTCGTCTTTATTATTGGGTTCTGTTGATGGCCGATTAAAGATTAAGTTTTTAGATTGAATGAATGAAAAGAAAACTCTCCAGCTGGAAAACGTCCAAATGAAACTTGTGTTGATGCAAAGGAATAAAAGAAAAGTCGGAGGATATGAGTTAGTTTTACTTGTCCGGTCTCCTTTCTGCGAACGCGATTTTTTCGTGTTGATCAATAAAAAGATCTGCGACTGTCGCGTTGCACAGACTCTGCTAATTGGTTTTTATCCCCTCCTCCGGCATCTTAGACTGGAAACTGTCGGCTGCTCCTAGACGAAATCAACTTGATAGGTGCGAGCTGTAATCAGCGTAATTGGATATTAAATTCGTTCCAAGATTAATCGTTTTATCTCTTGATGTGTTACGAGCTGCAATCTAAAACAAACAAAAAAAAGGTGGTAAGTGGAAAGCTAAATGTATGTTTAAATGATTCAGATTTTAGTTGGGCTACACTTTCGCAGATGCAATGTATTGATTTCTGCATTAACCTTCAGCGTTTACTCTTTGACGTGTATGCAAATCCTCGTCGCGCGTGACGTTGCGACGCAATGAAATCATCGGTGTTAAATTAAATCCATGTAGCCGAGTGGCGGATGGGAGATATACTGGTAAGAGGGGCGGAACAACGTATTTTCGCCATGGATCGCTTGACTTTTTTTTTTTTTTTCAAGTTCTTTTTACTAGGGATTTATTATTATTCTTTTTTTCGTTTCTATTTATTTGGCTGAACTGGAACTGTATTGAAACTCTGGTTTCACGCTGACGAGATGGCGTGGGTTTCTTCTACCCACTCGCCTTTTGCTTTGACGTCGTAATACGTTCCTACCAATGCCATCGGAGTTTATTTTCTTGTTGGGCATTCGGTCGTGTTACCACTTTGTTCAGAGGACGTTGAGAAACTAACAAAAACTTGACACAAGGACAAAATAGAAGGAGACTTGTCTATATACATTACTTACGACGCATGCTTACCTTCGAAGCGTGGAGCAAGAAAGAAGATTGCAGCCAAAAGGTCGGCCTCTTCACGTTGTAATCGCTTGCACTGTCAACTGGAATACAATTCGGCTGTTTGTTTTTCCATGGCCTTAGCGGATTTTAATCCGTTTCAGTGTGCAAGGCCTTGGAGATTTCAACTTATTCTCGTCCACCTTTCCGCATTGGCAACGGTTTGTTCAGATATCAGCATGAAAAGTAAGTTGGTTTAACTTTTTATCATACTTGTATTATTAACGGTAAGTAAACAAATTGTTTAATCCTATCGCCATTGTTTCGAATTTAACTTAATCGAAATATCAGCAAACATTTTTTCGTTTTTAGTTGAAAATGTGAATTTATGTTGTTAAATGGTTTTGAAATACACCAATTTATCTTTTAAACTAGTTTGATTGGTTTTTTTAATCGGTAATGAATATAACTGGTACGTATCACGGACACTAGATGGAAATGGCGTCTTGGCAACACGCGTGCGTCTGCTAGTAAAGAAAACGTGGTTATGACTTTAGATGCACAATTTGCAACTTTATTTTTCTGTTGTAAAAGTGTGACGTTTAATTGAATTTTGTAATACTCGGCATCACGTGCCATTTTTCTTTGCAAAAAATGGATAAAAATCTTTTCAGAATTCACAGTACTAGATTCTATGATGTTGAACCCAAAGCGATACACAGCATGGCTTTCGAGTCTAACCGGCTAGCTCTTTCCAGGTATTATGGAGTAATATTTAACGCTTTGTCAGTCTCATTCCTTTACTCTCCTAAATTTGATTAGATCAGACAATAGCATAGAAATATGGAATATGACACATTCACCTCACATTGAGAAGTTAATACCGGGTTCCACTGAAGGCTCCATCGAAGCGCTGGTGTGGTCTAAGGGCAGACTCTTCTCCACAGGTCTACATGGTTTTGTGGTCGAGTATGACTTGATCGCACTTTCACCTAAAGCCAGCTACGCAGTCACGTCAGGCTCTGCTTGGTGTCTGGCAGTCAATAAGGCCCATACACACTTGGCGGTAAGTTTCTGTTGTGTGCCATATACTTCTTGACATTACTTAAGACCTACATGTGTAGGCTGGAACTGAAGAAGGATATGTCTGCTTGTTTGAAATCTACGAGGAAAGCTTAATGTTTTTTAAAACTATGGACAAACAAGAAGGTGAGCGGATCATTATTAACCAACTAATTTGCTTTTGTGCAACTAGGTTCTAATGTTCGTTACATCTCAATTATTAGGTCGCATCCTCTCTTTATCGTGGCACAGTTCTGGCGATTTTATCGTCACTGGATCCTCCAATGCGATAAGAGTGTGGAACGTACAGACTGGCCACGCCGTCAATCGCCTATCCCTTGGCCGAGTCGATCATTTCAAAGTAAATTCTTAGCATTTTCGGCTCGGCTAGATAAAATGTAACTTTTTTGTCACAGGAAACGCTTGTTTGGTGCATTGCGATCACCGACGATTTCGTCATCATCACCGGGGATTCAAGAGGGATGACATCCTTTTGGAACGGCAAATTGGGCACTCTGATAGACGAAGTTAACGCTCACAAAGCCGATGTACTCTGCCTATGTCTCTCTGAAGATCAAAAGACTTTGTACTCTGCAGGTTAATTAAATCTTACCTGGCTTTATCCTTCAGTTCCGAAATTGATGTACTATAAAAAAAGCGTGACACCGACTAATTTAACTACGTTTACAGGAGTCGACCCGGTAATAGTGCTTTTTGCTCGTGTTAGTGCTGGAGGTCGAGATCAATGGATTCGATCTGTTCAACGTGCCATACACACTCACGATGTTCGCAGCCTTGCCCTAGCCGGTCCCAAATTATTATCCGGAGGTATGTGAAAACGATCGTTTTTTAAATGTTCAACCACGTTTCAAAGATAAGTTCCGTTTCTTGTCTTTTTTTTTTTTTAGGCGTGGATGCGTATCTTTGCATCTCATCATATCCTCCAAAGGCGTTAAGTAGATACCCGCCCTTACCTCAGGTACGTTTTAAAGAAAAACATTTCAAAAATAAATTTTTGACTTTGGTCATGTTTGAATAATGATGGCTCATGGTTGTTGTTGTTATTTCGGGAAATGTACAGGCGCCATGCGTGCAAATGGCTCAAGGCAAGCGACAGCTGTTGCTACGCTACCCGACGTCGTTGGATGTATGGCAGCTGGGCGCGGCCGCCCCGAGCGTCCACCACCTAAGCGCCAATACTTTTTTGAAACTATCCCAAGAGCCGGCCCGTCTGTTACAGCTGAAGGCTAAAGATGACGAATGGATTGTCTGCGCTACCGTGTCACCCGCTGGCGATTACGTGGCCTACGCTACCGAGTCCAACGTCTACATTTATCATTTCATTCAGGTATTTATTTTGTTTCCCTGTTGTTTCCCTTTTCCACGTTTCTTGACGTGACAAATGGGAACTTGTTTTTGTTTTGTTGCTATTTATTTTATGTTATTTGTTCTGTTTCCAAAACAGTCTGCAGGAACATTACAACTAAAGAAGCTGTTGCCACCGGAAGAAGTCAGCACCTGCCACCGGATGATGTTCATCCATCAGCGCGGGTCTGAGCCGGCCCGGCTTCTATTAGCTACACCCAAATCGACGTTGCAGTTGATTGATGTTTCCAGCACGGAGCCGATGAAACTTGTGCACACCTTCAACAGGGAGACCACCAATGGCAAATTCGCCATGGAAGACTGCATCCATTTGATGGACTGTTCCAGCGACGGCCGTTTTGCCGCCGTGGCCGATCACAAGAGCAACGTCGTCGTGCTGGATGTGCAATCGTTCCAAATGTACGTGACGTTGCCTCGCTATCAGAGTCATCCGACGGCGTTGGCCTTCAACCCGTCGTGCGACCTTATGGTCGTGGCCTACGCCGATCACAAGATCGTCGAATATGACGTGCCCAATCGGCAGTACACAAGCTTTTCGAAGAAATTATCGGAACATCTGCCGGTTCAATGGCTGAACCGATCGTGCGCCGTCCGCCACATCACATTCGATGTCCGACACCCGGACGTCATTATCCTACACGACGACAGCGTCATCTACACGATTGACAAGAACAAGGTAAAACGAGACAAAATGGAAAGAAAACAAATGCGATGTGTCGTGTCGTGTCGTGTCGTGCCCCAAACATGTTGTCACTGATGCGTGCCGTCGTTGTTTTCTCGGAAAACTTGAGAAGTTGATGACCGCCTGTATGTTGCGTTCTCGTTGACCCTGGGCGGGCGCCTTTTAGTTTAACATTTTTCTTTTTCTATCGACAGGAATTCTCGGAGCCGGATGCCAAGATTACCAAATTCGATACGGGGACGGAGGACAGCCTGGACGCTCCACCCGTGCCGTTCAAGGCGCCTTCAGCAGCCCAGCAACAGAAAATGTCGACGGCTGGTGGCGGATCATCTTCTTCGTGCTTTGGCATGTCGAAGAAATACAAACATCTGGCCTACTTTGGTGCCCTTGATGTAGGCGGTGAATTGGTGGCCGTCGAAGTCAGTCCATTGGCTCTGGAGAAACACCTGCCGCCGGCACTCTACAAGAAACGATTCGGTGTTTAAAGACAATGTTCCCACACTAAAACAAAATCTCTCCTCCCAATTATGATTTCATTGAACAGCAAATCCGTTGGTTTCACGTCTTAAAAACAATAATTAAACAAAAGAAAAGAAAAGAAAAAAACATTTTAAACTGCTGAAATGTGTGTGCTCACCGCTAGATGTCAGCGCTGTCCAACTTTTTCTGTTTTTTTTTTTTTTTTGCCGTTTTTATTACAGAAGACATTTTATGCAGTGACGGACTGGCTTCCGAGTCATTTTGAAACGGCGTTTTAAATTTTTTCGGGGATGAAAAAAGAAAACGTGGGCGGTGGGGGGTGGCTGTGGTGTCTGTATGTGATTCTATTTCGAGCTTTTTCTTCTTGTCGCCATTAGTGAACTGTAGAAAATATATAAGACGAGTAGTTTATTTTTTCGTTGGTAGACAACCAAAAAGACATGGTTGGAGGCATCCAATGGCCATGAGGTGCAATGCCTGCGGCCACCTAAAAGTCCTCCAGTCTCTCTCTCTCTCTCTATCTCGACTCTTGAGAAGAGTTCTCGAAATTTGGTGGAGTTTCTTGACTTGCAGCAAAAGGCTCTCGCCAGCAGCCACGACTCCGAAAATAAAACAACGGCTACGCCCGTCTTGTTCTTGGTATTTGCGCTGGGCCGTCTGCTTCAAACTGTACACGTCAACCCGATTTTCCGGGCTCTCTCTCTTTGACAGACATACTAGACGTTCTTTTCTTTCTTTTTCTCTCTGTCGCACACACACACAGGTTTTCCCCTTTTTATTATATATATTTTTTAAAATGCCAATTCTTTTCTTTTTTTTTTTTGTTCTCGTGCCGCCGCCATATTGTCTGGTCTGGTGTGTGAACAGTTTTTCATCCGGCCCCCCTTCACTTCATTTTTTTGCGCCCCTTATCAATATCCTCCGTTTTTGTTTAAAGACGAGGGGAGGTTTTGTTGACAGTTTGATTCATTTCCTGCACGTTCTTTTCCATCCGAAATGCTTATTCCCTGGCCTTTTTTTTGGTGGGTTATTTTGTTGAGATGAATGGCCGTTAGATTCACGAGACCGGACAACATCCATCAAGTCGGTCCATGTATAAAAGGGGAAAAAAAGAAGTCAAATTGGTAGTAGACAAGTAATGTTGTGTCCTGAATTTTTTTGTTTTTACGGTGAGAGACTTTCTCTCGCCGTTGTAATATTTTTTCGCTGTGTCCTCTCGCTGTCATACTCACCTGGATGTCCATCAAATTTCGTTTCCGGTGATTATGAAACGAGACAATGTGTGAAATTTCACATCCAACAGCAGTTACAATAACACAGTGTCTGTTGGTGAGCTTTTGTTGTGATTGACGACGTATCATCAAATGGGGGGGAAAAAAAGGAGTCCCCGCCAGATGTCATGAAATTCTTTGATATGATTCATATTGTACACAAATGCAAATGCATTTTTTTTTTTGCCAGTGAGGAAGTTGCAGGTGATATCTGAAGAAAATGAGAAAAAAAAAGATACACTTTTGTGATTATTTTGTCTCAAGTTGGGCGACGAAAGAGACAGAACAAGGTCGTCTGCTTGTCTACACAGACAGGACAAATAACCAAAATAATAAAAAAAAAAGCCGAAAAGGAATTAAAAAAGGAATTACTGAGGTCAGCAATAAAGTAAAGTAGTCAAAGACTTGCAGACTTGTCTAGTTTGGTGAGTTAGGAACACTCTTTCTTTTTTTCTTTGTCTTAAAAGAATGGCAACGCTGGAAATGAAACGAGTCTAACGAGGCCGGTGGAATATAAGATTGTACGCCATTGCTTCCGCGCGCGTGTCTGGGTTTCCCAGTGCTCTGTGTGATGTTATGTACTAGGAAGAAATAATTCAGCCATGTCGTACTAGACAGGGCTGAGATCCGCGGATCAGTAATCCGCCGACCCACACAGGGTTTTATAACTCAGACATTGTGTCGAGATTTTCCTTTATGTTTCTTCGTTTTGTTTATTGGTTACGAAGCATGTCTGTCTGTCTGTCTGTCTGTCTCTGCCCCTACTACACACGAACGCACCACGTGATGATTGCAGACGACGCGATCAAGACAAAAGAGAAGAAAGGAACGATGAGCCGTCTAGTCTGCGTGTCTGAAAAAAGTCATTGATCGGACCTTCCTCCCTCTGGTCGCCAATGTCTGATCTTGTTTCACCGGTCCTTTATGGCGGTGTCACCATTGCCATATAATATTTGAACCCGAAATTTCCCTTCTGTGTTTTCTTTTCAGTCGCTCACCTGGTCTTCAACACGCTATAGTGAAGTGTTTTTTGTTTTCTTTATGCTATTCAAATCGGTAATGGAAACACCTTTCTCCCCACTTTGTGTTTTGAGAAGGTGAAAAACACGTTTATTTTTGCGTTGAGTGGGAATTTATTTTCGATGGCGAGATTTCATATGCCGGGACGGCATTCTATGTCTGCACAGACAATAATTAGTAAAAATCAAGAAGACATGTTTTGATTTTTTTCCTAGAATTTTCTCGTCAAAAATGTGGCAGTCCTTTATGATGTGAAATGTTCCCGATTCAGGCACACACACACGAAATGCCGAATGACAGGCAAACAAAAAACACACACAAAAAAAAAGAAGGAAAACAAATAATAGTATACAAAACGTGTTATGTGTTGCGTTAATGTCACATGGAATTTCTTTGGTTGGGTCTTAGGGATCCTCCCTTTTGGCTGCTTGGGCATATCAGACAGGAATGTCATATTGGCACAGTGATGTGATTTCTTTCAAAAGGGAGGAGGGGAAGTTGGTCTATTTCGAGGTATTTACCCACACTGCATCACCTTCGGCCATTTTTTTTTTCTCATTTCCTCGGCCGTCTTTCATTTATTTTATTTTTTTCTTCTCCGCTTCACCTCGCAATTCACTTTAGATATGTGAAAAACGATTGGAATACGCACATATTTCCAGAATTGCGAAATTGCATAAAATGAACTTTAAAACGCACTGGTCGTGCTATCCAATGCGAAAATCTGAACTGGATTCGACGCGCGGAAATGTCGTAATTTCCGAACAATGTCTGCAACTAGAATTCGTACTGTACTATATCTTGATACAGCGGGTACTACAGTCTAGACGACGTGGTCAAATTTGACTTGCCTCGCGGCATATGTTGTCTGTATATATTTGTAAATTCAGTCGAAAAGAAAAATAGATGTATAAAAAATAAAAGAGAGAAAAGAGGCCGGAATGATTTAGATAGGTTCGTTGTGTACGAACGTGTCGTTAGACATAAGGACTGAAGGAGAGGTAGGATGGGCCTACAGACGAAGGCACACCACACGGCCAGAAGTTTGTCTCTCCTTTTTCCTCTGCCCAAAAGAAAGAAATAAAACCATGTCGTAAAAAAGAGGTGAGAGACCGAGACAAAACTATTGGGCTCTCTCCATTCTGGTTGCGTTGTTTGAAAGCAGGGGGAGGCCATCTTATAATCTGGGTACCAATGGGAGTCAACAGAGCCACTCAGACTAAAAGGAGCTGAAGAAGTTGAAAGCAAAAAAGAAACAAGGACGACGTCATGACGTCGTCACGATTCTTTTTGTGTGTTTGTGTGTGTGTGCAGATTTTTTTTTTATTCTTAGAAATCGCTTTTTGCCATTTTCGTGTACACGGAATAAATGTTTCGCTTATTAGTAGTTGATTCACAAGAACATGAGGGTGATCGGTTTTTTGCGGCAAGCAAACAAAAAAAGTCTGAAAAATTGTGCCAATATTTACCGCTAGATGGTTCAACAGGAGGAGCTACCTCGTGTTGAATTAGTGGCGGCGCTGGCAAACGTACGAAAAAAAAAAGAGGGGGAATTAAAAGAAAAAAGAGCCAGACACACTCTTCAAAGTAGAGCCGTTCGTCTCGGCCGGCGAAAAATTTCGTGTTCATTCGTGAGAGAACCTTTGGGTCGTGTAGTCGCCCATTCCCCGTTGTGGCCAAGAAAAAGAAGGAACAGAAAGAATTTTTCTTTTCGTGTAACTTCTACGTGTTACAATGTGTGTGTGTTATTGTGTGCAGTGCGTGGTGTGTGTGAATGTGTGATTGTTTCTCCCAAACAACATAAAAGTTCCATGTTTCATTTCACGAGAATCTGAAAGAAAAGCAGCTGCCGCCATTGGAAAGCCAAAAAAAAAAGAAAGAACTTTTGTATTTTTGTGTTCCAAAAAAACCCCGAGATTAAAACAGTTTCTTTCCTGGAAAACGTGCATAGTGATCGTAAGTGTTTTTTTGTTTTTTTAATTCTTTTTTCTTTTCTCTTTTGCTGAGATGATTCAGATTTTCTAGAACACGTGGTCGTTTTTCTTTCGGGTGGTGGGGAGAAGGGAATTTTTGGGGATAGAAGGTCAGAGCCTTGCGCGAAAACAAAAACAAAAATGGCGTGAAACTGTGCAAGTCTAGCATATTGGGTGTGTTATTCATAGACGATGGAAAAAACAAAACGGACACAACCTTGCCGAAGGATAACAGTTCCTTTTATAGGTTTGCGGTTCAAAATTTTGTCCATGTTTTTTTTTTTTTGTTCATTTTCGATTCTTTTCAACAACAACAAAAAATGGCGCCCAAAAAGAAATTTTTTTTTTTAAAGGTTCGATGGCCGTGGCTATTATCACCTGCTTTTTTCTTTTCTTTATTAGTTTATTCTTCTTGTTCTGGTAGTCGTTAGGAAAAAGACAAAATGTTGGGTAAAGATATAAAGAACTAGGGTTCGGTCGCGTACCCAAAGACCCCCGAATAAAATGGGGCCCTTTTAGATTGGCCAGAAAGAAAATCCCATAAAATTCTGACCACAATTTGGGAGGGGGGGGGAATGAAAGAAAGTTTTCTTTTTAAATAACAGTAACTTCTTTTTAATATTTTTTGCTGGCCAAAAAAAGAGTGGGTGGTTGGATTCAAGGTTTTAATATGTTTATGCTTTTATGGGTCGAAGGGATTTGTTGGTCTGAATTCCGTTCTGACATTGTCTGCATTTTATTTTTACGTTCAGGAATTCCCAGGACGAAATTGCACTGCAAAAAGTTTTGCTTTGTTTGTTTTTCAAAGCAAAAAAAAACAACAAGAAAAGAAGATCATGGTCTTTGTGACCCAGCGTGTCGTCAGCCTGGACACTACAACACGGTCACATCATGGCTCCTGAGGAGCACCACTTCAACAACAACATTTTGGTAATTATCAATGTATTTTATCGACATTTTTCTTTACGAACAGCTATTTAGTCAAGGGAACACGCACGAAAAATGTTAAAAGGGTTGGTTATTTCCAGTTTTATCCAACCGAAAATGAAAAAAAAAAAAAGAGACAAACATAGACACAGACATTCTGTGTGTGTGTGTGTGCTGGAGGCATTGGAGGCGCGTGCGCTCCTTTGAGAAAAAGAGAGAGAGAGAGAGAGAGAGAGAGAGGGTCTCCTTATAGTGTGTGTGTGTATTGACGGCCGAGTGTCTAGACGGTCACGGCCGGATGACGTCACGACGCAATTCAGCCGCACACACACGCCTAACCAACCGAAACTAACCAAGCAGAGTCACAAATAACATACATAAAAAACGGGGCTCCTCCTGGCGGGATTTTTCTCCAACTATTTCATAAATGATTCCCCATTTTATTTTATTTTTTTTACCCTTAAAAGTTTGATTATTTACGTTTTAAATAGTGTATAGACACAAACAGTTTGTGCTCTTGTAGGGGAGAGTACGCAATACCATTTTATCGATCAGCTGTTTAGGACAACATCCCCCCCTCTCTCTCTCTCTCCTATACATATCCAATGATGCCAGACATACGCCTCTTCTCTTTTCTTTTTTCGTGTCCGAGAGAGAGAGAGACAAAGACGGGCACACACGTATCGATCCATCCACGAGAGAGCGTAAATTTTCTCATTTTTTTTTTTTTTAAATCTATAACAAAAAGTTATTTGTTTTTTCCCGATTTTTCAATTCACGTGAATAAGTAAATCATTTAGCAGGTATGCGGATGTGACTAGAATGTGAAAAAGAAAGAGAAAAATCTGGTTGTTGTTAATGTTGCCCTGCGGTCGGTATAGACAAGGACTGCCGTACTCTTTGCTTTTTTAATCATGCACAGAGAGAGAGAGAGAGAGTCTGCGTGCGTGTACTG
This sequence comes from Daphnia magna, assembly GCF_020631705.1. Taxonomy (NCBI): domain Eukaryota; kingdom Metazoa; phylum Arthropoda; class Branchiopoda; order Diplostraca; family Daphniidae; genus Daphnia; species Daphnia magna. The sequence continues at coordinate 11,500,559 of NC_059185.1, read as the reverse complement.
TATTTGGTTTGCACCTTACACCGGCGCCAATTTTCCCAATGAATTTTCCCGATAAAACGTTTAAATTTTTTCGGGAGGGGGGGTTGTCGCCGTCGTTCCCGCTCTCCATCCAAAAATCGTCACACACACACACACACACACACACACACACTTGAAAGAATGTGAATGCGTTCGTGTGTGTCCTGGACGACTTCCAGTGGATTCGATTCGACACAAAACAGCTGATCTTCTTTTTACGACGACGACTAAAATCAACAAAAAAAAAAAAGTGGGAGGGGGAATGAAACGTTGCCTTCTGTCTTCCCCTTAAAAAGAAAAAGAGAAAAAAAAAATATTTGTATAAAAAAAAAATTCTTTGCTTGTGACGAAAACACCAAACGTGAAACGACTCACGAAGAGGTTGGGGTGTTTTAAAAATACACATTGGCTTTTCTGACGTTCTCCTAAATAGTTAACAGTCCACTGCCCCCCCTTGATTTCTATTTTTCCCGAAACAATTTCAAATTTGAATTTGAATTGAGGGGTACACGCACACAGATGCAGAGAGTTCATATCACGTCACAGAAAGAAGAAGAAGAAGAAGAAGAAAGAAAACAGCTGTTTTGATGTGTATACGTGGAATGCTTGTGTGCAGGGCAGGGCCGGGCGAAAGTGGCCGCGTCTCCGTTTGAGTTATTTCCGAACCCTGGAGGTCTTTGCACGTAGGAAATAAAAAATGTCGATTCTTTTTTCTTTTCTTTTTGAATGTTAATGACTTGTTAATTTAATGAAGAAAAGAAAAAAATGGGGTTTTAAATGTATTCGTAATTTTCCTATTGGACCTGCATAACATTTGACAGGTGTTGATGATTCATCGATGAGGTCATTTGTCAGTCAAAATCATCCAGTAGTTGCAAATTCATTGGATTTTCGATAGAAAAAAAAAATAATCTTTTGAATTAAGGTGGGAATTAAGAAAACGCTGCTACGAGTTTTGTTGGCCGTTTCTTCGTTTTGTGTGTCTATATTTAGTCAGCAAAAGAACGGGAAGGGAGATCTGGGTAATAGTAGTAGTAGTAAGGGGGACAACAACAACAACAAAATGAAAATGAACGAAAAAGAGCGAGGGCCAGCTACGAGTGCGTGCGGCCATCAGCTCGCCTTCAAACAGCCTTGTGTGTATAAATGTGTTTCGACGGGCGGCCTTGGCCCGTCTCTTTTTTTTTTCTCTACCGATTTTCATTCTCTTCTTTTTTTTCCCCTCCCAATCTCCGCCCACCATTCCCAACCCCTAATTCTTTTCACTTTGCCAACAACAAGGAGCGTGATTTTCTTTTTCACGTTAAACGTTCCACTTTTGTTATTAAATACATAAAAAATAATAATTAAAGATCAACCTGTGCATATTCTTAAAACCAATTAAAATTGTCGGTTTAAACAAATGATGTAAATAAAAATTTAACAAAAATTTATGTTTGTTGTGTGCAGGATTGGCAGGTTGCAGAAGGGCTCCTCCTCCTTGTGGTGCAAGTTGATCGAACGTTGATATTATCATCGTCCGTCAATTGGATGAAGAACGAATAATCAAAACAAAAGAAGCAAACGAAAATAGGAGATGGGGGCCCGATCGTGGTCGTCATCCGCCCCTTCAGTTCCGTCATCTCACCACCACCACCACCACCAATCGTCTTCTTCGACAACAGCAACAACAGCAACAACTACGGCAGCAGCAGCAGCAGCAGCAGCGGTGGGCTCGTTCTTTTCTTCTTCGTCGTCTTCACTTTCATCGTCTCCCTCTTCGTCGCCTCCTTCGTCTTCGTCGCCGTCGCCCACCGGCGCCAAAAAACACCACCGTCTCCACCACCACCACCACCACTACAACAACCACTTGCAACAACTTTTGCCCAAACAGACGCCAAAAGACGATCGTCACGCTTTCTTTCGGGTAAGATTCTCTTATGGCTTTGTTGTTCTTTTCGCTGACCTTGCCGACATCTCTTCACCTTTAGCACATAGTTGTACCGTGCGTGCGGCACCTACCAGCCATGTTAGACAACAAGAATAAATAGACCTGTGTTTTTTTTTTTTTTTTTCTTTTCGTTTCCAGCTGATTAAAAAGAAGAAGAAAAAGAAAAAATCCTGTGCGCGTCCGCCCGGTTTTTTTTTCCTTTTTTTTTTAATGCCGCCGTCGACGGCTGGGAATGTCTAGACGTTTGGGGAGGGGCGTTGGCTGTTACTCCTCCCACTTTTTTTTTCTCCCCTAAAGGGGGGATGTCGGGTCCCGCCGAACGTCTAAATATTAGACATTTTCTATTCTTTTTAAATCTCTTTTTTTTTTCTTTTCAAAATCCCGTCTCGTATTATTTTTTTTAAAAAGGACGAAAATTGCAACGCATTTTTCAATTGATGATTTTTAATATAAAAAAAAAAAAAAGAGGATGACGTCGTCGTCTACCGACGCTCTACTAGCCAATATTTCATTCGGAAAGGAAAGAAAAAAAAAAAAAGAATTCTCCCTACCCCCTTTGAACTAGTGGGTGGTGGTTAGTACACCCAGCCCGAAAACCCAGCCGTCTAGGTACTATGTCTGTCTGAGTCTGTGTCTGGAACCGGCCAGAAGAGAAAGAGACTCTTATACACAGCAGCCCAGCCCAGCATACACACACATATAAGAAAAAGTACACGTGCATTGACTGCCCTCCCCTACCGCCGTCCTTCCTACACTCACAGACATGCAAGTGTCTGTATTGACGTCGCCGATCCGTCCCCTCCCCAGACGAGCAAATTCCAGAATGGTACAAAAGAAAACCAAAACAAAATGAAAAAGAAGACGCAGAGAAGGAGACGGACAACAACAAAAGAAAAGTGGGAGGAGGCCTGGGCAAGGCTGGGCAGGATCGAAAGGTCGCTGTCGTCACTTGTACTCTCAACTTGACGCACTTATCGCCCGCAGACGGGCCTAGTTTGCGTCTGTGTGTGTGTGTGTGTGTAATGACCGCATTGTGTGTGTGTGTGTCTCACAGCAAAGGTGTATACACACAGACACTGTCGAGACGGGCAGACGAACGGACGTGTCTGAACATTTTTCCTGTTTTGTTTTTGTTGTTGCTTGTCCCTTTTTGTTTTTTTTGCGTTCGTTTTGGGTTTTTTTGACTTTTAACGATTTGTTTTTGTTTGGCGCTTGTGCGGGGTGGGGCGAGTGAGAGAGAGAGAACAAAAAAAGGAAGTGAAATGCGAGTGGTGACGTCATTGGAATTTGGGGGCGCAAGGATCTTGCAGGAATTTTGGATGACCCTTTTAAAAGTTTTGTCGCGTAACAAGAAGAAGGAACCCAACGAACAAGGACGCCAATCAAGGACGGCTAATAATAAACGCGATCACTTATTAATGAAGAAACATTTAAGACACAAAAGATTTCAACCGTTCCTTCCGGTTAGATCCCCCTGTCTCCTTTCACATTCATTATTGATTTTTTTTTGTTCTTTTTCTTTTTTCTTAATTGATTGTAATTTCGAAATCAAAGTTTGGCACTTGAATTCATTGGAATTAATTATTATTTTTTAAAACGTTAGATTCCAGTGACTGGAGAAGGAAAGAAAAAGCCATTGGACCTTACGGCGGAATCAGTGGCGACGGCCAAGGCGGCCGGGGCCGCTGCGGCCCAACGGGCCGAAAGGAACCTGTCGGTCAAACGGGACTTGGCTCTCGACTTGCCCACATGTCCCACCTTACCCGATGGCGAGGAGAAACCTTACGGGTCGTCCATCCGACTCCGCATCCGCGACCACGATCAGGTTTTTGCATTTGTTTTTCATTTGTTTTTGTTTTTTTTTGTCTTGTGGTTTTTTTAAATGCTAATGTCCGTCTTACGCCCGTGCCAATTAGGAGAGCGAAATTTATCAGGAATGCATCCGACCGCCACCCAACCGGACAGTTCACGAAACGTCCACTAGTTTTCCACCATTCCGCTGCAATTCAGAAAGCATTTTGACGGAACGTCCGTCTGGTTCCGGTCGTGCCGGCAACTCGAAAACGGCCGGTCCGTCATCCTCCTCCTCCTCGTCGTCGTCGTCGTCTACCCATTCGCAATCGTCTTCATCGTCTTCGTCATCCATCATGGCCGTCTATTGCTGCACATCGGCATCGTACAGCAGTTCCACCAGCTCCCTGTCGTCCAGCAGTTACGGAAGCAGCGGTGGCTATGGATACAGGAATTTAAGCGGCCGGCCGCACCACCACAACCAACAACAAAAACAGCAACAACAACAGCAGCAGCAGCAGCAGCAAAAAGAACAAAACAGTGTCGACAATAAAAAGGATTTGTTTTCAATTCCGGCGGCGACGGCCACCACGCGATTACTGTTGGATATTCACGGCCAGCCGATCGTGACGCGGAGTAAAAGTATGAGCACGGGCAGCAGCCTCCAGCAGCCGGACGGAGCTCCGTGTCCGGCTGGTTCGTCGTCTTCGTGTAACATGTTGGCCGTCATGGTTCCGCTTCCTCCTCCTCTGCCGTCTCATCAGCAACAACAACAACAACAGCAACCGTTTTCTATTCCGCCGGCCGCCGCCGCCTCGAAAACGTTGGAGTCGGCCGTCAAATCGTGCGTGCGTTCGTTTCGCGATCGAGTCCACCCGTGTCCCAAGATGTCGTCTGCTAGCGCGGCTGCCATCGGCTGCTCGAGTCAGACGGCGACGGCTGGCGGAGTGGATAACGCCGGATTTGTTGAATCCACCAGTGGCGCTGGGTGGCCAAGTGCGACGCTGGCCGAACGTCAACACCATCAGGACAACAACAGCACCAATAACAATAATAATTATTCGCGATCGACTGGGGAGCCATCTAGCGGCACCAGTCGGAGTAAACTGGCCAATTTGCCCGTTGTCCCCTGCGCATCCGCCTCTACCACCACTTATTCTTCGTCATCTTCTAGTACGTCGAGTCAAACTAGACGGGACATCTAAAAGAAAATCATTTGAACATTTAAAATTTCATTAAATCAAAGTAAAATTAATTAAATAAAATTAAGAAAAAGAAAAGGGAAAAGGAATGTGGAATAACAATCAACACACAGACTAATGTTGGTGGATTTATAATTTAATAAAAAAAAGGGAATCCTTCTTTGGCGGATGGAAAAGTGTCGTGCGTGTTTTGCGCTTATAGGGACAATTTACAACCGAAGAAGAAAACACAAAGTTCTTCAATTGTGGGTGGGTTAAGGGATGGGTAAACCGGAAGCTGATGGAGAGTATCTCAAAGTCTTTCATTGTGCGTGTGTCCAAAGTATCGGTTAGCTGGAAAAGGAAAAAGCATTTTTTTTTTTTTTACACAAAAAACACCTACACACGTTACACACCCATTTTGTGCTTTCTTTCTTCTTTTTTTTTTTCGCCTTTTTTGGGCCAATATAAATTCTCTTTTTTTTTTTTTTTCGGTTTCCGAATTGCCCATTTTCGTGTCTCTCTCTCTCTCCCCAGTGCACAGAAGAATATTGCGTCGCAAAAAGACTAAAATGGGCAAAACAAAGTGGTGGACTAAAAGCAGAAAAAAAAAAAAAATCTGTGCTGGACAGTTTTGGTGACACACGACCTGTTGGGGAAAGAGACAAATTAGGCCTATATTTCTATAATAATTATATTACTATGTATACCTTCGGGCTTTCTATACCAATTTTTACGTCTTCTCCCTCTTTGTTTTGTTTTGTTTTTCCTCTCTCGTGGATTTCGATCGTTTTGTTATTGGATTATTTTCTTCTTTTTTTTATTGACATTTTCTTTCGATGGCTCCATCCTCACAGTATGCCCCTACTCCTCTCACTTCGTTTGTTTTATCCCAATCATATTATGTTTAATGGTCGGCTTCTCGCCACGCCCACGATGTGATTTTTTTTTTATTATTGAAAATTCATCAAATGAAAAAAATATGGAAGACGATTAAGAAAAATAACAAAAAAAAACAAGCAGCTCGGGACCAGCCGTGATTGCAAACGTGATTGTGTGTACGTGTGTGTGTATATATATATCAAGTGAAGAACTTAAAAATAAGAGAGAGAGAGTGTGAACGCCAAGTGCATGTTGTGTTTATGCTTCTCGAAAAAGGAGAAGAAAATCAAGAGGATACATTAAGTCTTTGTCCTCCCCGCCCTCCTCCTTAATGTATGTATTTTCCGTTCACGTTTCACTTCGCGAAATGTTTCTCCACAATCTTGTACGTCGTTATTTAATCAGTTTTTTTTTTTTTTTTGTTTCTTTCGAAAAAAAAAAAAAAAAGAAAGTTTTGGGTTTTTCACGATTTTTTTGGGGGGTGTGTTTAGGTCTCCCCCTCATTTTGGCGCGATATCCAAACGTCATGTTTTTTTTTATTTTTTTTTCTAAAAAAAAAAAAAAAAAAAAAAAAGGGAAAGTTTAATAAGAAAATTTAAATTTGGGGTGGAATTTGATTTGAATAAAAAAAAAAAAGAGACAGACTGGAAAGATGGTTCATAAATATCGTTGTTTTGTCATCGTTTGTCGTCATTTGTCCAGTGTCTGTTCCGTCCGGAGACGTTGGAAACGAAAAACATTTAAGCAAAACACACCAAAAAGATGAAAATCTTTTTTTTTTTTTCTTTTTAAATAAGAGATTGTGGAGGGGTTCGTTTTGTGTACATTTTTTTTTTCAAATTACGAAGTTGGAATTGGGTTGTTTTTTTGTTTTTTAAAATTAAATCCCATGTTTTAAATTCGATGAGACCATCCAGAGAGCTGCTGCTGTTGCGCTAAAAAAAAAAATTACTGGATCATTTGTTGTGATAAATATTGACTCCCCTTACCCCCCATCTCTCTGCTGTCCTTCCTCCCCATTTTTAAATTTATGTCGATTTCATTTTTTGTCCCGTTGTTGTTGAGAGAAAAAAAAAAATTCGGAAAATGTATACACACACACACACCGTGTTTTCAAAAGCAAAACATTTCCTATATAAATAAAACAACCCCGCCCACCTCTTCAAATTGGACCCGCCATGCCTCCTCCTACACCTACACCTACCATTTGTTTTCATGGTAATCTCTTATTTTTTTCACTCTACTTGTTTTCTTTTGTCTTCTGCTACTACGAAAATTCTTATTGCGCTCACCGAAAAACAATAAAGTTAAAAACAAAATTCGAATTTAAAAATAAAAAATAAAACAAAAAAACTAAAGAAATTTCGAGAATAATAATACAATCCGCACTCGTGAAATGTGATTTTATTACTTATAATTTCCATCGTACCCTGGCCCGTCTGAATCTTTTAACTACAAAATATATATTTATCCTCCTTTTCCAAAAACAAGAAACCTCAAACCCCCTCTACCCTCCCCCCACACAAGAAAAATTTTAAAAAACAAAAACAAAACAAACAAAAATAATTTTTTTTTTCATATCACTTCTAAACAACCACAACATTAATGACAAAAGTAATGTTTAATTGTGTGTGCCTGTGTGTGTTTAGACCAGCAGCCTATATCAAATTTTCTTTTTATTATTTTTCTTTCTCTATCATTTCACTCTCCTTTTATCTTCTTTGTACATGAAAAACAACAACAACAAAACGACAACAACAAAAACAAAACAAAAAAAAAATACAAATGTTCAATTAAAAAAAAAAAAACTTAAAAAATTGTCTTTTTGTTTCAATGGCGAAATCCAGCAAAATTCAAAACGATTTATAATTTTTTTGTTTTTGACACGAAAAAACAAAAAAATGATGATGAATAAAGTGTGTGCGTACATACATTTATAGATATATAATATATACATATGTGTACTGTAATGGTTCATGTGATAATAAACACCGGATGCAAGTCAGACACATTATTTAAACACGTACAGCCACGTCGGAACGTTGTGTGCGTTTTCCATGGAAGGTTTTTTGATCCCTTGATTACAAAGTGCCCAGCCTTTTTTCATCGATCGTTTTTCTTTCTGGCCGTTGCCATGGCTCTCACGTAACGTTTTTCCCCATTTATTTTTTATTTTTATGAAAATAAAGACAGCACAAGTTTGTTGAATCGATGCTCAACTTTTATTAGATCCATGCTCCCGTTATTAACCGTTAACATTCGTTTAGTCTTTCAGCGTCGTCTGCGGAATGTAGTAGATAGGACACAACAAGTCTAGAATTTATCTATTCCGCATTTGTTGTGTCTCTTTTTGGCATTTGCTTTTGCAATTGGCATTATAAATTCAGCTCCTCATTAAATTATTATGGATTACGAAGAAGATCATCTGATAGAACAGACTCGACTCTGTCAACTGGACGAATTGGCATCTGACAGGTAAGAAAAAAAAGGACTATTGTTTCTGATATCTGTCAAGCATGTGCAGAATTATAATGAGAACTCGTATCGTTCATTGCCCCACTTTTATTCATTAGGTGGCTGTTGCATCATCAAGCAGTGGTCCAGTTATCGCTCAAGGCCGTCTCGCAGACAGCCCAGCTTTGTGAAGAAACTGTCTACGCCAAATTAATGGTAGCAGAGAAAGTACGTGCAACACATTTTAAAAGATATCATTGGGGGAAAAAAAAAGTATTTTAAACTTTATTTCAAGTCACCGTGAAATTGATTTTAATGGCGCTCAAACCTATCGGATCGATAGCTGAAATTTGCCTCATTAAATCGTCTGCTCCGTAGTTTGTTGACAATGTTATTATATATACCTCACCCTTCTTGCCTCGCTGTTGAGACAAAAACCAGACAAAACATCAGCAATCGCTACGTCAACGCAGTCTAAACAAATTCTTCTCCGTCAGACATGACGAAATGGGAGGTTTTTTTTCCTCCAACTATTTCTTTAGGACTCCGCCCCCTGACGGATGACGTAAATAATATGCCGGATTTCCTAGCAAAAAAGAAAAAAAAAAGAAAGAAATTGAATGACCCGTTTTGCAATCGTCTGACCCACACTGTCTCTTTCTTCAACAACATCCCCTCGTTTTCTAGGAAACGATTGATGATGTGTAGCTGTAGATAATTATGAATGTTTGTTTTCCTAATTCGAATGATCTATCCCTATACGTCTTAGGTGAGAAAGCTTTTTGAATGGCTTGCCAGATTGAAGCAGCAAACATAATAACGATTTCACTTCTTTTTTTCCCCCTTTGTCACCACACGAAAAACAGGTTTCCCTCCTAGTCTACGATGCCATCCTGATTGAAATATGGAGAGAGGAAATCTTGCCTCACTTGCTCAAGACCGAGTCATCCCTTTCACCTTTAATGATTTACTCGGTGGTGAGTTGTCACAGAATAACAATAACGAAGAGAGCCTCCTCACTCACATGATTGTCTGTGTGTCCGAAAACAAAAGCCTTGTAAAACAAATAAAAGAAAGGAAAAGACAAAAGCCTTTCTCACATGCAAGACAATTCCCTTTTTACCTTATTGTTTTGGCAGCTGTACCACGAAGGAGCAGTCATTAGCTTGCTGGAGCTATTGCTGTACCATTCAGCAGCCTGTGAAGCCCTGGGCGACTCAATCGTCGACTTGATAGACTATTGCCACCGCACGCTTTTGCGTTCAGCAGCATCGCCGTCGTCGTCGTCAAGGCACCACCCGTCCTTGGCCGACAGCCCAGTCCTCAAGCACCTGGACGTCAGCCACTTGGAGGCCAACATCGCCATCCGCTGCATCGCCATTCTGCGTTTTCTCGCCGGTCACGCAGACAAGTAATATTCTTCCACTTCAAATAAATCAGAGATAATGAACGGGGAAGTCCTCTTTCTTTATGTCATTTTCTCTCGACTTTGGTCATTATAAAATTCACGGGGTTTTTCAGTACGTTGCTCATGTGAATATTATAAGACACAAGGCGCCAGCATTCTTTTTTGTTGTATAGTCAGTTTTTTGTTTTTTGTTTTTTGTTTTTTTGTTTCGAAACAAATCGCGTGTGAATGACATAGTAGGTAGCCATTTGGGAAAGAAAGCCGACAAAGTCCGAGGTAGGGAAATGCTTGTAGAAACAACACAACGCCGCCCTACTAATGAGTAATCAGATAAAGCTTTTATAATGGAGACAATCTGATTGCGATTTAACGAGCTGTGAGTGTCCCTGACGCGGGAATCTGGACTATGAATCAATATGGTCTGTCTGTCAGACTATTTGTTATCGGTGCCAATCTGTGTCTGGGTCTCGTGACGCATAAAAAATGTAGACAGACAAAATTTATTTATTTATTATTTTTTTTTTTGCCTTGGGTTGAGATTGCTCAATTAAATTATACGACTCATTGTCAACAGCCATGTAGAACGTTACCCAGTCTCGTCAGCTCCCGGAAGTCAAGTTAGTCCGGGTACCGTTAGCACTTGGATGGGTGACCGCTCGGGAATACGGGATGCTGTTGGCGGGTGAACTTTATTTCTTTTATATTATTATTATTATTTTTTTTTTTTTCTTCTAAATTTAGTTCCTATTTTCTTGAAAACAAGTTCATCTCGTTTCATTTGTGATCGTTGAAAATTTGCCATTGTTTTTAGTTGCGTTTTGTCATAGCGGGAACAACGGCCTGTTAGCTCAGTTGGTTAGAGCGCCGTGCTAATAACGCGGAGGTCATGAGTTCGATCCTCTTACGGGCCAACCTTTTTTTCCTCCCCAAAACATTTTATGTCGCTACAAGGACGCATTTCCAAGAACCTGTTACTACGCACTATAACTGATAACATCACTTTAAATTTTTGTTTTCGTCCCCCTTTTTTATTTTACTCTTTTTCTTTACGCAAGTCGTCATGAACACCGGTTCCATGACGTTGCAGACAATCGAATGAAGGAATGGCGCACTAAATCTTACTTGAAAGGGGACTTTTTAAGAAAGAATAATAATAAAAAACAAGTTCCTTGACGTACACAAACTGTATTATATCTATTTTTTTTAATGACGTTTGATACTATGTGTGTATTTTTGGATGCCAAGTTTGTCCGAAATAGTTACATCCCGGATGCTTACAACGACGGACGTGCCACTGTTGGCGGTCCAGCTACTGACGGACCAGCGACCGTGGATCCGGCGGGAAAAACGACGACGTATGGGCAGCGATGACAGCGGAAGTCGAGACGATGGTGACGACGAAATAGTCGAAATCTACGATAACGGTCAATGGCGTCCGTGCACTGACGATGAAGCATCCGGCTCAAACGGTGGTCAACTCCATCCAGTAGCTGCACACCTTTGGCTCCTCCTCCTGTCCCTCTTGATGAATCCCGTAGCTCCTCGCAAATACGAACTCAACGATTTCCGTTGCCAACAGTTACTCAAAGTGAGATTCCATTCTACTCTTTAAATAACTTTGTCTTTGATTGGACTCATCGAATTTGATATTTATCTGTCGAATGAACAGTTACGTTCCAATTTGAATGACTACGTCATCGATCAAATTCCACCGCTAGCCCAATTCGAACAGTGGCTGGTGCAGCTTTCGGTTGTCGGCGCCCATCAAGTTTGGCGTCATTCAGGCCCCACCCAAAAGCCTTTCATCCTAGAACTCGTGGCCGAAATGAGACAGCTCTTGCTCAAACAGCTGGCCGTCAAATGGACAGCCATTCTTGATGGACAGCGACAGTTTCTCAGTGACGAATCACCCGAAACTGTTCAAAGGTTTGGAGCTATTTTTAAAGCTAACCCCCCCTTCGCTGGCCGGTTTGCCCGTCACCGTATTTCATTTGCTGCTAATGATATACCGTTTGCATATATTTTCACGAAAAAAAAAAAGGTTGGCGGCTATTTATGATCCGGAACACCTGGAAACAACGTTCAACCATTGCACTGCTAACGCAACTGTGCCAACAACATCATCAGCAGCTCAAATCAATCGCCAGACTTGTACGGCTACTTCGTCCTGCACTTTGTGCGACAAACAGGCACAACATCGTTGCTCACGTTGCCGATGTCAGCATTATTGCAGCAAGTAAGCGGGACACACACACACAAAAAAAAAACAACGTTTCTTTGCTCCCGTTTGCTTGATTGAATCGATTTATTTATTTATTTTTTCTCCACCAATGTCTACAGGGAATGCCAAGTAGCGGATTGGCCGAACCACAAATCGGATTGCAAACCAGCGTTGAAACCCCTGACTCGACGGGATGGAAACCACCTCCTCCTTCTCCAACAGTGACACACACACACACACACAATCGTCGTATTAACTTTCAAGCTACATAGCAGCTGTTACGAGTTCCAAAGACCGCTTTTCTTTTTTTCTTTCCCGTTCTTATCGTAAAAAAAAAAGAAAAACGAAGAGAGCACAAATATTTAAGAGTCAAGGGTGCGTGTTTCTTTTGAAACCCGGGCAATCTGATTTGGCACGTTATTGCGTCTGTCGTTTCTCTTTACGTTTTCTTTTTCGTCCAAAATCCAACGTCCCTCTTCCTTTCTGGACTTTTACCCCTCCGCAAAGATTAAATGACACGTTGTGTGTACCCTGTCTCGCTTTGCTGTTAGCCAATATTTGCTCGATGAAGAATTTTTTTTTTTTTGAGGCCCGGTTTTGTATCAATGGCCAGCAGCAGTCACTTGCGCAGCACCGGATATTTGATGTTTTTTCCCCTCCATTTTTATTTGCCTACCGCAGTGTATCCACACACACACACACTATTGGCTTGTTTTTTTTTTTTTTTTCCTTCAATATGTTCGTTTTATTGACTATCCTCTAAAGCAAACGTGAGAACAGACGCTTATTGCTGCGTCCATTTCTGCCGGGATTTCCTAATCTCTCACTTTGGTGTCAGTCACACGGAGAGCAAACAACTTTTTTGGACACGCATCGTAGCATTTGTTCTTATTGGTTATTTATCTTTGTTATACCTTTGCCTCGTCGGCTGCAGTAATCAAAAATTGTTCACGGCATACCCACAAACACGTTTCATTTCTGGACAAGGACATTTGTGTGTTTCTGATCGTATTCCACACTGCGTTTTGAGTTGTTATCTCTTGGAAATTAGGTCAAAGTTTACGAGTGATATTTAATCGACAATGTTTCTGCTTGTAGGATTAATACGCATAAATGTTTTAAACATTTTTACCGAGCTTGTTTAGGGTTTGACATGTGTTAGCAGACGATATCTCGTTTCATGTTTCGCCATTTGAAATAGACAAACATGAGTGAACAAGACAATTTGTCGTACGTGACTTCATAAAAAATGGGTTGCGATATACTCAATGAACTATAGCAGCTGTTCAAGTATTATTCATCGATTTCTTTCGATGATGTGTTGTTTGTACTACTTTCTCCATTCCCATGACCACGAGTTCGATTCAGTGACCACTCGGTGTATTGGTAAGACCTACCCCATTAGCAGGTTTGTTGTCACCAAACTCGTTGTAATTCAAAGAATGGAACACGGATTTCTTTTTAATGTACAAGCCGCAGTCTCATTAAACATGTTTTTTTAAGTGCCTGAGTTTCTAAATCAAAAGACACTCAAGTCCAGGAATTGTGTATTAAAGATATCCTTTGTCCTTGTTCCATTTCTTTGTGTACCTTAGTAATGTTTCATTTCCTTCCCTGTTTATTTTTATTTGGCATGTGATATGACTCATATGTACTTGTCTATGTTCAGATATAGGTGATGCATCAAAGGGTACTTGTGGACTATGTCGAATCCAGGTATAACTAACTTTTCTTTTTTGGACATTGCTGACAACTTTCAGGATCTTTTCTAGTTTTTTGGTGAGTGTTCAAAAATGGCCATCTTTAATGAAGGAGGTTTCCCTTGCTGCATGTGAAATCATCATCGAGCACTCATCACCCAAAAACAGGTAGTCATTTTTGTTTTGGGTCTGAAAAACACTTTCAGCTTAGCCTTGGTATCTGCCTTTTCTTTTGAATGGATAGAACTCGGAGGCCTGGAGGACTTCTTTGATGGTTTGACGTTTCGTGAATTCACCGTTTGTGTATATACCGTCAAACGCTTTCTGGCCAAAAAAAAGCAGCCGCGAGGTTTCTTTTGTTCACCCGGATGCGAGGTTTCGCAATAAGCAACCCAACGCTCCTTTTAGACGAGTTTTCTTCTTCTTCTTCTTCTTCGTCCTTAATAAAAAAGAATAAAGGTAAGAAAAAGTCTTTTTTAAAAATGGGGCTAAGATTTCTTTCATAAGGCTGCTCGTTCTCCTCCTACCTGTTATATAACGGATGGGTCTATAACAGAGAGTCATGGAACTTGTGTACGAACGAGGCTATTCAAACGACTATCCTTTTACGTCCAACTTTAAAAGGATTCGTGGCCGGCCGGCAACCGGCACTTTTGAAAGACACGCTTTCCAGGTGCGCCAAATCCTTTCCGCACAGTATTTTTTTCTTTTTCCGTAATAGTTTTAGCACAGAAGAGAGCACACGAAATTCTATTCCAAAAAATTATTCAAATGATACCATATTTAGTGTATCTGTCTCCCTTCCCCTTTTTTCCTGCTGTCCTTTTGCTTTTCGAGTTCAGTTTAAAAGTTTTATATTTTTCTCACGTTCCTTTTTTAAATCCCGGAATTTCATATTCTGAGTTCCGCGACAGAGACGCCATCTCGTATCGAAAACGTCGTAATCTCGTCTTTATGTCGTAAAACCTTTTTAAAAATAGTAGAATAGAAGAATTTTCCGTTATAATTGCATCCTTGCAAAATCCCACGTGTCTTTCGTTTTTAAATAAATTAACCACAGTGCTTAATTGTTTAGAAAGGATGGCGGGGATTCCAGGGACGCTGAAGCGAAAATTTATCGGCAGTCACCGTATTCAAATATAGACACAGAAAACACGCAATAAGTCGAAAGGATGGACCAAATGCATTTTTCAATGGCACGGTCGGACGTGACGTAACGATGATTTCACGATTCTATTATGTAAATATTCTTGTTGTCATCATTTCGTAACTGAAAAAAAGTTTCTGGTCTTCTGTTTACGCTATTGCGTTGGGATGCCTCTCGTTGTTGACTATTTGAACTTAACTTTCGCAAAGTGTTTTTGAATTTCTAAGAAAGCTTTGCTTAGTTGATTGAAATGTATCGTAAGTTAGTTATTTAAATTCACGCTGAATGCAAAACCTGCATTTCCCAGTGAACACCAACGCAATACTTCAAAAAACATTTTCTTGCCACACGAATTAAAGTCTTTGATCTATTTTAGTCTATTCGTTACGTCGATAAATCCCTTGTTTTGCAATTTTGGCTTTTAAACATTCAATTATCCGTTACATTTCAGGGTCTCCATCCATTTTGTCAATGTTACGTCGACATTGAGAAGAGTGGGTCCGGACGACGTTATCAGTTGGCGAAGGACTTAAACTACAACACGCATCTACGGTTGTCAATGTAACATTTAAGTAGTTGATGACAGCGTCCGTTCCAACTCCCACACTGGATGCTAACACAACGGCCAGTGTCGTCATCCTCTCCGTTACGGGCCAATGAAAGCGGATACATCCCATCAGATGGCAATTCTTATACGTTCTAAGGCAGTGATCACGATAATAAGAACAAAGTTAGCGCGTTCACAACGTCGTTGATGGCCTTCCATTTTGCACGTATCTTCCAACGGTTCCACATTTATATTTTCTTTTCTCCGCTTTTCTTTTTATTGCCAGATTTATAGCCGTACCATGTCTCTGCGACGTCCGTCGCCAATCAATGTCCAATACCTTCTCATCTGGTTGCAAAGTAAGTATTTGTTTTACAACTATATTTGTTCGTCCATTTATCAGCGAGCCCTTTTTTTTTATTTGACATTGGATCCGGATGGTACACAGTAGCGCTACTATCGCTCTCGGCTACAAGAGCGACTGATGGCGTCATTAGTATCACGCCATCTGGCCCTGCGGCAGGTTTCGTCGAAGAGGATTCCTTCAATCTGACGTGCACATCTGATCAGTCAGTTAATGTCACGTGGGCTCTACCTATTCTTCCCAACGATGAACTGGATAACATCCAGAGCAAGGTCAAAAATCAAATTGTTCAATTCACTAATGTCCTGTTGATTAATTTTGTCTATTTTTAGGAGCCGAATGATTTGCTCCAACGGGCTCACGTAACGGCTGATAGAGAGGGCGATGTGTTTATTGCTGTGCTAGTCGTTTTCAAAGCCAAGAGATCGGATACAGGACGTTACACTTGTCACCCAGTTGGCGTCGATCCAATTGAATTGACGACGCAATTTGAATCTTTCCCATCTATACACATCTTTATTTCGTGTATTTACCTTATGATCCAATTTCCAGTGAGGAAACATTTGATGATGTCACGTTTACAGGGGAAGGAGTGGTCGGTGTGCAAATGAATCCGTTGAAAAGCGTTTACGTCGTCAGAAAACCTTCTCAGCAGATTTTCGTAGTGCCGTGTTTCAACTATCTCCCTAATCACCACATTTCCATGGTGGATTTAGCCCTGCAAAAGAGATCGCCGATCGACAAAGACACTTCATGGGAATCGGTATGCGTGATCACTTTCTTTGTACCCACAATCTCTTAACTGCGTCTTAACAGGTCGATCTATCGGCTAAAAGTTACTTCAATTGGTCGTTTGCTGATTTCAAAGGCATAGCTATTCATCGTCCAAAGAGTGGAGAATACAGGTGTGGAGCTTTGGCGTCCAACGGCACTTGTTCCTGGCCAAAATGGTCGCTCTACAGTTTCTTTATCGTCCGAGGTAATCGTTTCAAAGTTTTGTTGGTTAAAATTAAATAATAATCGTGTTGTTTGATTGTTTTTTCAAAGAAATAGTAGAGAAGGAAGCCCCGCAAGATGACAAAGATCAATGGCCCAGGATTCGACCGACTTCAGTTCCGTTTATGATCTTTCCGTCTGGTTCTACGTTTAGTTTGTCGTGTAAAACTGGAGCTGCAGCTGCTCACCAGTGGAATGTCAATTGGCGATTGCCATTCGCTTTTCAAAATGGCGACTATGATTTGGCCAAAGTGAGGAATCTTGGCCAGCGTGTCGTTGCTACTTTGGCCAAAGGCAACGGAAACGGCTCCCACTCGGATTATTCCGTGTTGACAATTGCTAACGCAAGCCACTTAGACACTGGCTATTATACTTGCCATAGGTCGGATAACGATAGTATCGCAGTTAGGCAATACGTCTTCATTCAAGGTAGTTTTAAAATATAATAAACTATTTTCTAATTAAATGAGAATCATTTTCTTGGTCATTTCGTAAGACTGGAGTGCACTGATTGCTGCTCCATTGAAAAAGTATTTAGATTTTGGACAAAAGGAAGCTTTAATTGACTGCAGAGCAACTCATCCGTCGGTTGAAATGTCTCTCAGGCGGATTGCAGACGATGGAACTGCCGTTACGGTGATGAAATATGACTCTTTCACCTTTTTAAAATAATAATAAAATAATTGAATATCATTGTAGGTTTACCCTTCGAGAAAGAACGGAGAAAGTGATGGTGATTGGTCGTATAATCCGTTTGAAGGATTCAAAAATACCAAAATGGTTTCGTGGGAAATGGAAGGAACTTATCTCTGTGTCGGATGTAAAAAATATCTAGAAGGATCATCCAGACACCGATCTGAAGCTGTTACCCATGAATTGCACGTTGAAATTCGCGGTATAAGTAAGTTGAAAAAACAAATTATGGTCGTTGCAAATTATATGCCTTTGGCTTAATTTTTGTTTCAAAATCAGGTATTGAACTGACGGTGATCTCCGGTAAGAAAACCGGAATGGTGCTGGAAGGAGATGACATTCAATTAACTTGCCGGAGTAAAGGATTATTTGTGAACGAAGACATGACTCCAGACATGCTAAGGTGGCATTGGACTTCAGTTGAAAATGCGTCAATAACCTTGGGAAGCCATCTAGTTCCACCCGGAGTAAACATTGTAAAACAGGCAAAACAGAGTTTTAACGGTTATAGTCTCGGTCATTTGACCTGGCAAAACATTTCACCCGAAGCAGCTGGAACTTACAAGTGCAGTCACGAACAATCACCCGTCTCGGCTTCCTACATTTTGGTCGTCTCATGTACGTAAAAAAAAAATTATTAACCTCAAATTTGTGGGAACAATAAATAAGTATTAACGATGTTTTGTTTTTTTTGTCTAGCCGCAAGCGATGGAGTGCAACAAAAAAACTGTGAAAATCGGTTGGTTTGCGGTAGAGAGAAATTACTCAGCGTTGAATGCATGTGGTTCGTAATTTACGTCGGACTATTGTTGATAATTTATTAGTCAGCTCATTAACGTCTGGCTGGTTATTTACTGATTGAAAGCAACCCCGATATGTTTTCTCCTCCCTCTACTGTATTATGTGCTATCTGTCATTTTCGTTTTTTTTTTTTTTTTTTTTTTACTTTTGGGTTTGACAAACGACATCCTTACGTCTTGTCATCATTACGATAATAACAAAACAGTTTACCGCAGTTTTTCCCTTTACTTTATTGCTTAGGGATGTGGCAGTCAACATCTCTTTTGAAAATCGGAACATGATAACGAAGTTATCTTAGAAGATTTTTTTTTTTTTTAAGTACGACTATTCTGCAATTATCTTATATCGGATACATACAAATGTATATTTAAAACTTTGTTTATCTTGAATTTTTGATTACTTCGTTTAATTTTTTATGCATATGCATTTAACATGCTTATTCAAAAAAGTAATGTGGTTTATTGAATTTATTGTGGACGGAATTCGAATTGTAATATTTACTTACCTTGAACCATGTCACAAAATAATTCTAAGTGTCAAAAGGTTGTTTTTAATTGATACGAAAAAATGGCACTAGTAGATATGTGACTCGTGGCTCAATGGTTGTGCTTCGGCATGGAATGTCGGAAGTAAAGGGTTCGATTCCTGTAAGAGGGAAGTAACAAATAATTGCCATTCCGATAACTATTATGTTTAAAGTTTCTTAATATTAACTTCCTAAATACATAAAGTCATCTTGGAGTAAACTCCGTCAGCGTAGCTGAACCCGACCTCCAAGACCACCACACAGCCACTTGGAGTGGGTTACCTGGCAGGAATTCAAGCGATCCACCGTGGAGTTCCCAGGGCAGCTGAGCTGGGTTCCCCAGACCACCACGTGGCCACTTGATGTGGGATACGTAGGCAGGCATCCAAGAGATACACTGTCAGGTTCCCAGGCCATCGGCCGATCAGTTGGACCAAGATTGGCCCCTGTATCCCAAGAATGACAGTTCAGGAAGATTTTAGTTATCTACCTGGATATTGCGATATGATGCAGATCCAAAGAATATTAGTACACGAGTCGTAGCTCAATGGTAGAGCGGCGGCATGGCAACTCAAAGTGCTCAGGTTCTACTCCCACGAGGAAAACGTGATAATTTTAACGAATTTTTTGTTATTTTGTGAAAATATGAATAATTTTGGCAAAAAATGAAAATTTTCGGCAAAAAATGAAAATTTTCGGCAAAAAAAAAAAAATCCGCGGAAAAAAAATTCTGCAGTAAAAAAAAAAAATTCTGCAGTAAAAAAAAAAAAAAATATGCAGCAAAAAGAAAAAATTTTTTTCGTAAAAAAATAGAATTTCCCAATAAATTTTATAGTAATTATGTTCATAGTAATGTTACCGAATGAAAGTATCGCAAAAGTAATTATTTTTCAATATTTTTTATTGAAGATTTAACAATTATCAGTATGTTAAATCCAAAACATAAGCACAACTGGTTTATCACAAATCATGAAGAAACATGACCACAGAAAACAAAGAAACAATACCAACATTTTTGTTGTTGTAAATATTTGAACATGGAGAAATATAAGTTTAAGGACAACAAAGAAACAGGAATAATTTCTGTTCCTCTTTCACAGTTTATAGCATTTTTCTGGTTGTATTAGGAGTGTTTCAGGGGATTGATTCATTCCAGGTACAGCATGTTGTTCCCCAGTTCACCAAATTGAAAAGAAAACTTCACTTAGAGATGGCTCCAAACACCTGAAAAAAAAATAACAATATATTTCAACATTCAATAAGGAAAAAAGGGGTGTGAAGCATTCATTCCAACAGTTAATTCATTGTTGTGATCACAATCTTAACATTTCAGAATAAGCTCAAGTAAACATGTTGAAAATGAGCAAATGCTAACTGATACCTTTAACATGTAACAGGATCGGCTAATGGCAAACAGCATAATAGACTCCTTGTTTACTTGAATATCATACCAAAACCAAGAATTTCTGATTAAGAACCACATGAAACAGCTTGCATGATCAATTAACCTAGAGAAAAACAATTCAATTATCCCAACACCCTTATTCAATGCCATGAATGTTAGACATACCCTCAAATCAGCATCATGAGTTTTGGCTCAATGCAACCTAGCCATCCACTGCAACATGTCAAAATCACTGAAGTAATGCAAATTTCACCCTCAACAAATGACTACCTAAATAAACACATTGAAAAATCTGAAAGTGTTAAACAGTAACCTTCACATTGAAGGAGGTTCAGCTAACATCCCACAGCATGGCAACAGGCTGCCTGATTATGAAGCATTGGTTTAATGTTTCTTGAAACATCTTTCATTTGAATATCATGCCACAACCAAAAATTGCCAATTAGGAAGTACATGATACAGCATGCATGTGCAATGGAGGATTAACCTGGAAGAAAAACACAATTTAATCATTCCCCTTCAAAATGCCCAATGCTTTACACACACCCTCAAATCAGCAGCAAAGTTCTGTTTCACTGCAAACATATCATCCAGTCATCCTAAATTAACAGATGTCAAAATTAATCATAAATTAAGAATAATAAATTTCTTACCATACTATAAACTACACTGAAATGAGGCAACCCACAGTAGCTCTTACTACAGTCAAAAAATGATTGCCCATGACATGATGGCAGCCAATCTATTAAGAAAAACAGTAACTACAATAAGATCACAAAACCACCAATATTGAAAAAATCCTGTTAAGAATATTACCTTAGTGAATTCACCCCAGAGAAAAAAATTTCTCTTCAGAAGCCTTCTGACAACCTGTAAGTATATTTTAAAAATAATTATGGTTAAGCAATCTTTCATGCACACTAGATTATTAAATATATTATTACTAGTACCTTGTAGGTGACATGTAGTAAGCTTGCCTAGCAATATTCAACATTTGAAAACATATTATCAAATCCTTTTAATAAAAACATTTTTGAACTCCAATATATCAATGTGTAACAAACACATTACCACAAATTATGCACCATGAGTTACAACTTCAAGGACAGAAAACATGCTTACAGAATAAGTTCTCTTGAAATGATGCCTAAGTCTTCACCAACATCCTGCTTAACAGTTATCAAAATTAAATATTAATTGCATAAGGAATGAAATTTCTCCTCATAGCAATAACTACATATTACATCGTTAATCAATTTAGACTAACATGTGATTTTTAATACATTCCTCTAACAAGACTGGACATTGGTAACGAAAGAAAATAAAGATAAAAAAAATTTATTAATGTTGAGCAACTGTCCCCAGCAAAATAGTAACCTTTTAAATGGTAGCTAGCCATTGAAATTAAAACGCATCCAAGCTTAACTACACTTTAACAACATAGAACAATGCACTAAAATACTACAACACTTACACTGTGGGCGACATCCTTCGAAACAAAAAATTATTTACTTTAGTGGCACTCATTATATAAGCTCTCTTGATCTATGCACTATCGACGACAGTGTCATCGCGTGGTAGAAAAATACAGCTTCTTTTCGCCACCTGTCGGACATTTTAGATAGCTTAGGTTAGGAAGCTTACATGTGGATTTCTATCACTTGTAACGTTCATTTGAATCCCGACTGTCGCGTAGATAACATACATGTGAGTATCATATAACGTTTTTACCTGATCCTTTTTAAAAATAAATCTGTTATGTGTTATAGTTAATCTAAATAAATTATGATGTGGTTGAAATCTTTTCTTGAATATTTATTCTCTAACGAAAGTGTAATCATGGGAAAGGGAATATTGTAGTGAATGTATTTCATTAGAGCTAATTCTGTAGCCATGAGCCTGTAATCCCAGGTGAAGAATTCCCATGTTCGGTTTTGTTAATCATCAAATGTGGCCAAGGGGTGAATTGCATTATTTTAGGGGAACCTCCATTTCATTAGTAATTGCATGTTATGTGTTATCTGCAGTTAATGTTTTTGGTATTTTATTTAAACATGTTGGATTGATACTAACAGATGAAGCATTCTGGTGCCATGCTGTAAGCATTAGCCAAGTATATTAAATGCATAAGCCCCATTAAAGATTTCAAATATTTTAATTTATGATGCATCAAGATTTCTTCGTAAAAGGCTAGATGGTAAGATTCTAATATGAATATATTGAAAACATTGGATTGAAGCTTTATGATATGGCATCCTGGTCCCTGTTTTCATGCTGAATATTACTAGCCAAGCTTACTACCTGTCACCTACAAGGTACTAGTAATAATATATTTAATAATCTAGTGTGCATGAAAGATTGCTAAACCATAATTATTTTTAAAATATACTTACAGGTTGTCAGAAGGCTTCTGAAGAGAAATTTTTTTCTCTGGGGTGAATTCACTAAGGTAATATTCTTAAGAGGATTTTTTCAATATTGGTGGTTTTGTGATCTTATTGTAGTTACTGTTTTTCTTAATAGATTGGCTGCCATCATGTCATGGGCAATCATTTTTTGACTGTAGTAAGAGCTACTGTGGGTTGCCTCATTTCAGTGTAGTTTATGGTATGGTAAGAAATTTATTATTCTTAATTTATGATTAATTTTGACATCTGTTAATTTAGGATGACTGGATGATATGTTTGCAGTGAAACAGAACTTTGCTGCTGATTTGAGGGTGTGTGTAAAGCATTGGGCATTTTGAAGGGGGATGATTAAATTGTGTTTTTCTTCCAGGTTAATCCTCCATTGCACATGCATGCTGTATCATGTACTTCCTAATTGGCAATTTTTGGTTGTGGCATGATATTCAAATGAAAGATGTTTCAAGAAACATTAAACCAATGCTTCATAATCAGGCAGCCTGTTGCCATGCTGTGGGATGTTAGCTGAACCTCCTTCAATGTGAAGGTTACTGTTTAACACTTTCAGATTTTTCAATGTGTTTATTTAGGTAGTCATTTGTTGAGGGTGAAATTTGCATTACTTCAGTGATTTTGACATGTTGCAGTGGATGGCTAGGTTGCATTGAGCCAAAACTCATGATGCTGATTTGAGGGTATGTCTAACATTCATGGCATTGAATAAGGGTGTTGGGATAATTGAATTGTTTTTCTCTAGGTTAATTGATCATGCAAGCTGTTTCATGTGGTTCTTAATCAGAAATTCTTGGTTTTGGTATGATATTCAAGTAAACAAGGAGTCTATTATGCTGTTTGCCATTAGCTGATCCTGTTACATGTTAAAGGTATCAGTTAGCATTTGCTCATTTTCAACATGTTTACTTGAGCTTATTCTGAAATGTTAAGATTGTGATCACAACAATGAATTAACTGTTGGAATGAATGCTTCACACACCTTTTTTCCTTATTGAATGTTGAAATTTATTGTTTTTTTTTTTTTTCAGGTGTTTGGAGCCATCTCTAAGTGAAGTTTTCTTTTCAATTTGGTGAACTGGGGAACAACATGCTGTACCTGGAATGAATCAATCCCCTGAAACACTCCTAATACAACCAGAAAAATGCTATAAACTGTGAAAGAGGAACAGAAATTATTCCTGTTTCTTTGTTGTCCCTAAACTTATATTTCTTCATGTTCAAATATTTACAACAACAAAAATGTTGGTATTGTTTCTTTGTTTTCTGTGGTCATGTTTCTTCATGATTTGTGATAAACCAGTTGTGCTTATGTTTTGGGTTTAACATACTGATAATTGTTAAATCTTCAATAAAAAATATTGAAAAATAATTACTATTGCGATACTTTCATTCGGTAACATTACTATGAACATAATTACTATAAAATTTATTGGGAAAATTCTATTTTTTTACGAAAAAATTTTTTCTTTTTGCTGCAAAATTTTTTTTATTTTACTGCAGAATTTTTTTTTCCGCGGATTTTTTTTTTTTTTGCTGCAAAAAAAATTTTTGCCGAAAATTTTCATTTTTTGCCAAAATTATTCATATTTTCACAAAATAACAAAAAATTCGTTAAAATTATCACGTCTTCCTCGTGGGAGTAGAACCTGAGCACTTTGACTTGCCATGCCGCCGCTCTACCATTGAGCTACGACTCGTATACTAATATTCTTTGGATCTGCATCATATCGCAATATCCAGGTAGATAACTAAAATCTTCCTGAACTGTCATTCTTGGGATACAGGGGCCAATCTTGGTCCAACTGATCGGCCGATGGCCTGGGAACCTGACAGTGTATCTCTTGGATGCCTGCCTAGGTATCCCACATCAAGTGGCCACGTGGTGGTCTGGGGAACCCGCCTCAGCTGCCCTGGGAACTCGACGGTGGATCGCTTGAATTCCTGCCAGGTAACCCACTCCAAGTGGCTGTGTGGTGGTCTTGGAGGTCGGGTTCAGCTACGCTGACGGAGTTTACTCCAAGATGACTTTGTGTATTTAGGAAGTTAATATTAAGAAACTTTAAACATAATAGTTATCGGAATGGCAATTATTTGTTACTTCCCTCTTACAGGAATCGAACCCTTTACTTCCGACATTCCATGCCGAAGCTCAACCATTGAGCCATGAGTCACATAACTACTAGTGCCATTTTTTCGTATCAATTAAAAACAACCTTTTGACACTTAGAATTATTTTGAAACATGGTTCAAGGTAAGTGATTATTACAAATGAAGTGTAGAGCAGACGCTATACCTCATTTCCATGTACTACATGCAATTTATGGAATCGATTGTAAGACTATAAAAATAGCCTTAACAGTATCATCAGCTCAGGAATTCTCGTTGCGACATACGCCCTTGACTGTATAGAAGTAAATGATGCAGTGTGGAAAGGTTAGAAAGATGCAGGGCATGAACACCATGAAAAAAATTAATAAATTTTGCAAACAATTAGTCAAATAAAAATTTTTATTGACTTTTCTCCACACAATACAATGATTTGCAAGTTTTGAAGTGCAAAATAATACCTTCAAAAGTTGCCGTCAACCAAGGCAGGGGGAGACACTGCTTCAGTTGGCCACCGGGGGAGATTACCCTGTGTGAGTTGGCCAAGCACGTTGTGTCTGAAGGAACAAAGGCTGTGACCCAGTACACGAGCACCAAGAATATCGTTTCTTATTTCTCCAATCAAACGGTTCTTTCTGAGTCACAAAACAATAAAAAAAAACAGCTGCTGTTCCGCTTGTTTAATCAAACGCCATCTATTCCATTTAAAACTATGCCAGAAGAAGATTATTGTTAATAGAAAAATTTCCTACATGCTAAGGCACCTTTCTATTAGGGTAGTCCTCTCCTAATAGGGTGAAGTTGTCTAAAAATTCTCAAGTGTGCGAAAGGCATCCGTCTGTGTCTTTGTAAATACACTAATTTTTAGGAAGCTGTGGAAGCTACAATGTTAATTTAAATGCGAATTTGTAAATTCAAGGCGCATTTCCATAACGAATGTCTTACTATTAAGTTAAGCTAGCACGATCATTCGTTTTCCATTTTTAGTAATAACACTGAAAATTACATGCGATTTGAAATTAATCTACAATTTCAGTTTCTTAAAATACTGGTGGCCAGGAAAAGAGCCAGTGGGTTCAAAATGGTACGCGTATATTAACTAACGAAACCGTACAGAGTGCAACCCTGACGTTCCAAAGCGTATACAACGTCCATAGCCGCAACTGTTTTTCTCAACCCGGGCGCAGAATAAACTTACGTCTTTTAGGCATCTTAAAAACAAAGACAGATAACCGAAACCCCCAGAAACAAAGACAGATACAGACGAAAAAAAGGGTGGTCAAAACAAAAACCTCTGGCTCAAGCCATTCTTTAACGATATCTATGTCAAAAATGTTCTTAAACAATCTAAAATAGCAAGTCGATTCGAAGGTAGAAGGCCTCTTCTGAAAACCGGTCTAACAATTTGCATAAAATACAGCTTAGGTTTTGAAATACCATAATAATCTTTGGAGGGCATTCGGAATTAGGACCTTTAATGAACAGGTAAAGAAATCAAGCCCCAGGAGTCATAAAAAAAATAAAATAATATATACATATATATGTATATATATACTTACAGGGAAGGTCAGTGTAAAAGCTAAGCAAATGGAAACGCTTAACTGGTCAACCCACCTGTAATCAATGGCCACAATTGGTAATGTTTTTCACTAGTCTTTCAAACTGAGATTGAAAATCCAGAATTTGACTCAAAGCAATCCGCTGTCAGTAAGAAAGGCGCTTTGTTTCACACTATTAAACAAGGTTTACCAGAAACAAACTGTTAAAAAAATTGGCAATATTTTTAAAGTCGGTACCTCGGGCAGAGAGAATCACTTAACACACCCATTGAATCCCTAGTCCCGTTAAGAATTAAAATTTTCTTACTGGTTCTGTTAGTAATTGCGAGGTAAGCCATGGGAGCGATTTATCACCGAGTCCACGAGAGGTGATTTCAGATTCAATTTTGAAGTGGCTGGCTCTCAGCGTACGTGATTGATTACATAAAACATTTCTGGGTTTCCTACCACTTAACTAAAAAAACAAAACAAAAAAAACATTAGAAATTGAATGCAAACACTCAGTTAAAACTGCAAAATTTTTTTTATTTACCTCGAAAGAAATAAAATCGAAGTCACTGTACATCTGACCGATCACCTCACATGATTTCCAAAAAGATTACCAGCGATAAAAAATTTCCAGCCCTAAAAAGAAAAGTTGTCCTGGGCGACAGCAATATTAGTTGGATAAAGATGGTGATGACCTCCAACGCAGGCGAAGATAACTGATGATCGCAAGAGACGGCCCAAAATGACGAAAATATACTTTCTTTTTTCCATCAACCATACGTGACATTGTGCACTTCCTCGGAGTCATCTAAAATAATTATTACAGACAAAATGAAAATCACTGAACCTGCTTATAAGATACCTTTAACATAGCATAACGATGACAATGGCCCCAATGTAAAAACAGTTGAAATGTTTGCAATTCACTTTGTTTCTGATTCCCGATATGTTACGTCCACCAAGTTTTTTCAGTTCATTGATTTAAAAGGCAATGCTTATTTAGTGGTAAAACCGGTAAACTAGTTTTACCGGTTTCTCTTTGAATCTAGTTGTTGTTGTTTTTTCTTTTCCTCGAGTCTTCGAAAACCTATGGGTAAAAAACCAAAAAACAAGTTTTCAAACAAAAAGTGTTCGTTTCAGATTAATCTAAAAAAAAAAATAATAATAAAAAAAAAAAAAAGCAGATGTCTTATACAGTTTGTCATCGAATTTTCTCTGTTACAAGTTTTCATGGCAGCCAACAGGTAAAACTGCTTTAGATTTTAACCATTATTTCTTTAATTTGCATTTTTGTTCTTACGTGTTATTTGAGTTATTCAGAAAAAGAAGAATCCGGCTTTGATGCCCCTTGGTGTTTCCCTCATTGCGACACAGAGTTCAATCTCTCTAACTGAAGATCCTCTTCACTCGTCAATCCAGTGATCCGTTATGTTTATATAATTCGTAGTCTCACCATACTAATAGAAGCGCCACAGAGCTCCAGTTTGTCTTTAGTTACCGACTCGTTGGTCGGTCCAGTCGTTTCAAAAAACGGTGGAGCCTTTACACCTCTTTGGTCCGTTTTAGTCTGCAAATCATGAGGTACAGCATGAGTTATAAAATTTTGAAATTTTTCAATATTATACCTTAAGTAACAATTAACTGCTACAAACATTTAGGATGTTGACTTCGCTCGTCATTCTGAGCGTACTTTTTGCGGCTCAGGTAGCGGCACTGCCAAGTGGCGCTCCTGTTAGTTCGTGTACAAGTATGGCGCCTTTCCATATTCCATTCATCTTTGGCCAACAAGGGGTTGCTCCTTTTAGTATAGTACTCAGCAGCGAGCAAGCCAGTCCGAGATCCCCTATAACAGGTAAATAAAATTTTATGTTTCTACCAAATATTTATACATATATGTTCAAAAACGCGAGAAGTGCATAAATTAGGCAATCTTCTACGCTTAATTTTAATACGTTCTTTTTAATTTAATTGTACAGTGACTTTAAAAACCAACGGTGTGCCGGCTTTCAAGGGCTATTTGATTCAAGCTCGATCAGGCAACAGTATCAGACCTATTGGCACTTTCACTGTCGCAGGCGAATCAAATACTGGCAAAACAATTAACTGTCCCGGCGGTGTTATGGTAAGATATTAAAATTTTAATTTAAAAAAGGAATGCAATCTTAATACACCTTAGATTATTTTTAGAACGCCGTGACTCATACAAGCCGTACTGATAAAACTTCTGAGACCTTTCTGTGGACTCCACCTGCTAACTTCAAAGGACAAGTCGTTATGATGTTAGTTTTACGAAATAGATTATACGATATTTTAATGGAATTTAATCCTGCATGGTTATTTTTATTTCTACAGGGCTACCGTGGTCGTAAAGTATAACGAATATTACAAGGGCGTGCAATCAAAACTCATCACTGTGGTAAGTAAATATAAAATCGCTATTTATTTAGTTTTATACGTTTTTCTTTACTGTGAGATAAAGTGAGTTTAATCACAAATTCAATTGCGTAGAGGAAAAAGGGATAACCTGAGCTGTAATTTCTACTGGTGAACGAGACAACTTCACTTTTCTGAACCCTATTTACCGGAGCTGTTGAAAGATGGCGCAGAGCGCCACGTTTTCTTTAAAATTATTTTATAATAACTGTTATTATTGCTTTAATATAATTCTTATAGTTGCATTTGGCTCGTCTTATCAAAGTCACACAACTGAAATTGCAATGCAACATTCGATTGAACCAGATTAGGAAAAACAATGTCAATTAAGTACAGTTTCTAATAAACAACTGACATTGAACATGAATTCGATTTAAATGAACTCCATATTGAGGGGGTTACGACCGTTATTCCGTTTTCTAGCAACATTACAGAAAGTACACAATGTGGCTGCCGAGTAAGATTGCAATACCACAAAGGTAGTCATATAATGTATATAGATTTCGAAGCACAATATTATCCTAATTTGTTTAAATAATAAATTGAAACAGGTATTTACCATCTTGTATGGAATTCCAAATATTAAGTCTCTTTCCTGACCGAAAGGGCGTTGCCAGACGTTACAAATTAGGGTCAAAAATCTCTGTAAAAGAAAAAAATAATAATAAAGATAAAACAAAAATCGAAAAAAACAAAAAAAAAACAAAAAACAAAAAAAAAACGTTAAGTAGGCTTCTTTGTTAGACAAATTCCACGAAAAAAATACAGTTAACCCATACAGTTTTTTTACGATTTGTGAACCCAAGGGATGACGAAAACGTTTCAATTCCTTGATTCCCTCTGCTGTAAGGTAAACGTACGCAAAGAACCTCGAATCACATTTCCATAACGACGATCTAGTACTGTCGATATCTCCGAGGCATTCAGTATTTCAAAATGACTAGAACTAGGATGACTAGTCGCAAACCCTCAGTTACCCCTCTTGACGTGGTCACCCATCCCGCTTTATCTCAATCTATTAATGGTGTCAGAAAATCACCTAGATTAGCCAAACGCGTAAAAGGTAAGCATTTGAATTATTCAAAGTAAACGTGACACCATCTCCCACGGTGTTGCGTTTGACAATTGTGTCAGAAATGTGGTGTGAGTTCATTGACATTGGACAAGTGAAATTGCAACTGCTTCATTTTCTCGTTGAAAAAGGCAAGCCACCATGCATTGGAATTGACCTTGGTACAACCTATGCTCGTGTAGCTGTGTATCACCATGGAAAAGTAGAGATCATAAAAAACGATCAGGGTAGTTGCACGACACCATCGTGCATTGCCTTTAGCGATATTCAACGTTTGGTTGGCGATGATGTAAAAAAGCAAGCAGCCATAAATCCATTAAACACCGTTTTTGGTAAGACTATGTAAATGCAGTGTTTCGCGTTCAACAATTTAATAGAAAAATTGAATTAACTTACCAGATACAAAGCGCCTACTTGGACGTCAACTCAAAGATGTTGATCAGAAGCACTGGCCTTTCGAATTCGTGGCTGACGATAGAAAACCGAAAGTTGAAGTTAACTATAAAGGCGAAAGAAAGACATTCTACGTTGAGGAAATGACCTCAGTGATTCTTCTAAAGATGAAACAAATTGCTGAAGCTTACTTGGGGACAGAGGTGACGGACGCAGTCATCACAGTTCCTGCTAATTTTAACGACTCGCAGCGCCACGCAACGCGTGATGCAGGAACTATTGCTGGTTTCAATGTTTTGCGTATCTTGAATGAGCCCTCAGCAGCAGCCATTACCTATGGTAAATTAGTTCTGAACTATTAATTATGAAAAAAATAATAATAATGAAAATAAATCTCTTTAAAATAGGCGTTGAAAAGAAAATGGAAGGTGAAGAAACTGTTTTGATTTTTGACCTCGGTGGTGGTACTTTTGACGTTTCCGTCGTCACCGTAGGAAAGTTCAACACCAGAAGAATAATCAATGTCAAATCGACAGCTGGCAATACCAAATTGGGTGGTATTGATTTCGATAATCGACTGGTTGATCATTTTGCCCAAGAGTTTTACAGCAAACATCAAAAAGATCTAATGTCTAATCCAAAAGCTTTGCATCGTCTTCGTTTAGCTTGCGATCAAGCCAAACAAACTCTTTCTTATGCCAATCAAGCATCGATTGCAATAGTTGCACTTCACGAAGGCATAGATTTCAGTTCGTGCATCACCAGGGTTCGTTTCGAATATATCTGCGCAGATCTTTTCCACAGTACGTTGGATATCGTGCAAAAAGCTTTGGACGACGCAGGAATGACTAAAGACATGATGGATGAAATTATAGTGATTGGAGGTTCGACTCGCATCCCAAAGATTCGTAAGCTTTTAAGCGATTTTTTCAACAAAAGAGAATTGTATAGTTTTGAAGATTCTCATGAAGCTGTCGCTTGTGGCGCTGCTATTCAAGCTGCAAAACTACATCATGATACGTCAGATGCTATACAAGATCTCCAGTTATCGGACATTGCTCCCCTGTCCTGGGATGTCCTAATCGACGACGGGGTCATCAAGGCCACGTCTTGCATCGTGAAAAAGAACAGCAAGATTCCCATAGATACGCAAATTTCCGTCACACGTGCGTCTAAACCTTCAAACGAGTTCGCAATGAAGGTGTACGAAGGAGAAGGGCCTCCAGCTAAAGGCGAAAAAGGGAATTCAACTTAACCGGCCTTCCCTCTTGCTACATTTGGTGTTGTAAAAACCGACA
Source organism: Daphnia magna (assembly GCF_020631705.1). Taxonomy (NCBI): domain Eukaryota; kingdom Metazoa; phylum Arthropoda; class Branchiopoda; order Diplostraca; family Daphniidae; genus Daphnia; species Daphnia magna. The sequence goes on along the minus strand of NC_059185.1, from coordinate 11,469,226 downwards.
TTACTTTTGAAATTGATGCCAACGGTATACTTGGCATAACCGCAACGGAAAACACAACTGGCCATCTAGAGAAGTATGCTGTTAAACATGACGAAACTCGTTTGTCGGGCGAAGAAATTGAAAATTTGGTTAAGGATGCTGCTTATCAACGTGACATGGATGACCTGTGGCACGAAAGAATGTTGGCAAAAAATTCGCTTGAATCTTATTGCCTTAAAATGATTGGAGCTATTGAAAATCAGAAAAATGTGATAGCCGAATCTGAGAAAAAAACGTTATTGGATAAATGCTTCGAAACCATCAAATGGATAGATGACAGTCATCTTGCAAATCAGGAAAAGTTTGAGGAAAAACTCGAAGACGTTAAAACTGTGTGTCATATGATGACGAGCACAATTTCTGATGATTCGGAAGACGAAATTGAAGATTCTGATTACGAAGCGAGTGATATAGATAGCGATGACGAAGAAGACGACAGTGATGAAGATGAAGAAGATAGCGAAGACGAAGAACCAGCACCGTTAAAAAAGCCAAAAATTGAATGCTGAAATTTGTGTTTTACATTTTCACGAAGATTGAATCTCTCCATTTGTTGTCATGTCATTTCCTAAGGTGGGTTCTGACTAAATCACGTTATAGTTGCATATGTTAACATCCTGATATGATAAACGCGGGTATTTCTTTAAATTTTATTGTTTACTTGTTTACCTGCGTTAACGGTCTGTTTTTTTCATTGTACGCGTCCCAAAAGTATGATCCAAGACATTGAGGGTGGGGTAGATGAGATCAGAGATGTACATGACATCACCACGTTGGGTAGATCAGCTCTCATTGGCTGAAAGATTCGTCTTTTTCGCCTGACAAATCATAAAACAATTGAAAGATTTAGAATCAATAAAGATCTAGCAGACTAGTTATGAAATCTTTAGAGCCTTCCAAGCCAATAAGAAAAACAAAATGTTATGCTCACTGTTTCTAAGGCATCAAGTTTCAATGCAGTCAGCAGCTAATAGACCTTCAACACGCATAATTAAAGCAAGCAGCTGAAGTGGTTCTGCTTTATCTGCGTGCGTTGGATAAATGAAGAAACTGGTTCAAGAAAATTAATTAATTCTTTTTGAACTAAACTTGACATTTCGAAAATTTCCTCCCAAGCTTCAAATGCTTCTTGAACTACAGAAAATGTCTTGCCAATTTTGACTACGGGAGGGATAAGAAATCTTGGTTTCCAAGTTCTGCAGATGAGCAAGTCAATTCAAATTCATGCGGAATGCTTTGAATTGTATTAGTTAGATTGCTTCTAATTGGACTTGGGCACGTTTTTAAAGCAAGCTTCTTCTACTGTAACGAGAAAAAACCAGTTTAGTACAAGAGTTTGCATAATAAGATGTTAAATGCGTACAAGAACGTTTAGGTTACCTTTTAGAATGAGCCGAGGTCAAAACAACTTTTACTTAGTAAGCGATGATCCAGATAAATGCGTCTCTTGTGAGAAGCCTAATTATCCCTCCCGTTTCTGCGTAATATCCACTAATCCGATAATTAAAAACCGTGTCCATAAGCGTTTCCTGGAATAAAAGGATTACAATTTAACACGTCATTTTAATTTACAGCGCACGCATTAAATAAGAACTCGAGAGGGTTCCTAATACCAGATTTTAAATCATAGTCTTATTCAAAGAATGGAACATTTTTGATTTCTTTTTAAATTTACAATGAGTCATCAATGTTTGTGGGGTGCCCATTTCCTCAGCATCCCCCCACCACCCCCCACCAGGAAAATAATTGTTTTCTGGCTAAGAAAAGGGGTGGAGCAATAAAATGTTCCAGTCTTTCTGTCCAATCAGAAATCGAGGTCAGGTTGGACGGATGTACAACAGGTAAGCCACTGTACATATGGTTTTGGAAAAAGGAAATAAATGGCTGTGTATAGTTAAGGAATTCAGACAAATGCAAAACACTAGTTTACGCCTTACCACCTATACATTTTCAACTCGCTTTAATTTTTAAACAAGAGTTGATAATTATTGACCGTTCATCCTAGACGGAAATCAGCTCGTCATATCGCCAAGTGATCTGCCTTGATCAGCCTATTACCAGCCCGCATTGGATAATAGACAAAGTCTGACATCATTCTAATTTCAAGACTCTGATTAGTACGAGAAAATGGAAGCTAAGCCACAAAAACAGTTTCCCGATTACGGAAGTCTGGGATACGCAAGACTATCGACCACTACTACAACATTCCAATTACCGTTGACATCCTCCTGTGTTACGTGCAAGGTATGCCAATCGTACATCGACATCATTGGGAAGCGACATCAATATGTTGTCAAGTGCAACGAATGCAACGAAGCCACACCAATACGCAATGCACCGAAAGGAAAGAGATACATTCGATGTGGTTGTAAATGTCTGCTGGTGTGTCGCGATGCTGCCCTAAGAGTTTCCTGTCCTAGATCCAACTGCAAGAGGACCATCAGCTTAATTTCTTCATTAGCATACGACAAAGTCCCAGTCTTCATGTGCGCCTATTGTAGTAACCCATTTAGATTCGATCTTCTCCAGGACTCTTTAAATGTATCTAACTTAGTGAAATGCCCTCGTCATTACTGCAAGAGAATTTCATCAGTCGGTGGACGTGATCTTGCCAGGAAATGGGCAATGATTTTCTTGATGTTAAGCGCTGCCCTTTTTACCGTTGGAATTGCACTTGTTTGCAGTACCACCCAAGCTGCAGATTCTACCAATGGAGGGATCTACGTTGCCTACATCGGGTTCTTTCTGATTGCATTTATTTGCCTTCTTCGGAGCTACCATTATTGGACGATGAAAGTTAGCAGGATAGAAGGAACTGTATGAACACAGATTGTAGCTCACTCAAGTAAAATGTTTTAGTTGTAAATAATTCAAAGTAAACAGTTTGTATCAGTGTGATCTGTAACCAACGTCTTCTTTCTACGCAATGTCTGGTGACTATGTTAAGTTTCAACTTAACTTAGACCCTACACGGAGCCTTCAATTTAATTTTTTATAAAATACCTGCTTGACAATGATTAATTTACACGGATTAAAAACCGGTCAGCATAAATACAAGTACCAAAATCTGCCTAACGCCTTGCATTTTGAACTGATTTCAATTAAAAAAATACAAAAAAAAACACGTTCTGTAATTGCCGAACGATTGGTAAAATCGCAAAATTGATGTAGTTGGAATAAAAATTGTCTGTTGACTCAGGGACAAGAAAGGGATTGATCGAAATAGTTACACAATACATCGTTTCAGAATTTGTATCCGGAGGGGTGGGAGATTCGAGTAAAGAAAAAAAAAGAGATAACGACATAGTTACAAGCAACAACGAATACGAAATTCTTTCTATTGGCTAACGAGGTTTAACGAGGTTAAAAGTCTAGAAACGCACCTTAATTTTTCACAGCAGAATGGTTTTAGATGTCCACATGAAGAAAACAAATGATGACTGAAAACGACCACGAGGTTTCTTCTATTTGTTGATCGTTCATGTGTTGCTGTTTTTAGTTGAAGTACTCTATCTCCTCCGTCTATTTCAAATTGGAAGTTATAATTCTAAAACTGAGAAATGTCAATTGATAGAGACAATGCCAATGACATGTACTTTTTTGGCGGGGCAAAAAAAAGCAGCCGACAAGAAACTTGTTTCCTTGTCGTTTGTCGAGGGTAGCTTGCCTGTGTCATTTTTGCAATTCTTGAAATTTTAAAAAATCGTTAAGTTAAAAAAACTCTATATAAAAAATTGTATAGTTAACAAACAGAGTATAAAAAACCGTTACAAAATTAACAGTTTACTATGGCTTCTCTTGTCGTTTTTGGCGCCACCGCAATCGTTCAGGCTTTGGCATTGGCTTTAACCGTTCAAACTTCAAAAACAAGCTTTCAGAGTCAGGGTTAGTCACAAGTTGTCAAAACGCTGTACCTGACTACCTGTAGTAAGTTTTGCTATTGTAATCACATTATCTGTCAAATTATTCTCGCAATTATCGCCGACATTCGGGCCTCGTGCAACTTTAAAGATGTCTTACAAATTGGATGATTACCAAGTATTAGAAACACTAAATGACAGCAAATTTGGTCTACGACAAAGAATATCTCGTTCTGATGGTCGATTATTTGAACGGCGACAGCTCAGCTACAAACATATGGATGATGCCCTTAAAGAGGTTTTTTTTTTTCAATTGACTTTATACAATTTGCGTGCTAACAATGTCATGTTGTTTTTTTCCAGATGATGATTTATGAAATCAATACTTTAAAGAAATTAAGACACCCAAATATTATTCAACACGAAGATGCCATCGTTGAAAGAAAAACTTGCACACTTTATTTAATTACAGAGATTGGTGGAAGTGACAGCTTACAGACCCTGATTGATTATCACAAAAGGTAATTGAGTGAATACCAAAACTTAGCTTTTTGCATGCTAACTGCTAAATCACACCTAGGTCAAGAACATTCATTAAAGAAGACTTGATTTGGAATGTTTTATCACAGTTTTGCCAAGCTTTGCATTCACTCTCTGTGGTGCAGAATCCATATAGAAGTCAAATCTTCCATCGTTGCTTGAAACCATCAAGTGTTTATTTCTACTTTCAGACACAAAAGATAAAGATTGGAGATTTTGGACTTGGCCTGATATCTAATCCCTATTATATGTGTCCTGTAAGCTTCATTTTTCTGTGTCATTCACTGATATAGTTTTATTTAAGATACTTATCTTTTCAGGAATTACAAAACTTGGGCTTGTGCAATGAAAAATCTGACATTTGGTCAATGGGGTGCATTATCCACGAAATGTGCAGTTTAAAACCGCCTTTTCAAGTAGCTGGAAACGACAGGAATCAAATAACAGACTGGAAGTATGGTATTTTCTTGTCTTAAGCTGCTTTTTGCCAATAATTAACAACTTTACTTAATCTCCATTAGACTTGAAAATGTACCGAAGATATACTCTCGCGACCTTTCTTCCATTTTGCGTTTTATTTTGACTCCAGATGAAGACTCTAGACCATCTCCCCTCATGGTTCTTTATCACCCCATAGTCAAAGTCAGGAGAGGAGGTTTAAAGACTGTAGATGGCGGATCCGGGGTCCTGGAAACTGATTTTCCCCTCTCTTCTAAGGAAAATCTCACCGTTATTGCCGAAGATTCACTTGAAGTTTCAACCGCAGACTGTTCTGACCTATCCCTCAATCAATACCTATCGATGATGGGTGATCAAGAAGCTTCGACGACGTATATTGATGACGTGGACATTCAATCCATTGAAAATGGGACAGCTTACCCCAAGGCTACTTCTAGCGTACTGCATGTCAGTCCGTTACCATCTCCGATTGGTAAGAAGTTCAGTGGATCAATTGGACGTCCAAGATCTTCGTTAGAAAACTCTCTCGTGACTCGAAAAGCAACAGAATTGTGCCAAACGGAACTTCACTTGCAACAATGGGCTAAAATGCTGGAAGAAAAAGAACAGGAACTAGCTCATAAAGAGAAGCGGCTTCATTTATGGGAGATTCAGATCAAAGAAATGTTTAAACAATGTGGCACTATGAATCGATCCAATTGCAGTCGAATTTCCTACACTCGACAGCACTCGACCAACGAGAGCAGTGGAGTAGAGACTGATATGGACAGCACGGTCAGTGCTTACCCTAGCGATTCCATCACGGAACCGACTGCGGTTCGAATGGAGTCATCAAAAATAGCAAATCCCTTCTCCCGGTATCAGACGGATCGACACGTACGTTTCCAGCAATCAGAGAATGACAGTAGTCGCACACGGAGCGAGAGCGCTTCTAATTTATTTACAGAGCAAAGACTCCACTGGCTTGAAATGAAGAGGAAGAAACATCATACTACGCAATCTCCACCGCCAGCTCTACCTCCTAAAATGAATGGAAAACTTGAAACTGATTACATTTTTATGGAAGAGAAATCCATTCCTGTTTCCGTTCCAAAGAGCCGAACGTGTAAAGCACCAACTAGTGAGATCCATAGCCGATTCGAAATGCCAAAACACTTAGTAAAAGACAAGGAGAATTACAGTGGGAATTTGAGACTTGACACGTCCAGGTATTGTCCTCCTCTTCCTGCCCGCTCAACCGGTGGTAAAATTACTGATTCCAAAATTTTAACAAATGAATTGCGAGCTAAGCTCAAGTCACATAATCTACCCGGTTTACGGTAAACTTTTTTTTTTTTTTTCCTTTAAGTGTTTAGATTAACAGGACAGTTTTTCACTCTTTTAGATAGACTGTTTAGTTCCTACGATTTATGTTTAAGCATTTACATATTCATTCTTTTACATACTAATCCTTGGCGTTTTGCAATGTTACCTATTTGGTTTTTTGCCTTTCTTTAACACAACTGAGCCGGCATGGGTCTTCCTTCCAATGCATTGACAATGTTTTGCGCGGTCATCGTTGCCATAGTAGTTCTTGTTTGTAGCGTTGCGCTTCCAATATGTGGTATCAGAACTGAGATAACCAGAAAGTATTAAAATTTTTTTACAGAGATAGTATAGTTATAACATGGTGGTATGATCAATGGAAATACACGAATAATTTGATTACCGCAATTTTTCAGTTTTGTCAGCTCATGATCAGCCGGTAAAGGTTCAGGTGTCATCACATCAAGTCCTGCAGCAGCTATCTGCCCTGTTTTCAGGGCGTTCACCAAAGCATCTTGATCGACAACGCCTGTGATGTACACAATAATTATTCATTTCGATTTTCGACGGAAAGTATTAAAGTAACGAAAACCTCCTCTGCTGGTGTTGATAAGTACGGCGTTAGGTTTCATTAAGGCGAATTGGGTTGGCCCAAACATATTCCTCGTTGTATCGTTCAAAGGGCACATTATGATAACCACATCTGATTCTTGAAGAAGTTGGTCAAACGTGACGTATTCTCCTAACACTTGAGCAGCGGCTAAATTATATACGAGAAAGATATTTCGTTGCGAATTTGGTTGAACACTAGGAAAGAAAGTCGTACCTTCTGGTTTTTCATGTCTCCCACAGTACATAATTTTGGCAACTTCAAATGGAAGTAACCGTTTGGCGACTGCCAGACCAATGCTGCCAAGTCCCACAATGCCTACTTTCGCTCCGACAAGTCCACTTCCACACATCCATAGAGGTCCCCATGAACATTTGGCCCATCCACCACTGTTTCCAACACACTCAGAATGCAACAATTGAACAGACTTTTACCTATTCTTGTTTGTTTGGTCTCTTGCAAGGCTTACTTGGCAATTTCGTCGTGGGCTTCAAACAGTCTCCTTGTGGTTGCCAATGTGAGAGCAACAGTCAATTCAGCTGTTGGGGCAGTGAGAACACCTGGTGTATAGCCTACCGTAATATTCCTTTTCTTAATTTCATTGAGGTCCAAATGATCGTAACCAACAGACATTGTTCCAATTACTTTCAGCTGCGACCCTACAAAAAGATGTTAAAATTCTATAAATAAATTCATAGATAGACACGCTAACAGGAAATATTACCTGCTTGATCAAGCACTTCTTTGTCAATCTTGTCAGTAAGAAAGCAAAAAATTCCATGCTTCCCAGAAATCTTGTTTAAAAGATCTGTTCTGGAAATAGGGGACTTGTTTGGCATCACCTCGAGCTCACATCTGAATGAACAAACAGACAAAATATTTTCAGAAACACCTATTTTTAAAAGAAAGATTAAAAGCATACAACAATTTTAGGCTTACTTTTCTTCTAGTATGCTTAGAGCGCTCTTCGGTATATCCTCTCGTGTGACAAGAACCTTTGGCTTATCCATTTGATTAACGGTTGTCAAAAATCTCGCAACAGTTGGTTTTGAAGTCCAACTATTTATAACCTGACCTGCATTCAAAAGAGTTTGAAAATAGCGGAACATTGGGTCGATCCGGCTTTTTTATTACTGCAAACAACTTCTTTGATTTGTCGTCGTGAAAATGTCAAAAAAATTTGAACTTGTCAAGCAACGATGCCAAACTTATTCATCTTTCTGGGGAAAAGGGGGGCTTAAAAAAGAGGGTCCCCCCAAAAAAAAAAAACAAAAAAAAAAAAAAAAAAAAAAAAAAAAAAAAAAAAAAAAAAAAAAAAAAAAAAAAAAAATATTATTTTTTAAAAAAAAAAAAAAAAAAAAAAAAAAAAAAAAAAAAAAAAAAAAAAAAAAAAAAAAAAAAAAAAATAAAATTTTTTAAAAAAATTTTTAAAAAAAAAAAAAAAAAAAAAAAAAAAAAAAAAAAAAAAAAAAAAAAAAAAAAAAAAAAAAAAAAAAAAAAAAAAAAAAAAAAAAAAAAAAAAAAAAAAAAAAAAAAATTTAAAAAAAAAAAAAAAAAAAAAAAAAAAAAAAAAAAAAAATAAAAAAAAAAAAAAAATTAAAAAAAAAAAAAAAAAAAAAAAATTTTTAATTTTTTTTATTTTTAAAATAAAAAATTTTTTTTTTTTAAATTAAAAAAAAAAAAAAAAAAAAAAAAAAAAAAAAAAAAAAAAAAAAAAAAAAAAAAAAAAAAAAAAAAAAAAAAAAAAAAATTTTATTAAAAAAAAAAAAAAAAAAAAAAAAAAAAAAAAAAAAAAAAAAAAAAAAAAAAAAAAAAAAAAAAAAAAAAAAAAAAAAAAAAAAAAAAAAAAAAAAAAAAAAAAAAAAAAAAAAAAAAAAAAAAAAAAAAAAAAAAAAAAAAAAAAAAAAAAAAAAAAAAAAAAAAAAAAAAAAAAAAAAAAAAAAAAAAAAAAAAAAAAAAAAAAAAAAAAAAAAAAAAAAAAAAAAAAAAAAAAAAAAAAAAAAAAAAAAAAAAAAAAAAATAAAAAAAAAAAAAAAAAAAAAAAAAAAAAAAAAAAAAAAAATGTTGAGACTTGAGGTTGAGAATCAATTACATTTTACTTATTTACAATTGACATATCAAGTACTTTTTCACTGAACTATACTGTTCAGAAAAATCCTGAATTACTCGATCGAATATCTTACATGTATGAAAATCAATCTCTTATGAGTGTATGACAAAAAAAAACCTAATTACGAAACTACTGCCTACGGACAGGATGATACTACGGTCAGACCAGAGTAATAGAATACTAACCAGAGTAATAGTATTCTATTACTCTGGTCAGACTACGGATTAAGGATGGTACCCCAAAATCCCGCTACGAACGCCACGGGTAACGTGGCCCATAACCGAAAAAATAATAATAATAAGCTTGTATGTCTAAAAAAGGTAAATCTGAATTTTAAATTTCTAATTGCATTTCGTACCAGAAATTCGCGTATTCTTTCAATTTCGAAGTGCCTGTTAAAGCTGTGGAAACTAATTTTACTTGTAAAATTTGAAATGTTATAATGCATAAATGTGATGCTTGAATCATTTTACGTTTTTACTGTTCACTACAAAACTCAGTTTTTTAATATCGCAAACAACCATACGATGTTTTAAACACATTTTCATCACTGTTCATGTGGCCGCGATGCAGAATACAGATTTGGACCACCTTACTAGTGGCGTTCCTAGCGGGACGTGATGATACCTTAATTGTCGATGGCTTTGACGTAGGCCTAAACGGAATACTTGAGAAAAGGATCAACTCAAAATCCTCCTTTAGGCATAGTGATCGGTTGATTAAAGATACATTCCTGTGCTGCTGGAGTGGCTTTTAAATAAGTCATAATGGTACCAGTAGAACCAGTTCTAAAATCCGATGTAACTAATACATCAAATGTCATCAGTGCTGACATGGTCTCTCGTCTTCTTCTAGAATTGATGGCGTTTTTATTTTATTCACATGTATTATCATTGAAGGGGGGGGGGGGACTGTGTACGGGAGAATGGAAGAATTGGGCAAAATATATTTTTTTACAGAACAAATTTGCAAAACTCTTGAATTGTGACTAATTCCGCGGAAGAACTCGTTCGTATACGTTTGTGTTGAGCGAATGGAACATCAAATCGATGAGAGTTCGTGGGAGGTAGTTACGTCGACATGGTATCGGTATTGGATGCATACCCTGCTATAGGCAAATCAATCGAGACCAAATAATTATCAAAGCAACACAACGGTACAATAATTAACAAATTAAAACATTTTTTCAAAACGAATCCGTCTCCTGAGCAAATTTTGGAAACAAATGACATCGTCACAACTCGAGAGATTTTTAATTGTTCCTAGTGTCTTCTTAAAAAAAAAAAAAAAAAAAATCTTCCTGACTTGAACGCATCTCGTTTTCGTCTTATTTTTCGTATACAAGTGTGAGAAATTGTTGTCATTTCCGTAAAAATAAAATCAAATAAAAAAATAAAAATCAAAAGATGAGACCAACAAGAGATGGCGTTTCAGGCGCTTTTTTCGACCATCAGTTCGGTGGTTTTATTGGACGTGTCTACCGCGACCACATCTCTCGTCTGGGTCTGATCCACGTCGCCGCCTGCTATGCGCATCATCCGCTCGTAGTTTTGTGACAAATCGATGGGCGCTGGATGAATCACTGCACCGTTACTGTTATTGTCATCTTCGTCCGTCGTCGACGGAGGGATAACAGCGCCGCGGGCTGTTTGGGCCGCGTGGACGTGTTGGCTGAGGGCCAGTTCGGCAGCGGCTGCAGCCGCCGCAGCCGGAGAAGCGGCAAAATAAAGGCTCAATTCTTCCAGACTGTTGGGTAGCCGCCTAAAATGGCCGTTGCTGTGATGATGCAAGTGGTGATGTACATCCATCGAGTCATCGTCGACCGCATTGCCACCAACTCCGCCATTGACGCGAGAGCCAGGAGATCCGGCCGAAACCGACGAAAGATTTCCGCCTTGAGCTAACGACACGGCAACGGCGATGGATTGGCGGTAGGGCCGTCCAGTCACGATTCCCAATTTCTTCACCTGCGTAACAATTAGAAAGGTAAAAAATAAAAACGGAAATGGAGGAATGCGCTGAATTTCGCAATGTCGAGCGAAAACGAACCTTATCGTAGAGAGTACGGGATGGAACGCCGTAGAGCCGCGATGCCTGCAGGGCACTCTGGCCGCTACGGACGGCCTCGATGGCGGCGGCAATATCGTGCCGAGTGTACTGTCGGTAGCGTTTCAATTCCGGTCGATTGCTGTTGCCATTGTTTTTGCCGTTTTCGCCGTGATAGGAAGATAGTGAAGACGCTGGCGCCAAATCTGAAAAAAACAAAATTTTAAACCGCGTTAAATGACAATCTGATGATCATTGTTTATTTAAAAAAAAAATGAATGCATACCTTTGACGTGATCAAAGACTGGAGAGCGGCTGGATTTCATTCTATCCGTCACCTGAAAATTCATTTAAAAAAAATTATGTTTAATAAATTGTTTTGAGTTATTTTTCATTGTATTTATTACCATGGGCTCGTCACGATCATCTTCAGGCGGATTGGTTTCGGAACTGGATGATCCATCCCGTTCCTTATCTAAACTGCTATTGGTTCTCTGCAAAAATAATACAAAAAATAAACAAATAAATCAATCAATACAAATCCCGAATGAATTTTAACTTGAAACGTTGCACACACACTCTGAAATTGCAATTTTTACCTCGGGGGTCTTGGCAGGTGAACGTTTGAACAAGGGCATTTGAAGAAGACTGGCCGGCAGATGCTGGGCAGGCGGAGGCTGGACAGGTGCAGTCGTTTGCGTCGACGTACGCAATTGCGGGAGGAATCCGGAATCAGCTGTGTGGCCAGAAATCGGTTCGAAACTGAGCCCCGACAATCCGGCAGGACTTCCGGCTCCATCCTCCGAATACAGTCCTTTAACTTTAAGGGATTCCGCAGCCTTGAGTAGGGCGCCGACCTGCTCCTGGGCGACGCTCACCTCGCCCCGGTAGATGAACTCGAGGATGGCCTTCAATTCGGACAATTGAATGTCTTTGAAGACGACGATCGGATGCTGTTGCGGAGAGGCCAGGTAGACGCTGTCGTTGACGAAGAGCGATTGAAAATAGCCCGAACAGGCGGCCAAGATGATGCGGTGACACTTGATGGAAGCACCTCCACACGACAGGGTCACATCCGTCAACGCTTCCGTTTGTAGCAATTGATCAAAAGCGCCTAACAAATTTGATCGATGTTGATTCCAACGCAGGCAATACTGTTGTTGCGGAATTCCCGATCCTCCCATTTTGTTCCTTTTCTTCTTCAATTTCCAGCCGAAAAAAACAAACAACAAAAACCAAATAAAAACTTAAAATCCCCCCCCAAAAAACTAAAAACCAAAACTGAAAAAGTTTGAACGGAATTCAAAAAAAAAAAAAAGAGCCAAGTGGTAAGGGTCTCTCTTCGATCGCTTCACTTGTGCAACTGAACGCCAATCAACGGGTGGATGGCTCCTTTTGTAACAAACCATCTCGGGTGGTTCCACCCTCCAAACCCTCGCTGACACCGGCCTTTTTTTTTCTTCGGCAATAACAGGGTGAAGAGGGAGGTTCTTTAAGATGATGTTGTAAAAAAAAAAAAAAAACTTTTCTTTCCATATGGAAAGGAGGGCTGAAAAAAAAAAGGTTCCAGGTCACAGTATGTTTTTTTTTCTTCTTCTTCTTTTTTGCTGATGGAGGAGGGTGCAATGTCAACCCTCCGATCTTATTTATTTTTTACAATACAAGTAGAAAACGTCTCTGTGTTGTCCGCTCTCTTCTTCGGTTACGTCCTTTGCGCGGTAGACCTTTTTATTATTTTTATTTCGTTTTATTCTTCCCCTCTCGAAGAAAATAAGTCGATTCTTAGTTTTGTACTTGCCATATAGGAGGGACGCACGTAGTGAAATAAATCAAGACGGTACACACACGGCTGTGCAATATCTGTGGAGTATCGATCGCCATAGATCAAAATTTTGTTTTACAAAAATAATCTACAAAAAAAAAAAACGATTGCATTCGTAATTAAATGAATAAAAAATTTGATTTTTCTTTTTTCTTTTTTACCTTTGGACGGAAGAAGGGGATTAAAGGAAAGACATTTCATATCGTCTTGCTGTCCATTTTTTATTGCAATTTTTTCCGTTTGTTGCATTTCACAGGTCACAGCCGCCAAAGGCTCGACTTTCTCACGGCCTACTTTCTAACAATAATATCAGAATAAAAATAAGAAAAGAGGAAACAAATTTGATATATTCACTATATCAGAGGAGGGGAGAAAAACAGTCCTCCCTCTTTTTTTTTTTTTGGACGAAAAATTTTAGAGGGGCACTACGTAATTTAATCTCTATACAGAGCGGCGAAGAAAGAAAAAAAAAGAGCCGATGCACATGTCACCGACGTACTCTGCGATAGGCTAACTACCTGTCGTTAGATATATTATATAGTTAGCTGTACTTGCTATATAGGCATGGGATATATATACCTGGGCCTTTTCTATGTAGTTGAGGAGAAAGGAAACATATGCCGAATGATGACGCCATACGCAGCCACGGTTAGGTGAAAATGTAGGCCAAACTTTATATTGCGGTGTGTACGACGGCGTATATGACGCTGATTTTTATTTCTTTCCATTTCCTGTTGTTTTTTTTGTTTTTTTTTCGGCTGCCGGAATACAAAATGGACGTCCTGTTATATCTACAAAGGATGACACACACAGAAAAAATTTAATTTTATTACCAATTTATTTATTTGTTATTATTATCATGATGATGTTACATAGACGAATGCATATCGCAATACCTACTTACGGGTTAATTTAACTAGAAAGAAAGGCGGAACAAAACCGGATGGAACCCGTTGCATCATCGGAAACTCGTTTTCTTCTCTTTTTTTTTTTACGTGGTACTAAATTGCTCTCCTTTTTCTTCTATTTCTTCCAACCAGTTTTTGATGCAAAAGCAAAGCAAATTTCAATGTCAGTTAGAAGAGGCACTTTGATGATGCAAATGACTCCCCCACTCATCCATCCGTCCGCAAGAGACAAGTGTCCTCTCTTTCTCTGACCTTATGGAAGCGGCGTCTCTTTTTAGCTCTTGGAAAATCCTCTCTCGCCCATCTGATTTCGCCACACACATAAACATTATTATAGTTATAGCAAAAGCTCTTGCACGTCCCTCCGCCACCCAATTTCGCAAGGTTTCTTATACATTTATTTATATATGTTGTTTTTGCGCGTGCGCGCGCGCCCCCCTCTCTTCTTTGCGGTCTCTCCGTCTTTCTAACATCTCAAGATCGGTGGGGAGGGGAGAAGAAAAGAAGCCGCCAAATAGTCGCGAAATAACGCGCGTTTCTTTCGCCATCCCTAAATTTTTTTTTTTTTTTATTGCACCTTCCCTTTTTTCTTAGGAGGAGACCCTCCACCATCTTAAGCGACTGTTTTTTGTTTTTTAATATTTCGGATGCATCCACGCAGACACCGCGGATTGTTTTTTTATGAAGATCACTGCGCGGCCTTTTGTGTTGCTGTTGTTAAGCCTTCATAACAATTTCGACCATTAAATATAATGTCTGTTTTGGCCTATTTATTTTTATTTATCTTTTTTTGTTTTTGTGGAGCGGCAGACGATCGTCGTATAAAAGACATAGTGACCCATCTAACCTAGGCGACAATATCGACTGTGTTTTTTTTGCGCATCTGTTTTTTTAAATTAGGGCAACTATTAAAGTCCACCGTGCAAATAGATTGAAAAATGGAGTGATTAATGTAGTGACGTCATCGGGAATCAGTTGGAGATTTTTCTTTTTTCTTTGGGGGGGGGGGGTATTGTGCTCGAATTGAAATTGGATAGTAATGAAGATGACAGGACAATCTTTATCACAAATTTAATTCGTTTTTGAATTGAATAATAAAAAAAAGTCAGCATTGGCTTGAATTTCCGCCGCTACTTTTGACGATGTGGATCAATGTCAGGTTCACTTAAAAGACACTCGACTGCACATTTAATTTAAAAAGAAAAAGAAAAAATGGGAGGAGCATTTGGATCAAAGATGAACCGAAAGCCGATGACGTCATATACTATCTAACAATACTTCAAAATTGAAATTTAAAAAAATCAAATTTGGCCAAACGATTTAAACAAAAATATTTTGAATTAAGTTTATTTTTCTTTATTTCTATTTTAATCACGTGTCGTTTGTGACCTATTTCCAATTTATTGCCAAACTTCAATGATCAAAATGAGTAATTTTTTATTTTCTGATGGCTAACCTAAAAGACCTATTTCGTCCTATCGGTACTCTTGGTGTTCCCCCGTAAAAAAAAAAACAAACAATACGAGTTAAAAATAAAAAAATAAAATAAAATTAGGTCGTGCCAAAAAACAAAGTCGTTTCGATCAAGGCCGACTTTCCTTAAGGGCGACTCATCCGTACGCATTATAAATGTATAAAAAAAAACGGTCAATTGCGGCGAAAAAAAAAACAAGTTTCACTTGACAACCTTTTTGCCGTGTGATGTTCCATACCTTGTTTTTTTTTGTTTCACCTATTTTTTTCGATACCTGTCGCTCGCGCGCGCCATTTTTTTTTTTTACAGCTACGCTAGTCGCAATCATATTCGAAAAAAAAAAACCTTTCTCTTTCTATCCATTTTCTGCCAGTCTATTTGGGTTTTTTTTTTAACGGCCTGTATGTTATTCAATTTTCAGACCATTTGCTCTCGAAACGTCTTCAAATGTCCCCCCCTACACGCGTATTGGAGACGACTTAACGATTATTGGGTCCGCAGAAGAGGCAGTTGTGGCGCACGCCCGCGTATACTTGAAAGATAGAAAAAAAATAAAACGAGGCAGCCGGGCAATTTGAACAAGAAAAAGGAAAATGACAATAGTGCAGCAGAAGCTAAATAAAATATAAAAAATGGGTACATGTCGGCTGCTAAAATGTTTGACACAAAAAGAAAAAAAAAACATAGACATAAAACACCATTTTTTGGTCACTTTTAAACGTCGTAACGCTTTAACGCGAGCGAAATGTCTTTTGTAACATTTCACCGGCGACACTACATGATTTTTTTGTGCTGCAAGTTTCACAATCGAATAGCTGTGTGTGTTAAATGTTTAACGTCATTTTCACAATTTTTTGTTGCATCTTCTTCACATCTGTATGCAAATGAAGCCAAATCAAATGATTGGCGTTCTCTATTCAGTTGAACGACCCTGTTTCATCATTTTCGGGCTGTACTGGGTCGGGGCAAACTGTGTAATGACGTTAACCAACACATCACGAATGCAAAAAAAAAAAATGTCTGTCCCTTTTTTTTATTTCAAAGAGAAACAAAAAAAACTGTCACGGCATAAAGAACTGCTGTTGAAAAAAAAAATTGTTACGGACTAACGAACTACTGTGTTACATTACCTGGTTACACGGTGAAAATGGATCTTGTAAAAAAAAAAAAAACCAAACATTTTTTTTTTGCGTTTTTTTTTTTTTTTGCTCTCAAATGGGGAGTGGTTAACCCTTTTGGTTATTCGAAATAACTCGAGGTACTGATTATCATGATGCAAAAAAAAAAATCTTAACCCTACCCTTTTTTTTTCTCAACAGGATGTTCCATGTGAAAAAAAAAAAAAAAGAGTTGTGAGAAAAAAAAAATTTATGAAGGGGGTCACTTTTTTTTTTTTGGTCAAGTTATTGCTGCACAGACTAAACAAATGGTGGTGTATGTGTAACACGCATTCCATCGTATAAGACCCGCGTTAGTTTTATTGTACGCCTTTAACCCTCCACATCTAATGCCATTTTTTTTTCCCAACAGTTACGAAACATACCCAAAAAAAAAAACAACAACAGTGAGAGTAGAAAAAAAAAACCGTGAAAAACATGGGTTGCAAGTTCAGCAGGGCAAGAGGGTTGCAATAAAATAAGATAACACAGAGCCCCCCTCTCTCTCTCTCTTAGCAGACACAATCCGTAATTGACCGTAAAGAAAAAAAAAGGTCTAACCTTCACCGTAACTGTCCTCTCAACCAGAGCAGCCCTGGTGGCGAAAAACGAATTTTTTGTTTTGTTTATTTTTCCCTAGAAGAAAGAACTTGCAACAATTGCAACACGAAATTCGAAAAGAAAAAGAAAAAGCATTCAATGAACTTTGAAGATTGAACGATTCCACGCAAAGTTCATTGTACGAAAAATGTCGATATGTTGCATATCAAACGTCAATCGACCGTACGCAAACGAAAAAGAAAGAAAACAATTCTGTCACTCCAATGTTGACGTCACACCGCTGAAGGCACATGGGGTCTCTATTGCGTGTTATATGACTTTGCTAGAGGAGGAGGGAGAACCCATAGGCAATTGGAAAATGGCCGCGCGCAATGACCAGTTGTAAAACCATTCCGGAATGCCATGAAATGGGAGGAAACTTGTGGGCGAAACTAATGGCCTTTTTTTTCTCTCTCTCACTCTCTACCGGGCAGTTAAAATGCAATATATAAATTTCAAAGAGGATGGCTCCTTTTTTTTTTTTTCCAGACTATTTCAAACGCAACTAGTGAACTGATGTCTCCACTTTTACTTTTCAACACACACACACACAGAAAAAAAAAAAATGGAGGGCGCGAGCCATTTGCTCTACACATTGATTTGTCGTTTCCGAGTGAAGAAACGCAGTCGACATTCAAAACTGCCAATTGTTGGTGCACGTGTAAGACGAACCTACCGAAATTCGTATCCATTTCCCTTACAGTTGCCAACAAATGGAAACTTATCGCCGTGATCGCTAATGAGCAACGTGAAAAGTTGTCCACATTGTTGAAGCACTTTGCAAAGATTTTGAAACTGTCGTAACAAGAGACACGCACAGGACTTTTACCTGATTAGATTTGCGATCGTTGAATAAATATCTCCCTGGGTGATGAGACGTTGAAGATGTCGCACGACGCTCTTTTTACGTGTTCCAACCCGAACCGATGACGCACGATGAACTTGCAGACACACAGGCGATGAAACTTTTCACACGTGCCAAAATGCGACGTTGCCGTTGATTAATCGATTAAAGAAAGAAATTTAAAAAAGGCAAGATATCACATCAAAAAAGGGTGTATTTTTGTTTTTTGTTTTTTTACGTCAACAGTCAAGCAACTACAAATTGTATAGGGTAGAGAAAACAAAAAAAAAGGTTTTTTTTTAGAAGTTTTGGAGGAGGGAAATAAAAATCGAAAACTTTTTTCGTTTTTGCCAGATTTCGAGAAATTGATTCGATATTTAAACAAAAAAAAATGAATCATTTCCATTTTCTTTTGACATCGTTTCACAATTTCTCGGCAAAGACAAAACAGAAAGTTATCTCTAACTCTCGCATCGTGAAATGAAAGAAATAGGACGAAATAACAAAAGAGACGAATAGAAAAATCCAACGAGAATTTGATGAGGTGCAGACGCAAAAGAGAGACGATTGAAGAGCGACATGTTTTTTTCTTTTCTTTTTTTTTTTCTTTTAAAAGTCTGTGTGTTTTTCAACTACCGGAAATTTGTTGGGCTGAGGGGTGGGGGGCGGGATTGGGGGAACAATTTGAATAAAAAGAGAGGAATAAAAAAAAAAAAATATGAAAAGTGGTAAACAAACAAAAAAAAAAAATGTTTTTTGAGGGGCAAACAAACAAACAAAAAAAAATGTGAAAATTTCGAACCGAGACATGTTTACCGGGGAGGGATTTTTAAACGCCAATGCATATTATTATAATTTTTTTTTTTTTTTTTAGATTTTTTTTTTCTAGTTATGCAATCCGAATAAGAAGAAATTAAATTGAAACCGGGTCGGAAAATTTGTGTGAAAACAAACAAACAAAAAGAAAAAAAAAAATTTCTCCCTTTTTTTTCTTTTTCTTCTTCTTCTTTCGTCAAGCCAATCAAAAATTCAAAACAATTTTGAAACAAACAAGTATCCAATTAAGGAGTGAGGGGGAGGAGAAAGAACACGAAACATGTGTGAATAATAGTGTAGCACAATCATCATATTCTTAAATTATAAAAAAAAAAATTCAAAATTCATCGGGAATAATAAAAAAAAAAACAAAAAACAAAAAAATTCGTGTTGTCTTCAAACAAACTCGAAAACACTCGGAGGTATCAATTTTGACGTACTCGCCACATACACAACAAGAACAAAAAAAATAAAAAAACAAAAACGGTTTAATTAGATGCGAAGGGAAAAGAGGGGAGGGGGAGAAAAGAGAGAAGGAATTATTTTCAACGGGTCGCGTATTTCGGGTATTTTGTTTTGTTTTCTCTTGATTTCTGTCATTACAAAATTATTCAGCAATCATTGGTCTGCTTTACGTATAAACAAGTCTGAAACGACCAAATGTGTTGATCTGTACGAATTTTGGGGGCTAAATTTTTTTTTTCACTCTTTCTTTCACTCTCATTTTTTTTTTAAATTAAGTTTCAATTCAATTCGCGAATTAAATTTCTCTTTGTCGTCTCTTTCTCATTAAGGGCGGGGTCGTTTGCTGGTCTGCCTGCTATTTTGCAACATGAAATGGGTTGTGTGGGATGTTTGATGCGCTTTAAAAAATTAATAATAATAATAATAAAATAAAATCCATGGGGATGGGGTTTCCCATTTAAATAGAGGGAGGGATGTTGACGCCTGCGTGAAAAAAAAATTAATGAGGGGGTCATTCAAAAACTGATTTAAAAAAAAAAAAACAAAAATAATAATGATAAGGTTCAAGGTTGGATTGAGTTTTGCACCTGAGATAGTTCTTACGAATATATGTCAAATATAAAGATGTATGTCTTCTTCAAAAATATAAAATGTTTCATTATTATTATTATTATTATTATTATTATTATAGATACTTGTAGATTGATTCGGAGATAAGCGGATAATAAAACGGATGGAGATATTGTATCAAATAGATTTTGTTTACTTGTATGGCGGAGTTCTATTATGAATGGTTGATTGCGGTTTTGTGTTTTGCTTCCTGGTTTAACGGTTAGGTTTAAGGTTGAAAGGGGAGGGGAAAGGCAAAGAAGAAACAAATCTGCTACTTTTAGGAACTGTGTGCTACATCGTCATGTTTTGGACCATCTTCATTGCAACGTTTTTTCTTTCTTTCTTATAATATGTGTAATTAAAAATCTGCATTTTCAAAAGATTCAAAAAAAAAATGACGTCAAAATTTAAAAAATAAAGAATTTCATTGATTGCTTATATACCCGACTTCAAGAACTGATGGGAGGTATATCAAGTTTCGACGGACAGTTGAAGTTTGTTTTTGTTTTTTTAAGTTTACCCTGAGTCTAGCGCTTTTATTTTGTTGTTGATTTTTATACAACTTTTTTTGTTTGTGAATGTGTGTGAAAAAATAAACGTTATTATAGGGAAATATTTCAACTGATTTACTGGTTTGTTTATAGGATGAGGGTCTTTGTGGCTAAAAGAAAAAATGAAATTGAATGAGCAGTTCGCCAAAGTACCCATAGGTGGCGTGGACTAGTCATTCAAAACGGCGGGACTCTTAAACGGAGAAAAAACAATTGGGTTGTAGAAAGATGTCGATGTCTTGATTTGGCGCGAGATTTGAAACAAACTTGCGAAAAATAACTCAACTTTCGAGAAAATGAGAGGCGCGCACAATGAAAAAAGAGAGGAGCAATAGTTGGAAAAATATAAACATTTTCCTGAGGTAGACATGAGCAAAGAGGTGCTTTCATAGTCGTTAACATTGCCTCTTTTCTTCTTCGATAATAATAATAATAATAATAATAAAAAGAAAAGAAAAAAAAAATCGTCCTTTCATTGTCTCGATTTGAATGTCCCAGAGCGTCAAATTAGAGCAGCAACAGCAGAGCAATCACCCGCATTGCAATTACAACAAACATATACGCACCAGCGCGCAATCCCTAAGATTATTATGAAGACATTATCTAGTCATAATTATTATTATTTAAAAAATTCAAAAAAAAAACCAACAATCAAGCAAGACAAGATGTTTTTTAATTACATTAAGAGAAAGATGACATTTGTTTCTTTTCAAATGTTATTTGTTATGTTGTTGTTTTTTTTTTTAATGGACCCAAAATGTTTGTGTGATTTTGACTGTGGCCGGAGGTTGAGGAAAAAAAATGCCACCTGAGCTTTTTAAATTTAATCATTTTGAAATTTAAAAAATAATGATAATTTAATGCCGAAAAATTTGAAAAGATGTTTCTTTCTCATATTAAACAAAAAAAAAAAATAAATTGGGAGGATGAAATTGACAGTCAATGAGAGAGGTAACTGGTTGCTGTCAATGACTTGTGTAACAAGGCACCACGTTAAAAAAATCAAAATAAAATGGAGGGAAGAAAAAAAAATTTTCAAACGAGCAAAGATTAACTCGATTAAAACATATTCCAAGAGATTGGCCGGAAATTCGGTGTTGTGTTTGTAGTGTACGTCATTGGCGGTATTTGAAAAGAAAAGAAAAGAAAAGAAAAAAAAATTTCAATATTTTCCGATACCCAAAACAAATACTTTGGAAATTGTTACTTTCAATTCAAAAAAATGAATCATCACCCACGATGATTTGATTGACGGTTTTATATATAATATATAGTCTTTGAAAAAAGAAAAAAAGGAGAAAAAAGTGACAAACTTTAGAAACCCCGAAACACATCGACGCGAGAAAGTTTTGCTTTTTTTTTTCTTAAAAAAGAAAAAAAAAAAGGAAGAATTAAATTTGAATAGAAAAATGAAAAAAATTAACACGCTGGACAATAACACGCATACAAGACACGCACACGGAAGAAATGAAGAGAATTAAAAAAATAAAATAAAAGGAAAACCAACAGATTCCGAACATTAAAAAGAGAGTAGTAGGAGGAGAAAGAAATAAAACCACATTAAGGCGACGATTGTTTTGTGTGTGTGTGTGTGTGTGGAATTCAGAGTTAATTAATAATAACAATATAAAAATGACCCAAATGAATTCTTCTTTTTCAAAATGTTTTTTTTTTCTTTTCTTTTACATTTTGAATTCGCTCATTGAAAAAAATCTAAACTAAATTTTAGAAAAAACTTCCTTTTTTCCGGGGGCCTTTTAAAAAAAATTTTAAAGAAATTTTCATGCAAAAAAAAAAATCGGAATTATTCCGATTACCTTGTGTGTAAAGATAGTGTTGACAAAGAATGGCTTCATTGTTCTTCCACTTGAAAAATGTCACCATCGCCATCACATTTTCGAATCCAATTAAAATGGTTTGTTTTCGCCCATAGGCAAAATACAACAAACCCCAAAAATAAAAATAAAAAAATGTTTCCATATTTAAAACAAAATTCAACAAGCCTGACGTCCAAACATCTAATCCCGAAAAAAATCGTTTTTTCGGGATATTTGATTTAAAAAAAAAAAGAACTCGATGCAATCACACTCGTACATTGTAAAAGACAACGCCCTGCTTTTGTCTTCGCCAGAAATTCGCACGAATTTCAATTCCAAATTTTTGAAGAAAATAATAAACGTCTTCCCTCGTATTGCACACACACACATTCTAAACAGACTTACTAAACAAATTCACGGGGGTTCGGGATAATCAAAAGAAGAATTTTAAAATAATAATAATAAAAAAGAAATCAATTCTAATAATAGCGTCCGAAAATGTAAGCAATTAAAGGACAACCGGAGAAGGGGGGGAAAAAAATGTAAAATTTTGTTATTTCCCCCAAAAATTCAAAAACCGGGTTTGGGTTCCAAAACGTGAGAAGAAGAAAAATGTTTAACTGGTTTTTTGTTTTCCTTATTTCCATTGGTTTTCTGGTAAATAGTCACTGGTGTCTTTCTACCGATCAATGATATAATAGTAGTATAGTAATAAAATCAACGGGTTGGGACTTGAATCAAACGGCCGGGGGGGTTAGGAGTAGAGGGGGAGGATGAATCACCGGTGCCATCCAAAATGAAACGGGAAAAAATTTCTTGTTTTAATTTTTTTTAAAACTTGCGTGAGAAACCCGCTCGTAAAATTAAAAAAAAAAAAAAAAACTTGTAACAACAGCGGGGGAGGGGTAGGATCAATCCGCAAAATGTGTGTTCGCCATTTTTGTTTGAAGCGGGAGGGTGAAAAATAAAAACAAACAAAACAAATCCGATTGAGGTAGAGTCGTCGAATGCGGGTCGGTTAACTGGGGTGGGGGAGGGTCGTTGTGTGTCGGTGTGTAAATTACTACCCGACACGAGCGCACGCACACACATAAAAAATGCTCTCGTTCTCTCTCTCTCTCTCTCTCACACACACAGAGACATACACATAAGATACGTGCGTGACCAAGACACACGAAACCTGAGTTTTTTTTTTCTTTCCTTCTGTCGGGACTGGATCGTTTGTTTGTCTTTCTTAGCGAAATAGGATTTTATCAGAGAACCCGTTTTAAAAAAAAAATGATTCGCGCTACTCATTTCAATCGTTTTGTTGTTGTTGTTGTTGTTGAAAAACGGCAAGTTTTTCACGTAGTACTGGGATTGGGACTGGCGCTGCCGCCGCGATCATCCATCACCACTTCGGCGATGGACGACGAGGTCGTCGTCGTTGAGTTGAGATCGTCGCGGACGGCAAAGTAAGCTCCGCCCACTCGCGCGCCGGCGCTAAATTTGCTGCTCTGGCGCGGCGGCGGCGACGGCGGCGCTGGCGGAGGCGTCGGAGTCGAATCGGGCGTCTCCTTCTTGATCGCGTCCTTACCGTTAGACGACGTCGTGGGCGCCGCGGCCGAGCCGTGCGAGCCGGGCGACGACGTCGACAAGTTGGACGAGCCGATAGTCAAATTCTCCGGGCTCTCCTGGCGGCTGTCCTCGCTGTAATCGGCCGGACCGCAATTCGATTCCGGCATGTCCTCCTCGCGATCCTGATTGCCAGCCGAACTAGCCGCGGCAGCCACGATGGCGGCCGCCGCCTCGTGGCGGCTGCTGCCCGCCACCTGAATGACGGGTCCGCGCTCCCGCTTCACCAGCGACAGGGCCGCCGCCGCCATGGCCGACGTCAGCGCTGCAGTCGAAGCGGCGAAATTGTTCTGATTGGCCGCGTTGATGGCGGCGGCCGCCGCGGCCGCAGCCGCCTGTGCCGCCGCAGAGTTGGCAGCGGCGCTGGCAGCGGCCGCGGCCGACCCCGACGTCGACGACGACACGCGGCTGTAGGGGCGCGTCGTCGCGATGCCCAGCTTCTTCACCTTGTCGTAGAGCGTGCGCGACGGCACCTTGAATTTGCGCGACGCCTGCAGCGCGCTCATGCCGCTCTTGACCGCTTCAATGGCCGCCGTTATGTCGCTGTTCGTGTACTGCTTGTAACGCTTCCATTCCAACTTCTGCGTCGGCACGTAAGCCGCGATTCTAGCGCCCGAGGCATCCACTGTTGCGTGTTAAATAAACGAAACAAAACATTTTTTTTTATGAGAAAAAAACAAAACAAAAACAGGAAAAAAAAAACGATTTCACAAATGAGACGTTCATGGCCAAAAGACGCACAAGTATTTTGAAATCCGGAAGTGCTGATTAGGAAAAACAAAAAAACAAAAAAACGCGCAGACATACAAAAATGCAAGACCTTGAGATTATTATTTTTTCGAGAGGCTGATGTGCGACTTTTGATAAAGACACAGGAGCCCTACGACAGAGACGCTTTAGCCTTGGCGATTTTCGATTCCAGTTTGCGTCACGGCAAAACGACCTTTGTCCGCCTTCACATTTGAGCCATTTGAAATCAGACGGCAAATGTTGGCATCATCGCAGATAAGACAACTGTCGCGATCGAGTCAAGGTTCACACACACAGACACGGCAAATCCGATAGGCCAAATTGCACCATCAACGAAAACACGAAAACACGAACAGACTCACCTCGTTTATCAGACAAGGGCGACGACGGTACAGGATGTCCATATTCACCGCTCTTTTAAAAGAGAGAGAAAACAAATAGAAAATAATAATCATCAGCTTTATTTAAATGGATTACACACGTAGATTAAATTTAAAAAAATATATGCTTACGATCTCGCTGGGGTCGTCTTCAGAATTCAAATCCGGGTTCTGATTCCAATCGTCGTCTCCACGATCGCGATCACGATCACGGCCAGCTTGTCTCTACAATAAAACAAATCAATTCGTTCATTTGCTCTTGTTTTTGTTTTTTTAATTACAACTTTAACGGGAAAAAAAATGACTTCCAAATGTTACCGCTAGATGGCGAATACGCCAAATAATCAACCAGACTGGACTAAATGCAGAAAAATACCCACGCATTTCCCTCGTAGCCGACGGCTAATAATATCGTGAGCGTGCGTGTCTACCATGTCTGCGTTCTAATGTCATTGACGCCTACCCCTCATATCCCCCCACCCCCACCCTCTCACTCACTATTCCCGGAATAATAACAGACAAGGGCGCTGCTACACGAGACACAGATCTATAGGGAGAAGAGGAAACTGGTCGGGTAGGTTCTTCTTTTTCTAGGGAGGAGGAGGGTGGTGGTGGTGGTGGTGCTGCTGGTGGTAGTAGCGATAAGCGCACCACCAAGCCCCCAACAATTCTCTTCTGTCTATTTCACGACACGTGGAGCCAATCTTTTTTTCCCATCCCTCTCTCTCTCTCTACGCTCGTGCAAGCCAAAAGGGAGGGGGATGAGTGAGAGAGAAAGAGAGGGAGAGGGGTGCATGAACTCGGAAGCCATTGGCAACCCGACGAAAAACAAGACAAGATCCAATGACCGTGAGTTTGAATCTATAGGGTAGGGGGGGAGGGGATGAGTTGGGGTAGTAAGAGTATTCCAACCGGAACACTCAATTCCAGTGGATTATTTTCGATATATTATTTTTATACCTGTTTATAGCTTTATAGCTTTATATATTTATTTATTTATTTATTTTAATTATTTTTTACCTCAGCATAGGCCATGGCCATAGGTAAGTAACTACTGAGATGATTGCGATCATCCGCAGAGCCGGATCCTTCGGCAGCGGCAGCAGCGGCTGCGGCGGCGCTCAGACGGAAGGGAAACAATCCCGGTATGTCGGCGTGATGGTGATGTTTGGAAGAGCCGTGATGAGGGCCGAGCACCGTGCGGAGTAGCGACGGAGTCTGATCGCCATCGCCGGACGCGATGGACAGACGTTTGCGTTTCGAAGCGGCCCTCCGCCGCCGCCGCCGTTGTTGTCGCCGTGCCGGTCAAAATGATGATCGCTGTTGCGTCCGTTGCCGCTAGATGGCTCTCGATCGTCTGCCGATGCGTTGGATCCTCCTCCGCGCTGGATGGCTCCGTACAGAGCCAACGCCTGTTCGCGCTCACGCAGCGCCGTCTCGAAGGCGCCCAAATGCAACGGCATCACCAGCGGCGGCCACATGCTCAGCGCATTGCCGGCGCTCCCCGTGCTGTCCCTGTCTCCGCGCGTGGCGCTGCCATCGCGACGATCTCCGCCCTGCTCGCTACCCTGCGGGCTCAGCATGGGCGACTTGTAGAGGTAGGAGGAGGACGCGTGACGCGAATACGATCCGGCTCCAGATTCGGGATCGCCTCGAATGTGTCCGCCAGAACGTTCCGGCGGGCTAGTCGGGCTGGGGCTCTTGTTGCGATTGTGATGGTGGTGGTGGTGGTGATTGTGGTGGTGATTGTGATCGGCCGAACCCGTCGCCCTCTCGGCATAGCGGTGCGACGAGTGGGTGCGGTCAGCGTTCGACGAGGAAGAGACGGGCAAGTGGTGACCTGAAAGGGCGTGACCTGAGGTAGATCGGATGATTTGTGGATGAGCGTTGATTGAGGTAGACTGAGGAGGAGAAGCTGAACTGCTACCGTGACTGCCGGGCCCAACGATGCCGCCTCCGCCGGCAGTGACGTTGACCGACGTGCTGGACAAGAGGCCGGAAGAGGCCGGAGGTTGATAGAGCGGTTCCCTGTCGCCGCCAACGCCTCCGCCGCCACCGCCACCGCCGCCGCCGCCGGACGCATTGAGCGAATCGTCCTCAAAAAGGCCCTTGACTCGCAAGGCTTCGGCCACTTTGAGGAGCGACGGAAGCTGCTCCTGGGCGACGTTCACCTCTCCGCGGTACATGTACTCGAGGATGGCGCGAATCTCGGCGTACTGGATGTCCTTGAAGACGACGATCGGATGCGGGCACGCGTTCTCCAAGAACAGCGACTGGAAGTAGGAAGAGCAGGCAGCCAGCACCATCTTGTGGCACTTGATCGAAGTGCCGCCAACGGCCAGCGTCACGTCCGTAAACGCTTCCGTCTGCAAAAGCTGTTCGAACACCGTCAGCAAGTTGGAGCGGTGATTGTTCCAGCGCAGACAGTACTGCTGGCTGTCGTCGGCCAGCGCAGACGAGCCGGCCGGATTATTGTTGTTGTTGTTGTTGTTGTTGCTGGTCCGGCCACCAACGCCGCCACCACCGCCGCCGCCCATACTCTTCGTGGACATGTTGGCGGCAGGTGAAATGGCCGATGGTGATGGTGGATTCACCTTAGCGGCGGCCTGCCCGCCACCCGCAATTCCCCTCGCTGCGCTTGTATCTTCTTCTGCTTGAGCTTGCCTTCCTTGTTGTCCAACAGACTCAATCCGGCGGCGCTGGCTGCCACTGCTGCTATGGCCGCCACTCCACAGTTGCCTCTTTTCGGGCTGTTGCAAACGATGGCAAGAATCGTCGTTTTCAGGCCTAGAAGTCGATCCACCAGCCCCCTCTTCTCCGTCGTCCGTCGTCACTCCTTCAAGTAAAACGTTCCTGAATTTTTGTGTTTGTTTTGTTTAAAAAAAAAACATTTAGTTTTTGCATTCAACAATTTTTAAGGGGGTGGCTCTAGATTTAATCTGTTTTCTTTTCTTTTTTTTTCCATTACTTTAAAAGGTGAAAGCGCATGTGGCTCTAGGTGTGTTAATAATAAACTAAAAAAATAAATAAATTCGTTTGAATATCCGACCGATTGCGAGGAAGACAATCAAGTGTCGTGAATAATGTGAAAACAAGTCTACAAATACCCGTTTCGCCCCGCTCTTTTCCTTTGTAGAGTAAATAAAAAAATAAAAAAAACGCGTCATTCCTGATTGCTAATCGAATTGTTGTGTTACGACGTCGGGGCGCGCTGCCATCGCACGGTATTTTCGTGAATTCCGGGAAAAGCCAACAGTTTTCCTCATGGGGCGATGGGGAGGGGGGAAAAAATAGTCAGGGACAACCAACAACAACAAAAACAAAAAAATTCATAATCAAAAATGGCGGGCAGGATGTGTCAGACACAGTCTGCAAGAAACAAAGGAGGGGGGAAAGAGGCAGAATATGGCGAAAGAATTTCGCAACATTGCCGAAACATTTCATCGCGTTTCCTGTTTTCACGACGCGTTATCGCCTTAAATAAACAAAAAAACAAACCGCAATCTCATTTTGTGTTCCTTTCGAAACAAAAAGAAACCTGCAGCCAGGCAATCTTTCTATAAAGCTCTACACAGAAATCATTTTGTTTTTCGCCCGAAATCCTACATTGCCACATCGATTTAGATTCCAGAAACAGTTAAAAATAAAAAAAAATAAATACATGTATAAAATAATATAATAATAAATACATTTTAATTGTTGGTAGTCACACATAGTAACTAATTCTCCCGTTTATTTTTTTTCTTTGTGTTTGCCCGCCCACTTTTTCCGAGAGGATTCAAACGTTTTATCAGGAAGTTATTCGAAAAAATTTGCATACAAGACACACAAAAAACAACACGACAGTCACACGTAACCAGTTACGCAAACATGGTGTGCACGCTGGTTTAAGCCCACCACAAAAAAAAAGTAATAAATAATAATAATAATAATAACTACTGCACGGTACCAAAAAACCAAAATTCATGTGGGAAACCTGTTTACGACAAATGACAACAATTATAGAAAATGCAAGTGTTTTATGTCATCAAATCTCTCCATGCTACGTTTTTTTTTTACGTTTCTCAGGTGAAAACCGTAATCATTTTTCATTTTTCATTTTTACCCCCCCGAGTTTCAAATTTTAGCCGATAGATGGCCCTACGTTAAAAAAATTGAGGGGAGCATCAAACAAAAAAGTTTGCCAACCGATTTCTCTTTCTATGTTTTCTAAGCCTCAGTTACAATACTCGAGTTCCTTCGTTTTGTTTAAGTACTCGTTATCTTTAAACGGGCAAAAAAATTTAAAAAAAAAAAAAAAATAACCTAGTACGAAATAATCTTTACAAAGTCAACTCGAGAGATAACACAGACCGGACATTGAAACCCCGGGACGGGGCAACGCCATTTTCGATTTTTTTGTGTTGTTTTGTTTTGTTTTACTAAAGTATTTTCCGATTGACACACACACACACACAACATCAAATAGAGGAGATAAATATCCCAATTTTCAATAAATGGAAATGGAGGGGTGAGCTGTGCTGCTAGACGATAAAAGTTCACCACCACGCGAAGAAAAAAGAAAAAAACCAAGACGAAAAACAAGTTTTGAAAATGAAAAAAATAAAATAAAATAAATAAATAAAATAAAATTGAAAAATAAAAAAAAAAATCCTTAAGTTATTCGACTCGTTTGAAAATGATAAAAACAGAAAGGCCGGGCCTATTGAGTGTTGTCTGGAGATGGAGAAAACCGAGACGAAGCTTTTTTTTTTCTTCTTCTTCTTCCCTTCCCCCAATGTGTGTCGCAACTTTTTTTGAAAACCCGAAGCTTTTACACACACACACACACACACACACACCCGGGAGATTAGATGGGGAGAGAGAGAAAGAGAGGCTCAGCACAGTAAGTTGAAGGAAACACATTCCGATGTGTTGAATTTAGCGTTTTGTGAGGGAAAAAGAGAAGAGAAATCTCCTTATAATTTTGTTTTTTTTCCTTTTCTCAGTTTAGGAAAAACGATTCTCGTCGAGATGCTGAAAAAAAAATGACAATCTAACAAAATCGGTTAAATGAACTTTGATTGTGACAGTGATGAGAACAAAGTTCACTTTTTCAAAAAATGAAAAAAAAAAACGAGAAAAAATGGCGGAAGTTCACTCGTTTATTTACGAGTTTCTACATCATTTCCAGCCATAAAACTCGGGAAAGATTTGTGTGTAGGGAGAGAAAGGTCATCATAATCGCAAGAGGGTAGGAAAAAAAAATTTTATCGAGGGAAACCGTCTGTCGTAACAAAAAAAAAAATGGGGGTTGAAAGAAAAAAAACGAAGGGGGGTGAAATCTCACCTTGAGAAAAAAAAAATAGCTCCAAAAGAATTTTTTTTTTTGTTGCGTATTTATCTTTTTCTTATTTTTTTTCTCCCTGTATCCACCCCCCCAACCCCCATTTTCGACAATGTGAATATATAGCCCAGGCAGATCCTCACGCTAGTGCCTCACTCCCCCCTTAGCCTCCAGGGTTTCTCTCCCCCCCAATCTCAGAGTATTGCGTATTTCTAGGCCTTATTTTTTTTTTTATTCTTTCCTAATCCTCTTTTTTGGACTTTTCATCAGCTCTTCTCCCTTTAGCGGGTTCATTCGCAATGCCCCTCTCTCAGCCGAAAAACTCGGAATCCAGAGAGAATGAGAGAAAACCGAAAAAAAAAAAAAAAAAGAGATAGCCTTCATGATGAACCCCCCCACACACACACACCCCACCCTCTTACGTAAAAGCGTAACCCGCATGGCCTACACACACTACCCCTATGTGAGGGTGGAAAAATAAGAAGGAAATGATAATAAAAAAGGAAAAAAAAGAAAAACCGAAGATGGGAGAAAGAGAGAGACGGACGGACGACCGACCGACCGACCGACGACGTGAGGAGATGAGAAGGTTAGGGTAGGAGGGGTGGGTTCGGTGGCCGCTCACACACTTTGACTGCACGCTGCTGCCTTTGGCGAAAAAGCCCTTCATAAAAAAGACACGTGTATAGGCCTAGTTTCGGGACCGGACGTTTCTCATTGGTCCGTCCTTTTTCCAGTTTTTCTTGTTGGCAGCCAGGCAGGGTGGTGGTGGTGGTTTTTTTTTTTGTTCCACCCTCCCCACCCTCCTATATACTACCCGCAGCAGGCCTATTGCGCCACCCCCACACACACACAACACTTTGCACGGCGATGCTAGCGCCACCGCTGCGATCAATGTGCCCAATGGCGTCCCCCCACCCCTACATTTTTGTACCCTAACCTTTCCTGGTTTTCGGTGTACGAAAAAAAAAAAAAAGGATCAGGGGAAAGAAAAAAAGATGGCCGATTTTTACAAGTCAACAAAACCGCGACCTTTACCACTGCTTAAATATTGGCGAGTGCTTGTCTATGAAAAAAAAGGTCTGACACAGTGTCCTTTACAATATAGATGATAAGCGTTTACCCCATACTTGTTCCTAAAAATGGCACTAGCAAGATGGCAGCACGAACGCAATACACGTTCTCCCCGTGCCGACACACACGCGCGCGGCCGTACGGGAGGGCAAATACACTGCGACGGCCTTACTCTACATTTTTCTCTTTTCTTTTCCCTTTCGCGACTTACGCATTTGCCAACTTTTTCTCTACGGGCCTTATAAAATCGATGATCTAAGTCAATAATGTTTTCCCGTTGCGAAAGGCGGCTGTCAGCGCCACCGCCACGCCAATTGATGGTTACGAAATGATTGACAATTTACTTTGGGGGGTTTGTTATTTACAATTAACATTATATTTAACATAAAATCCACTCACCTTTTTATCGTGAAAAAAATTAGTGTGTCATACACATCACACTAGACACACAAAACATACACAAACACGAGACAAACACACACACGGGGGAAAGGGGGGGAAGGGCAACTTGAATTTCGATTTCACATCGACCCGAGTCGAAAAGTCCCTCGGTCGGAAAAGAATTTTAGCACGCACTGCGCCCCAACGTGTATGAAAACGCACTGTCGATAGGCACCAACACGAGTCTCTCTCCTCCCCCCGTACTTTTTCGCCCCTACACACATACACACACACACACAAGCCCTATACTCCTCCCCCAGAGAGGAGTCGAGAAACTTTGGGCCTATGGGGGCTAAAATATTAAGTCATAGCAGCGCCCCCTACGTGCTATTCCGAAAACAGGGAGAATGAGAGAGGAGGGTAAAAGCGGGAGAAAAAAAAAAGAGAGAAAAAGAATTTTGTCGTTCGACGACTTTGGCGCCCGCCTGATGGCGCTGATTCACGTGCGTGTGCAAAACAAAAAATTTTTTTTCTACTACTAGTTAAGAAAAAGGTACGTCAATGCCCCCTAGCGGCGGGAGAAAAGTACCCCCTACAAAAAATCGTCCACCCCGCCTCCTTCTAACATTTCCACACCTTAAATATACGTGAGAAAAATTCTTTTACAGGCACAATGGCTCCCGAGGCTTAAAAAAAAATAAATAAACACAAGCGACACATCTGGCGAAAAACAAAACAAACCACGTTGTTTTTCCCGTGTGTATCGCCGTGATGATCACGCAAAAATTTTGAAGCTAACCAACCAAAAAAAATTGGAAGGTCTTGATTCTTCCCATTTTTTTTTTTTTTTTTTAATGGCGCCATCCGCGGTCGATCGTAAAGAAAGAGAAGGCCGTCATGGTACTAAAGTAGCAAAGGGGGAAAAAAATGCACCATGTTGCGTGCAAAAAATATATTTGTATCCCCATCCCTCTAGTATACAACACACACACACCTAAAAGGTATGGGGAAATAAACCTGACCATGAGAAAAATCTCTCGGGAAGAGGTGTAGATCAACCACAAATATTGTTGGTTAAGCTCCGATCGATACCTCGGTAGCAAATGTAAAACGATAAAAACATTAGAATTGGTTGACGATTTTTTTTTTTTTTACTTTATCCAAGTTGAAAAATATAATAAAAACTTTAGTTTTTTCGAAACTTTTTTGGCGTTTTTTTAGGGACCCCGTTGTGTGTGTGGTCAACAACCCCAACGAACCTGGTCGTCTGGACTGAAGGGCGGAGCTTGTTAAATGAAAATGGTTGCCATTCGATTCTTGGTCGTTACAATTTGTTTAACGAAAAAGAAAAAAGAGAATCTTTATTAGTGGAAACAGCTGCTTGATTAGCGAATCGAGACTTTCACAACAACAAACCTACAAGTTACATAATCAACCAAATGGAATGAAAGAGGGAAAAACAAAAGATGGCGACCGATGAAGAACAAAAAGAACAAATGGCGGTTGCTTTTTTTCTGGACGGTTCAACGAGTTCCGCAGCAGTGCAACGCGCCATTTCCTCTATTATAAGCTACCCTACCTTCTTCTATAGAAAGGCCACGTGAATGTCTTCCACAAACCACCCACTCGTGACGCCCACCGTCTTCCCCCCCTATAAAAGCTCCAAGTAAAACACGCAACGCAATTTGCAGGATTTGCCATACCAAAACCCCGGTCTAAAATTCTTGTTTTTCCCGTTTTTTTTTTCTTCTTTCTTTCGTCAACAATTTCATCCACAAAGATTATGAAAAATGAACTTTGCACTCGATAGACTATTTTGCAGAGCTCATGAATCAAAATGACGGTAGTGACTGTTGTTTGTCGATAAAACACGAAAGATAAAAATTCAGCAATCAAATATGAAACGGGGCGGTGGCGGGGCCAACGAACTGAACTACGGCAAAGAAAAAAAAAACGTTCGCCACTAGAGGGGTTGGCGTAACATAAAAACTACTACTACGCCATATTTATCTATTTTTTTTGCACCAATCACCTGTGCTGTCTCTCCTTTTGTCATAGGCATTTTTATCCCCCCTCCTCCTCCTCGTTTCTCAACTATTCAAATAATCCAACCATGAAACGTCTTTTTAATTGGTCGCTTTTCGAATTCGCCATGACAGCATGCAGACATATGAAAAAAACAAAAAAAAATTATTCTCTGCATAATCTTGGCAGCCATTTTTTTTTTCGAACCCTCCCCATTCGGAAAGCGCCAAATAAGGAAAATCTTACCCTACCCACCACCTGGGTAAAAAAAAAAAACGACAAGTTTGTTAAACTTATTTAAATACAACAAAAAAAATATATGGCTGACCGCAGATGAACGACCTGATTCACCCCCCCCTCTTCAAAAACAGGTTATAAAAAATAAAAAACTGACCAAAAAAAGAAAAGAAATCAATCGGCAATGACATGGATCTTTTTTTTTTTTGTAGGGAGGGTGGGATGGGGTCCCAAAAAAAACTGGTGTCTTGGCGCCCTGAGGGCGAAGAAGAAGAAAAGAGGGTGGAAAAAAAATAAAAGGAACTTTGCTAATCCCCTCGTGCGTGTGTTACGTTACCTTGGGGGGTTCTCCACGTGGCGAGGCCTACCTCCTCCTTCCTGGTCAAGGATGAAAGAGGGTAAGAAAAAAAAAAAACACCATTCGGTAGGTGGATGATCGACTAGACTCCGCCCACTTCACCCTTGGTAG
The DNA here is from genome assembly GCF_020631705.1 of Daphnia magna. Lineage (NCBI taxonomy): Eukaryota > Metazoa > Arthropoda > Branchiopoda > Diplostraca > Daphniidae > Daphnia > Daphnia magna. The sequence continues at coordinate 11,434,935 of NC_059185.1, read as the reverse complement.
GCCCAACGGCCTACATTTGCGCAAGTCGACGACGAACGACGGAATTTTTTCGAATGGGGGGGATAAGGAGGCTTGCAGCTAGAAAGTGAGAATATCACGATAGAGTGGATAGAGGGGGTGGAGGGGAAGAAGTCGGATTTTCGGATGAATAATGAAAGGTGAGTGCGGTGCCCCGAAAACCAAGGGGAACTTTGCTCGTTCTCCCCAGGTGGAATTATTATATAAAAATGATAAAAATAAAAAAAAACGAGGAAAAAATAAAAATAAAACACCCTAGCCCCTACGGTTGGTTGCCTTGGCGACGTTACACCCAACCCCCCCTCTTTCAAGAAAAAGAAAAATGCTTTATAGATAGAGCGGCAAATATGATTTTTTTACATATTTTTTGATCCAATTAAAAGAAAAGGAAGAAGGGGAGGAAAACGAACATGTTTCAGACGGGAATCAGGTTTCAACTTTGTGTGTAGGAATTCTGCGAATCGAAAGCTTAACGAACTCTGCCCTAAATGTCACGGTCAAGTCGTGCGCAGTTTTTCCCATTTGAAACAACTTTCTCGTGCACGTTATTTTAGATGAACGAATAGTAAAATAAAAGAGAAACAAGGAGGAAAATGTCAGAAGAAAACGTTTTCACTGCGCTTATTTTCTTTATTATTTACCTTTTGTCGGATTGGCGATTCAACAGCCGGGCAGCAGATGCAGCGTCGTGCACGTTGTCGGTGTAAGGTGGCGCGCAGTGTTGTCTGCTGTCGTACATCAGCGTTAGTCGAGTGGCAGCAGACATGCGGATGTCATCGTCGTTCGGGAGAGACCGAATATATTTTTTTCAATTTCAAAAAATCTTAATTTCTAGAGCCGAAAAGAGGGATGGACGAAATTTCAGTTTTCTTCAATAATGGCGGCGGCCAGAAACACGAGAGACACTCACGATGCACCAAGGATAGATTGTCACTTGTACTTAAAAGTTCGTTTTCCTGTGAATTCGTTGTCTTACTCTTCCGAATTTGTTTCGAGACTTGTTTTTCTTTTTTCTTTTTTTTTTTTTTGAAAAATAAAAAAAAATTCTACCACCAGGTGTCACTGTATTACATCATTACACGCGGCCGTCTGTTGGCTTAGTGAACGAAACGTTGACGGGCGTCGGCGTTTTTTTTCTCTCTTTTCCTTCCGAAGAGGGGGGGGGTAGGGAAGAAGGAGGTGGAATGGGGAGGTAGGGGTCTACCGTTTCGCCGTTTCACGACCGTAGTGGTGGTGAGGCAGCGTAAAGGATAGGGGGATTCTATAGAGCGTATAGCCCCGCCCACCTTCGCCTTCTTCCCTTTCCTTTTTTCCATTCCCCTACTTTTTTTTTTTTTTTGCCCTTGCGCTTATCAACGAAAACCCCGCCGCTTGTGTTTTGTTTTTGTTTTTTTTTTTGGTTTTCGTCTTTTCTCAATTTCTTTTTTCCCTCCCTGCCCCCTAAAATCGAAAAAAAAAAGAAAAAAACCACGGGATAAATGGATTTGTTATCATTTCGGTATCATCATGGACGAGACAACTTTTTTCTCTACGTGATACAAAATAGACGCAATTAAAGTAAATTTAACCCCCGAAATAAGTTTTCATTAAATCTTATTTTGTGATTTTTAAAACAAAGAATTTGCGATTTTTTTACTTTTAACGAGCAAAATGAAACAGTTAAAACTTAATTGCTAATAGATTCATCCATTCATTTGAGGGGGGGGGGTATCACGACGTGGTCGGCGTGAATGATTTAATTTTTTTTTTCTGTACTTCTTCTTTCAACGGCCGTACATAAATTTAGACCCAACAACACACAAACAAGTTATTATTTTATATTTATATATATTTTTTTAAATATATAACTGACATGCGTTCACCATCAAGAAGATCCCAGACAGGAGGACAAAAAGAAAAATAACCGGACCGGTGAAAAAAAAAAAAAGCAGTCGACCTTGAACGCCATGAAAATAGTAATAAAATAAAATCCATTTCTATTTTCTTTTTGTTTTGAAAGAAAGAATAAAAAAATAATTTTTTTTTTGTCGCACGTGGCAGGTTGGTGTGTTCCCATGACCGGATCATCTTCCTCCATTGTCCAATGTCCATAACATTTTTATTTTCTAAGAAAAAGATGGACGTCTAAGGTAAATAACAATAAAATGTTTCAATCGGTTACATCATCCAATCATGACTTTTATTTATCCTTTTTTATTTTTTATTGTTGATTTATTATCAACAGACAATTATTTGGCACACATTGACATTGACAAACAAAAATGGGTGGATTTATAATGAAAAGAAATCAAAACATGTGGAAGCGAGTGAAATCGAGAAAATGTTTACATTTGACTTTGAATCGATTCTTAAATGATTTAAAATATTATTAATAAATAATAGCACATGGTAGCGAGGGATGGGACAACAAAATACGTGTCGTGTTCATTTTCTTTTCTTTTTTCAAATAAAAGAAAAACCAATAGAAATTTATTATTATTTTCTTCTTCAACGGATTTCATCGAGGCAACAGGTGGCGCTAATCGATTCATTGGTTGGCGCCGATTGGTTGCTCGATTTCAAATGGTGGAATGACGTATGGCGGGCGGCTCTTTCTATTTCCGAATCGCTCAAATCTGGATGCGGATTGTTCTTGGTTGGCAATGTCTGCGATCTCGACCCGCCATTGGCCAACAATTCGCGCTCTTTTGAATTGCGCCATTTCATGCGTCGGTTTTGGAACCATATTTTCACCTACAATTCAAATGACACACACACACACAAAAACAAGAAAAAACAACAAAATTGAATTTTCGAATGACCATTGACCAACACAAAGTGAAAATCTTGCGAAATGGCAGGTTTTGTAAGCGAGTATGACACATTGACTTTGTCCGATGATGGGGCGCATACATGACCTACATACGTCATCTATAACGCACCTGTTCTTGTGTACAGTTACGGCGCAGTTCCCAGGGCATAAACGCAAACGTAAAAACAGCACATTCGGATTGCCAATTTTCATCCAGGCCATACCCTCCCTTCCCTTCTGTTTTTTTAATGGGCATGTCAATATTCATTCCTGTGTACATCCGCAAGCTGTTGCGCACTTGTTTTTTATTTAAGTGTGGTTGCCTATTTTCTGGTGAAACGTAAAAACAAAATTGAGTTCATCAAAATTTGCTGTTTTTTATTTTACCGAGTATAATTTTGAAAAAAAAAGAGGCAAATGCAGAGAAAGGGAAAATTTCCATTTCAAGGTGACCGACTTTCGCATGATCCACGCATAAATTATGCAGATAAAAAAAAAAGGGCAGAAATTCTGAAACTAATTGAATTGGATTTTTAATATTTCGCAATTGACGTTTCAGAACATGAAAAAAAAAAATAATCCGCTGACAGGACGCACACGTACGGTAAATAAGGCCTCGACATTTAAGTTACATTAACTAACTTCCTAGGGCTAGAAAAAAAATAAAAATAAAACCGTAATAATGGAGCGGTACCCGTACGTGTATGTGTCTCTTTACAATTTTCGATATCCAATCAACAGTCCGTAAAACCACAATAAAAAAAAATCCGATTGGGGAAGGCCATCATTCACTTCCCTACAGGTGTGACCGGCAGGTGGTAAAAGATAAGTAAATAAAAAAATAAATAAGGCCTATTTAAAATTGTGTTTTTTTTCTTTTTCTTTATGTGATTTTAATTTTTCTAAATCGATACACGACATTGTAAAAGATTCCGCCTCCTCAAAAAGTTGTCCCTGCCGCATTAATGAAGCACGAACGAGAGCTCCGAAAATGAGATTCCTCGCCTTGTATTCGAAATGCTGTCAAATAAAGTTGGCCTCGTCAGTAGCGACAGGAGCCATTATGCAAAACTTTGAAAAATAATCTTTAGTGGAAGAAAAAAAAAAAACGTTTTAATTAACGGGTGATAACTTGCCTATAGCCGACACATTTCACGAATAGTACAAGCCATCTGCAATTCGCGCCATTATTTTCGAAAGAAAAAGAATTTCCTTGTCATAAAAAAAAACAAAAAAAAACAAAAAAAAAAACGAATTTATTATTTCTATTAATATCCATTTAATTGCTTGCTACTGCGGGAAAAAGAGAAAGAGAAAGATTCTTTTTATGGATGAGATACTCCCACGGGTTTGGCGGCGTGTACTACAACCGTGTAGTAGTAACGTAGAGTGCCACTGGCTTCGGTTGCGCAACGCGAATACAACCCCCCAGTCACGGCCAAAATACAAAATAATAAAAAAAAAAAACCGCACTATTGGCTGCGCGAGCGTCCATATGCTGACATATGCTGCGGCCGTCTACGACCTTGAACGTTATTGCAAAGCGAGTGAACGCTGCGAAATGTCGTCACGATTTCAAGAGACTTTTTGCGTCTTTTCTATAGTCTCTCCCTCCTTTCTTGTTCTCTACAAGGTTGACGTCAATGGCCGGACGATCGACGGAGCAAAACTTGAAAGAAAAACAACACAGGGGGGGGGGGGGATAGCCTTCGGGCAGCTTTGCAACCTAGGTGACGCTAACCGACGCCACATGGCCAATCTAGTCAGCGTTTAGTGTCACGTCATTTTCGCCTTTTATTTTTGAGAGAGAAAGAGAGAAGGGGCTTTGTTTATTGCGTCTGTTCTTACTTTTTTTTTTTTTGCATCATCCGTCATTCACGAAGATGCAATCGGAGAAGAGAAATTGGATTCGATGACGACATGCGTCAATACACGTCTCGCTTGCCTTAGGGATTAACAAGAAAAAAGAAAAAACAAAACAAAAAAAGGCTCACGAAAACTTTTGTTGTTGATTAAACGGAGATCGTGCAAGTTTCAGGCGGGGGGGTTAGACGACGTCGGCGCCATCCGACGGCAGAAATGAAAACTGTTATCGCGATACAAATACAAATATTCTAGATTGTTTGTCTTTTAACATGTTCTTTCTCTTTTTTTGGAGGATGGGGAGGGGGAAGGGCGAAATATCTACCCCATCATCGTCACGTAGCCAACCCAATTGATGCGACATTGTCGTGCGTTCGTTTTTGTTTGATATGAACGAGGTTACGCACGAAAAATACAATAAAAAAACAAAACAAAATCGAGTCACGCGAAATGGCTGGCTTCTGTGTTTTTTTTTTTTTTTTTTTGTTCTCAACACAACAGACAGCAATTGTTTTATTTTAGCTACTGGCGATTGTATGCTCACCCCGTGAATAGGGGGGAATGAGGGGGGCAAGAAATAGTTGGAGGGAAACAATGGTGGGATATGTATATTATATTGCATGGCAGGTAAAAAAAAAAATAAAATAAGAGGGAGAAAAAAAAAGTTGTGCCGAGTAGCCAATTATTCGGTCACGAGAGTAAATAAAAATCTACCCCCCCCTTTTGTCTTTTTATTTTCGGTGTTCTACTGTGCATTGGGCAGGTTTCACTGTTCACGCCATCCACTCATTCCTTTTCCCCCCGTAAAGAATGGGGTGTGGGAGGATAGGGGGAGAACAACAATCGTGGAAAAAAATAAAAAATAAAAACAGAAATAACGCAGGAGGAAGGAGAAGAATTGCAGCGGATGTGCTAAGCTTTTGTCTTATTTCACAATATCGATAAAAGAAAAGTCTCGTTTTTTTTTCCTACTGTGATGCAACTTTTTTGCAAAAAAAAAAAAAAGTCACGTTTTTCCCTCGATATGATGAAATGATGACAGCTGCACGTTTGCACGATAAGTACCAGGAAAAAGGATTTGTCATCATTTGTTGCACGCTTTTCCTGTTTTAATACAATGAGGTTCTTATTTCGACCGCTAGGTGGCTCCACATAGCGGAAGACATTAATAAAACCGCATGAACACTTCAAATAAAAAGGGGATGCACATTTTTTTTTTTTTTACGAGCTTGTTAACTCATTACAATCATTTTTAAGCCCCTAGTTTTACAACCGAAACCTCTTTTCTTTTGTCGTCGCAAAGCTTTGTTATAAACCAACCGGAAAAAAAAAAATGGAACTAAATATATACCAAAGAGGATAAACGGACTGTGGCAAATAGACGATGACATTCATGGCTCATAAAAAATGAACAGAAAAAATCCTTTTCACACATTAAGAAAAGAAAAGAAAGAAAAAAAGAAAAAAACCAACACACACACCCAAAAAAAAAAAACCGACGCGGTCAATTTGCTGCGATCGTTTGAAAAGTCAATCGGCAACATATTGTTTACATCGTGATCATTTGCTAATCATTTGTGATAATTAATACCCAACACTCAATCAATCCACCAGCAAAAACAAAATAAATGTCAAGAGCAATCCAACAAAAAAACGTCAATAATCGCAATCGCTACATCGAATAAATCAATTGATGGACCCATTTCTAACAAGGACAAATCACGATGGGTTATACACACTTGTCATATCACGACACACACACACACACACACACATACGAAAATGTGTTTATTGTAATAAGAGATGGCGCGACTGCATGGGGCGGATCCAATCATCTTTCAAACTTTCACGAACAGGCGGCGCGTCGTTGCAACCATCAACGTCTCCATAGCCTCACCACCCCATAAGATCCCACCCACTCCGCCTACCGTCAACAGCCGCGCATATTTCGTTTTCCTCTTTTCGCAAAGTTCTCCTGCTGTGCTGTGATTGAACGATTTTTGTCCGCTTATTTTATATCCTTCCCTTTTCTCATTTTTTTTATTTTCCTTCTTGATTTTTTATACATCACCCAACGTACGTCAAAAGACCCTTCCCCATCTACAAAAAAATAAAAAAAGGTCGACTTGTCACAAGCAGAACTTGCCCGCCAGTGCATGTAGGAAAAGAAGGAAAGATCGAGTGAAGGATATTATTATTATTATTATGATGATGATGATGATTATTATTATTATTGCAGATGATGAGAAGGCCTTGTGCAAAAATGGAGGGGTTTTCTCGGAAACTCGTGCCTGTACGTCGAAGAAGAGGAGATAAAGAGGTTTTGGCCGTTTGCCGTATCTGTCCCCCCCTTCTCCTACCCCCACCCCCGAAACGTTTTATTCATTAGTTTCACTCCCGACAGTAGAGCAGCTTTACGGTATACAGAAAAGGATGGAAGAACACGGAGCAAAAGAACACATCTTCCGCACTGCCAAAAAAAGAGGTGACATCTGCTGGCGACAGCTGATGGCGATTATTATAAACCCGACCCTCCCTTCTCCTTTTCTCACTTGAAAAGAAATGAAATTGCTCTTCGATCCCTCCTACGACTCGTCTTCTTTTTTTTCTCTCTTTTGACATTCTTTCATATTCGTTTTTTTTTTAAATAATATCATCGTCGTCCAATCAGCCATTCATGCTTCGACATGTTTGGATAGGTTTCCCACCAATGATCGCATTGCCGCTACACACAAACAACAACAAACTATTCAAATTTTCAAACTAATGTCGTTTGAAAAACAACGTGTTAACTAACGATATCTTAATAGAGGCCCCCCTCCCCATTGGGGGGAATGAAATGATAAATAAATAACAAAAGCCAGCGCCCATTTTTATAGATTTTCTTTTTTTCACGCTTGATGGCGGCCAATAAAGTGGCGCAACGTGACGGGACGCCTTGCAGCACGGAGCGCGTCATCTCTATTGCCGTTGAAATTGTATGACCGCCAGACTGTTCGCTAGTGGATGGCGGGGTTGTGAGCCAAGCACAATGCCAACACAAAAACCCAATAATAAGATTTATATAATAATAGTAATAATAATAATAATAACAAATCAAATGTATATAAATGTGCCGCTGCCGCTACTACTCGGTAACAGCTTGAATTTTTTCCAGACGAATGCAACAGGGGCTTCCTATTCTTTTCATATCTCTGTTTCTCCCTCTTTTTGTGTGTGTGCATTTTTTTCAAAGAAAAGAAAAGAAAAAATTTTTAAAATCTAGTTTTGAAAGAAAACAAAAAATACATCGTCTGATTGCATTTCACGCTCGTTGTTAAGTAACCGATATCCGCCTGCATTTTTCTTTTTAATAATTAAAAAAAAAAAAAAGGTTGATCGCTAATTGGCTCCACACGACACGAAGCCTTGCGCACCTTTTCATTCTCCAAAGATTCTCAAATGAAAAGTTTAAAAATCCAAAAAAATCATTGTGAATAGTTAATGATTTTTCTTCTTCTTTTTCAGCACGACTAATAGGAAAAAAACTAAAAGGATTTGATGATGTTCTAAATACTCCCGATTCCGCACGCGACGTCATATAATAATAATAATAATAATAATAATAATAATAGAAGAAGGGGAGAAAATAAAAAAAAATAAAAACGAAGAGGCAGGCAACGGCTGTGCTGGCACCAGCTGGGCTAGACATCTATCCCCCCTCCCTCTTTCGGTCCGTCCGTCCCGGACTTGTGCCCTCCCCCTTTTTATATAGGCCGACGTCGTCAAAAGGCAAGAACGAACGCAAAAAAAAATAATAAAATAAAATAAAAAATCTTGACTCGCGCCACCCTCCCATCATCAAATCACGTCACCGGCAGCACCGCGATGTACCACCACCCCCTTTTTCTTCCCATATTATGTATGCAATATAATATATAAAGAGATAGATATATATATTAGAGTAATACACATCTAGGACATGGGCTGGAGAAAAAGAAAAACCTTCAACGCTCTTAACACACACACACACACACACACACACAGAGAGAGTGGGGTGTTGGGCCTTCAAAAGAAGACTAGAGATGAGGGGAGAAACGGGCCGTGGCTTTTAATCACGAAATGTGAAGGAGCTTTTGTCCATTGTCGGAAATTTAACGGCTGGACAATGAATGTCAAAAAAAAAAAAAAGGATAAAACGCTGGGCCGTGTGTGTAGGTTTGAATGCAAAGCGGGACTAGCCCAATCAAGTCGAATGAAAAGAGACGGGCGGAAACAGAAAAAGGACGGCCTACCTGAGAATCCTTGAGGCCCAATTTCTCGGCCAGTTTTTTGCGTTCCGGCTTGGAAATGTATTTCTGAATTTGGAAACGGCGTTCCAGGCCGCGGCGTTGCAATTCGGAAAACACTGCTCCGTCTCATCATTCCTGCCAAATAAACAAATCAAATTCAAATCCAATTCAATTCAGAAAATGAAACAAAAAACAAATTCAATTTACCTCGACGGGCTCTCGGCCGGTTGGCCGAGTTGTTAGCTGGACCAGCACCGCTAGTGCTGGACGAGGCGGCCGCAGCCAAGTTGATGACATTGAAATTGTAGTACGGCGATGATTGATTCAATCCCGACGTCGGTGGAGGATGTTGCTGGACCATCGACGGATTGTAGACGGAATTGGCCATTTGATTGGTAACACAAGCGGCCGCTGCGGCGGCCGCTTGGAGCCACGGATACGTCGACGACGAACCCGCCAAATTCGACGTGTGTTGACGGGCAGAAATATCCGCATTTAATCCGGCCCTGATTTCTCCCGCAAGTCGATCTGTTCCAAACAATCACATCCATCCAATTTTTTATTTTTATATACAGAATAATAATAAACTTAAGTTACACAAGTAACCCAATCCGCTCCCTTTTTCTTTTTAATGGTAGACACACAGAGGACAATTGCGGTTAAGTGGCAATTTACAGACACACACACACAAATCTTTATATCCCTAAGTACACACAGTCCATTTTGTAACGTGTTTGCTCTTCTAACCCCCCCACTGGGGAAGAGGAAGAAGAAAAAAATCGGATGATACTATGACAAGAATGGCCATTTTTCCACTAGTAACTGTATACATATGTATACACACTCACTAGTAGACATATATAATAAGCCTAATAAACTCTCTGTGTGTGTGTGTGTCTATTCCCCCAACCCCATTCTTTTTTTTTCCAGTCAAAACCAAACATTTTTTACTCTCCCCTGTCTGTTTGTTCAGCAGTTTCAGATTTCCCGCTGCTTTCCCGAGAGCCAACCGCCCCCCCCCCCACACACGTCTATTTATCTTGTGTTAACCTCAAACAAATCAATCAGCCACAGACGGTGGATAAATGATTGTTAACCGATTAGCAAATAGTTACGTGCCTATTCCGTAGCAAATAAATAAAAATAAATAAAAAGGACTACGATTTGTTTTTAATGATTTCATAAAAAAGACAGGAGCTCTGCCCCGCGGCGAAACGATCACAAATGAGCTCATTAAAAAAAGAGATGCGACTTGTATGATGAAAATAGATTTGCCCATCGTTGATTGTAACGAAGAAAGAAGTGACATAACTTGAGACGAGAGAAATGGAAGAAAAAGTTGTTTCAAGTTGTTCTATGGCAACGAATATGATAACCCTCGTTGCTAAACGAATTGATGAGCTCATTAAGAATTTAAAAAAAAAAAGGGAAAAGAAAAGAGGGTAAAAGTTTGATCGAATCGACACAGAGCGAACGAGCACTTCCGTTTTTCTTTTTAGAAATAATTGAATTCAACAAACATTAAGATTTAATTACCTGAAAAATTCGGCTTATTGGCCGTTTGCTGCTGGATGAGCGGATGGAAATAGGAGTGCAGATGATAGACGGGATGAAACGAGACATTTTTAGACGTGTCGCTGTGCTCGCTAAGCAAAGACGACGCGTGATGAACGTCAGGCTGAACCGCTTTCAATTGCTGGGCAAACTCTTCCGGCCGGACGGGAGACGACCTAGTAGCGTCTTGCGGTGATTGAGGTTCGTGATGAATGTCCAATCCCAAAATAGCGCTGACACCGAATTTCAAATAAGGTTTGATGATTGCCGTTTCATGACGGCCATCGGATGATCCCACCGTCGGTTCGCACTTAACGGAATCTTCAGCGTTCAACTGTTCCGCATCCTCTTTCACGTCCAACATGATACCGACGCACACGAACGATTCTCTAGATTTTTTTGGAGGGGGTGGTTGTTTCGTCCACGTTTTAATCTAAAATCGAAATTGTTCGAACGGCGGGAAAGTTTGAAAATGCCACACTACTAAAAAAAAAAGAATCACAGTTTAAACAAAGATTCCAATAAACACATTTGACACTGGTCCAATATTACATGTGTGTGCTAACCTTCCTGGATAAGATCTAGGCTCGGTCGAGTCTATATCTATCAACTATATATCTATCATAAAAGTTGGGGAGAAGCGAAAAGAAAAGAAAAAAAAATATGAAAACGAAAAAAGAAAAAAAAAATGTATAAAAAGGTGGGTTGGGGTGGCGAAGGAGAGTGATTTGTTATTCAAGAGAAGAAAAAGGAGGAGCTCCTGTGCAGCATCCGGAGCAGAAGCTGTGAGGGCGGAGCTTCCTATATTGTACACACACACACACACACTCACTTACTGAGAAAAGGGTAGCGGGGTGGGGGAACGTTCCGTAAACGAATAAAACACAGTCCAAGTGAGCAAGCACAGCCGGTAGGTATATGGACATTAATAGGCAAATCGTTCTCTCTTGTGTCTGTCGCCTGTAATAGAATTAAAATAAATAAATAAAACGAGAGATTATCATTTTTAAAAAAATTAAATGTTTAGATGTACCTTTTGAAAGCCCCAAAATGTTCCATTTCGTTGAAGAATTGCTGCAATTGTCTGGAATTTTAAAAAACAAAAAAAAAAAACGTTAAATCAAAAGTTAAATTTGAAATTAAATACATACCCCAAATTTGAAACGTAGAAAATGTCAACATTTTCCAATGTAATTTTAATAGTATATTGGCACCGAATCATGTTTACGTTTGTTAAGACACTTTTATCGTTTATCGAGTCCAAATGATCAGGGGGGGAGGGGTGGAATTGAGAGCAAGAAAAAATCATTAACGCGTCGATGGTCTTGAAAACGGCGCGTTTTTCACCAAGAAAAATGCAATTAGGAAATTTAATAACAAAAAAAAAAGGGCATCGTATCGAAACCAAATAAAGGGAAGAACGGAGGGAATGTTTATGCGAGGTGTCGACTCGATTGAAATACGATAATAATCAAGAAAAAATAGTTTGTAGACTTACATAAGAAGGCAGCGAATTTTTTTTTTTTTTTAAAGATATACTTAGCAACAAAAAGAGTTAAAACAGATTTCACTGTATGCCGGTCGTTCAGCGGTGGGCTATTCAGGAATGGCTGGAACAATTCAGACTACCAATCCGAATCTGCATAAAGATGAAAGAGAATCATTTAATCAAATAGACGTTTAAAAAAAAAACAACTCGTAAATCAAAAGGCATTAGGATCGACCCCCCTCTTGGAATTGCGGTAGCAAAGGGCACACTGTGTACACACACTGGGCGCATCTGCAGTATCTCCCACTGGCCCCCTTTCTTTTTTTTTCATTGTGCGTATAGACAAAAGCCTATTTCACGCGTTCAAATCTCTTCTCTCTTTATACAGTCGAAACATAAAGGAGCCATTTTTTTTTTTTACGACGACAAATCAAAAACGCCAAAAAGGGGACATCCCTTCTGGAACGTTAGACCGCAGAGTTAAACAAATCAAACAATAACGGATGAAAAAAAAATAAATAAATAAATGACGACCGACACGCGCTTTGCTGTTCCTAAAGGTCTGTTACACGCTCTGTCATTTTGTTGTTGGTCCATAAAATAAATATTATAAAAAACATACACAAGAAAAAAATGATGATTTTTATGTAATATAAAAAAATATTATACTGAAATGTTTGGGCAATATTAGCTGCAACAAGAGGATTAGCCTTTTTTTTTGATAGCCCCCCTATCTCGAAATGTATTTTTCTTTTTTGCCTCGGTTTGACTGGAAATCAAAAGTTGGGCGTGTCCGTGCCACACGAGCTGTGAAAATTTGGATCGAAAAAAAAAAAAGTGTCGAAAACACCCTTTTCTCCCTCAAAAAAAGAAGAAGAATGGTGAGGGGTGTGAGGGTGGTAACGGTTGGGAAAATGCCATTATTTCCAATTTTTTCAGCCCTCGTATGCTAATAACAACAATAACAATCCTAGGGAAAAAAAAACAGCGTTTTCTACAAAAAAATGCTGTTTTTTGGGTGTACATTTTTTTTTTCTAACGAAGGGCGGGATTATTCTATGGGATAGAAAAATTCTAATAAAATAGTACCCCTGTCGAACGGGGTACGAAAAGGGGCACATAACACGTTGGCTATTCTAGACATGTGGCCGCTAACAAGTCCAACTAAATGGCTTACATTTAATCAAAGAACTTGAAATCAAACTGAGAAAAGAATCAAAACTTGGTGCCAGTGAAGAAAAGAAATCTTGTCAAACGGGCCCCATAAAAAGTTTGTTAATCGGTTGTCAACGCCATCTCGCGGCAATATTCTAATTACACCCCAAATTCCAGATAAACCGGGCAACTTGAAAATGACAACAAAAAGGCCAACCAAACCGTGAGAAATGTTGTTTCTAAGCAACTAATGAACATTAAAAAATTAAAACAAAGAAAGTATTCGAGAACAAAAAAAAAATGAGGGGGAATAACGCGACGCGCGTCCAAGCATACACACGCACACTTTGATACGCGTCACGACGTCGAGACGATCCAGGTCGCTGCCCTTCAGCGCCGTCACCCTTTCATTTCATCATAATCAAGGTACAAATAAAAAAGAGAAAAAAAAATCTACAAAAATTGAAAGCCGCGAAATTCAGAGCAGTGATGCGAAAGAGGAAAGGACGATAATGCGCACGCAGAGAATTAAAATTTTAAAAAATGTTGCTGTTGAGAAATTCAATATTAACGGCACGATACGAAATCTCTAATTCCACGTCTCTCCATTATGGTGCCAAATATGATATCGGATATGTCATTCATCTATCTCTTGGAATAAAAATTTGAGCGCAAAAAAAAAAAGGCACACGCACTGCGACTCAAAAGCGAAACGGCCTACATTCTATGCAATTTCTTTTGTTCTCTGAACGCCCTACTTGAACATCAGTTTGAAAATGAATTTACCTGCACGTCCGTAGCCCTTTCTCTCTCAGCAAAACAAAAGCTATTCAGACATTTGCAAGACTCCAGCTCCTAATCCGAATCCGTAGCCTTTAGGTCCAAATTGTTTTCCATAACAGCCTAGAAATATTAAAAAAAAAAAAGGAATTATTTAACAAATCAAAATCTAAATGGAATAAGAATCCAAGTGAAAAAAATTACTTTTGCAATAGATTTCGCCTTCACGTTCACACAATGACGTCGATTCGAGTCGTTTGTTGCATGACAAACAGGTAAAGCAACTCTTGTGCCAACACGAACCTCCGCCCATCATTTTTTCGGCCATAAAAACCACTTTGCCTGTAACCGAAACGACGACGGAAGATCACGATTATATCCTTTTCAAACCAACTCGTCTCATCATAAAATGTTTTTTTACCGCATCGACGACAGTCAATCTTGGATCCGAATTTGCTGTAACCATTTCCGTTGGTCTGTCGTACACTTGTCCCTCCGTTAGCTAAAAGTGGGGCCACATGAGCCTGTGCCAATTGAGGTATATTCGATGTTGGGGGGCCGTTCTGAAACACACACACAAAGATATTCATTAGCGATTCGTCATATTTTTTCGAGTGGATGATTCACCACAGGAAAATATTTAAACAAAAATTTTCTTAAAAAAAAAGGCAAAGAATTTTTAAAAGGGAAAAAAGAAGTAATGTAAATATTGGTACAATGTATCCGGTTCCGTCATCCATGCTTAGCACTCCAGCCCCGCCGCCGCCGTAACCGTAACCTTTGGGTCCGAATTTTTTGCCGTAACACGATCTGCAAAATAGCTCATCGTCGTGCTCGGTCGCATTCGTGCTGTCCAACATCTTTTTGCAGTTGGCTGCATGTTTGTCGTCGTCGAATGTTGTCACATGGAACGAAAACAAGAGAAACCGTTAACAAAATATTTTAGAAAATAAATAAAAAAAAGTTAAACAACAAAACACAAGAAAAACGTGTTTTGTTTTTACCGCAAGCAAAGCACATCTTGTGGAACGATTTGCCCAGAGCCATCTTCTCTTCGGCAAAGTAAACATTCTTTTGGCAACGAGGGCAAATTCCGGGCATTTTCCTCGTTTTTATTTTTCGTTCAATCTAAAAAAAAACAAACGTCTTTCTGTAATGTCTTTAAAATGATGGCCGTCTCTCGCACATTGATGTTTACGAATGCAGCAAATTCCTAAATGAAAACAGTTAGGGGGGGAAAAAAAAAGGAAAAATGTTAGGAGATTCAAAGATGAGTACATCAGTCATTTTTCGTTTCAAACTCTCCATGATGACGATAAACATTCGTCCATATTTAATAGACACATCCGGTAGTGATGGCGTTCCAAACATTTCACAGTCTAGTTAACAATAATAAAAATCACATACACACTGAGAAAAACAGCCTCGCCTTTTCCTTTTCTTTCCATTCAGGACAGGAACCAAAAACACAACATCCTTCGACTAAAAAAGAACACAATGAGTTGATTGTCTTTTCCCCCAAGAAATTTGTTGGGGCTACATGAGAGACAGAGAGAAAAAGACTCCATCAAACATCGGCTCACGAACGCTATTTCAGGTGAAGGTAACCGGTAATGAGATCAAACAGCGTGACCCGAGATTTCCCGTCACGACATTCAATTGGATTATAGAGACGACAGTATTGCACAACAGTAAGGCGCACGACATACACAGTTCCTTTCTCCTTGAAATTTTGTTATTTTTCTAACCGAGCTAACGACATGCGGTGTGTCGTACTCAATTATGAAAACAGAACACGACATCAGTGGTTTACCGTTTTTGTCTCACACACTTGAAGTGCAGTGTCGATTCTAGCAGACAGTAAGTTCCTTTTTTTTTTGTCACGTGACCAAAATACAACACGAGATGATCAAGTCCAGACACACGTTTTCAAACGTTTTCATAATTTCAAGTTCGACATTGTTAAAAAAAAAAAACGAAAGATTTATCTCGTAAGAATTTGTTCTTTACCGTACACCTACCAAAAGTTGAGAAAAAGAACTGGAAAAATCGATAGCAGACGACCACTTGTTTGCGCGCCAATGGAATTCTCATACCCTCAGCGAAAAGAATTTAGCCCCCCTCTTTTCTCCCCCCTCCACGATGTCTTCAATCGTCCATCAAAATCACCATCAAAATTGTCTTAGTACCGTACCTTTTCCTTTTTTCTGCGTATAGATGCAAAACGGCGTGCAATGTCGAGTGACGGTAACGGTAGTGTGCTGTCGTCTTTCCGAAAACAAAATAACAGAGTCACGAGTTGTTCGTTTCGCTTCACTCGAATGTTTGTGCCTCTCGACGACGACCTGCTGTACAAAAGTAAAAACCATGCGGCCGAGTTGATACAGGATAGGATAGTAAAGGGAGGGAGAGGGACCCTCAGGGCCATCTGTAACAGCGCCGCCCTGGTGGAATCTCTTAACAAGAATTTGAAACTGTGACGAAAAGAAAAAACCTCTCAACTGAGACGATATGAATATTGTTTGGAATCGACACGAAAAACTAGTCGAGAGTAAGAAAAAACAAAAAAAAATATACATATATAGTCGGTAACAAAAAAGAAGAATTACGATTCGACGATAGCGTGATGTGCATCTTGCACGGCATTGTTTAGCAGACAACACAACGGTTCCGTCATCTTGCAATCGACGTGTGTGCGTGTCGAATGGAGATCTGAAATGCGATACGGCCATTTTTTCTTCGTCTTCTTCTTCTTCTTTTTAACCGGTCGTTGTCTAGTCTTCCACCCTAACTCATTCCTCGTGTAATGGAACGCTGTTGAGAGAGGGGAGGAACGAAATGATACGGCAAAGGTGTGTGACGTCACACAGTGCCCTCTCTCAGGTCGTCGTTTTACACCGTTGAAATCCGATAAAGTCTCGAGTATGAAAATACACTGTCGCCGATGAGCCTTGTCCGCAGCGTGTTCATACTTTCGTGTAACGTCCACCCATGTTCGCCTCTTTTTTATGTTTCAAGTCTCTTCCTCCTAAAGCTTCTTTCAATCAATACATTTGCATACCGCGTCATCGTGTGATACACGGTTTTTTATTTTCTCGGCTTTGAATATGGAATGTTTCTGTATTGGATTTCGGTAATGTAATTAAACACAGAGAATGAAAAAGAAGAAGAAAGGCTGTGACGTTCATGTTTTTTTTTTTTTGCTGAAAACAAACACAATATGTCAATGAAGTTCACATTTCGGATACAAGATGGCGTTTAGACAACCATCAGTCAAGAAAAGTAGGTAAACAGTTAATCTGCCATTGTTGCAGGCACGAAGATATTTGACTTGACGAACCGGGGATAAAGCCAATGATCAAAACGACATACCTAGTGTCTAGATGATTCAACCTTTTTCTTTAAGAAAACATTTTCTTAAAACAAGAGAATCCCGTCGGCCAAAACGGGATTTATCTAGACTGGACGGCTAAAGGAGGAGAGCCGTCTAGCCGCCAAATGGAGCTTCCACTTTTTGTTGTTATCATCCTTTCTGGGAAACTATTTACGATGTACCCCACAACAGAATTGTTATTACTTAAAACCACCCAAACAAAATAAAAGTTTTTGACAGGTCTTTGTCACCTGAGACGGGGTCGACTAAAAAAGTGCAATTATATTGCCACCTGGATACAGAACTATAAACATTCCTCCCAAAAAATAAAAAAGATGATTCCATCCAATCCCTAAACATTTTTTTTTGGCTGACATTTCACTTGGACGCAGCAGCCGCCATCTTTAATTTCAATTCAAAACCAAAACGTAACGAAACAAGTGCCATTTTTAGGATTTCATTATTCGAGTCTGAACAACAAATATTTCTGTGAAACGATTCAACATTGAAGGAAAAGTGAAATTAATGTTTCTGTCATTGTTTTCAACAGGAAAAATAAATAAATAAAAGAAGTCGACAAATTTCTGATGAAAATGGAGGAGAAACAGGGCGATGTCTTTTAAGAGGAAGGTTTTTACTTCTCTTTCGTTTTTCTTTTGTGTGTAGTGCACAGAATAAAAGAACACTTGGAGCGTGTAGTCTGAAAGAACTCGCTCTTGCACAACGACGTCTCGCCATTGGAAGCCATTGATAGAAGCTCTGTTCCTGTTTAGACCCTTTTATTCAAATGCCTTGGACCGTTCTTTTCAACCAAAAAGAGAAAGAGAATCTGGACTTTTTCTTCTTCAAGGGGAATTTATTTTTGCTGCTGTTATTATTTCCAAGGGCGTCATTATAATATATCTGATTTATTCAATTCGCTTGAAAAATAATAATAAACAAAAATGGCTTTTTTGGGGGGGCGGTTTGATCAAAGAAATGGAAATGACGCAATCAGATTGAAGAAAACGTTTTTACTCGCCATTTATATTCTTATGAATTAGCGATGCAAAATTAAATTATCCTTTTTATTTAAGTTTAAACGACTTAAATGGCGTTCGTCTCGATTCCAAAGCCATCAAAACATCACATTTGAATATTGCTTTTAAAAATTCATGTTGGCGGGAATTTTGAACCCCCGATCGTCGAAAAGAGTGTTTTTTTTTTTTTGCTCTTAAAAACGAAAACAATTGAATGTCTTTCAAATGGAAGAGATAAAAAGTAGATTCTCAAGGAATAATCCGGTTGGAGGGCGGCAATAATGGTAGGAGGAATGTTATTCTACCTGTTTAGAGAAGAAAACCGTTCTTTTTAAAAAATAAGCCTTCCAGCTGGGATCAATGTCACGTATATATAGACATGTGCGTTCATATATACCCCTCTAGTTATGTGTCTTTTCCCAGAATTTTTATTATTATTATTTTTTTTTTTAATGTCCTTATATGATTTAGAACAGAATTAATCCGTGCCAGTCAACCAAGGGTGAGTGTGTCTCTCTGTTATTTTTATACACACCCTTTATTCTCTCCCCCCTTCTACAGTTTTGTGTGTATCTGCCACTTAGCATTCTCCATTTACGTGTCGCATGTTGATGACATTTGTTTAACGCCATTATTTAAAATAGGGGACGATTGATACAATAATTTCGGGGAAAAGAAAAAGTGAAAATTTTGAGTTGGTTTTCGTGCTAAATGGAAAGAAAATCAAAAGCTATTTACCAACACCACAAAGCATTATATGATGTACCACTCGGTCAACTGGAACAACAGCATTGTTGGCGGAGAATAAGAGCCGATAAGAGTTGAAGAGCTCATTCCTCTAAATATGATAAAGGAATCGTGACTTTTCATTTTTTCATTTTCCCTTTTTTTAAAAAAAAAAGGAACAGCACCGATGGAGAAAATGTATGGACAAAGAAGCTCTTTCTAACCATCTTATTATTTTGAAAAAAAAATTTTTCAATAGACTCTCCGCTAAATAGTTTTTTAAAAAACCCAACTTTTTAATATAATTTTTTTTAAATTTCATACTGAAAAAATTCACAAAGCAAAATAAGAAGATCGTGATTTCTACGTTGCAAGGTCTTCCCTGATGCAAAAGGGCGATAGAAATGGAAAATAAAAGGTTATATATATAGGCATATCTAATCCTATATAGTTTGCTCAGTATTTTATATCCCCCTCCCCCCTCCTCCTACTCCTCCATCCTCCTCCAAAATCCCCTCTACCGAAAAAAAAAAAAAAAGATTTAGAAAATTAGATGTACCGCCAACCGGACCATGTTGTTATAATGTTTTCAAGTTTTTTGGGCTTCAAAGAAAGGCAACTTGATTTTGGAACGAATTTTCCAACAGTTTAGTGGGTGCGCTCCAGTCGGTTGCACGCGTTCATCACCAACGTGGGGAAAGCTGTCGCTCTTTGTAAAAACAAAATTCGGAATAAACAGAAGCAACTCTTCACGTGATGTGGGCGTTCATGCACAGCACTGTCCGTCTTTTGCATCCCAACAAAAAGAAAAGGTAATATATACTACGTATCCACATTGTTTTATCTAAATTTGAATTGCGACAATGTGTGAAGGAAAAAAAACAAAAAAAAAAATGATGTGGGAATATAGTAGCCACGAAAAAAACAGAAGCCGTTGTTGTTGATCATCATCAAAATGTTTGCGTGAGCTGCGAAAAAAGGTCAAGTGCGTGAGTTCGATCGACGTGAAAAATCTGCCTTGAGATTGCGTATTTCGCCTGCGGCATAATCGTCCGTGAAAAACGCGACCGACAGCGCCAATTTTGAAAACATCCATTTCATATAAACAAAAAAAAAAAAAACTATTCCATAAAAATGATGAATTTATTATTAACAGGTAGAAAAAGAAAATGGACGGTTGGGTTCCTTGTCATTATGTTTCCCTTGATGGCTGTATATTTTTGTGACGTTCATCGGTCAGGTCTGAATGGAGTCATCTTATAGTCCCTCCCCCCACCCCCTGCTGCTTTACATCGACATTTTATAATGACCGTCATTAGATGACACAGACACGCTAATAGCAGCTCCCCCCTTAAAAAAAAAACATTTTTTACATTTTATATACACAAGACTCTTTTCGTCTTGAATCGATGGGGACTGAAAATGGAAACATTTTTTGTTTGGTTGAAATTGCCGCCATATAGCCGCTCCATTAATTACACGCACGTTGGCACGCAACTTATAACATCCTCTGAGAAACAAAGGGGGACCATCATCTCTTTGTGAAAGGAGAAAAAAACAAAACACTTAAAATATTTCAAGTGCTTTAACATCTCAATCGTGTTGATTGATTTTTAGAAATTTTACCCGCGAATCAAATATATATCTATGTCTATACAGAGTTCGTTGACACGTCCTTTGTTTTCATTTATTTCTTGTTAAGGGTAGTGATCTCGAACATTTTCGAAGAAGAAATTCCTTTTAATAAAAATCGTTAAAAAAAAAAGACGCCATTTAAATCTATACGCTTCAATAAATCCACACTGCGATCGTGAGAGAGATCGATAGTTTTTTGTTGCTGCTCTTATCTTTGGAAACATCCAACATGGTCTTGCCCATTGTATATGCAATCCAGTGAGATCGTGAACATTTGCTCGCGATATCAGGAGAGAGAAAGTGTCTAGCGGACATCATCATATAAGAGATGTCGTGTGGCATCCTGGGCGCCTTTATCTTGCACGAAAAACGCATTTCGTGCAACACATCCCCCCTTTTTTTTTTTTAAAGAAAAAGAAAGTAGTGAGGTCGACTCTTTGTTAGTTCACGAAAAATAAAACTATAATAGAAGGTATATATATGCTTATTGGGCGTGGCGGTGTTGTACTTTCACGACAGCCGTGATCCTCATTTGTTTCTTCCCGAAAGAGAAAGTGATGATGGGATGGTTTAATAATAGAGTTTGCAAGAGAAAATGTTTTTTGCCTAGTTATGTTTACAAATTTGTTTGTTTATTTTTATTTTTTTCATTGGAGAAATTATTTGTTTCATTTTTTTTTCCAATAACAAAAACATCGTCAACGATTCGTGAACAATGTGGGCTCCAAAAGCCTTTTGTTTTATTTGGGGTTGTTGCAAAAGGGGGGGGGGATAACAATTGGATTTCAGTTTTCCATTTTGTAGGTGTGTCTGTGTGTATATTGAAAGCGAAGCCGTGTGACGACCAAAATCTGTTCGAGTGTGTCGACAATATGCCCAATGACTCGACTATGACGTCATTTAACCATGCGACAATCCTCAACAATCACGAAAATAAAGAGAAGAAAGTTCGATACCCTTTTTTTTTTTCTTTTTAAACAAATCGATTCACATTTTTTGAAAACAAAATCTCCCGCCGTTATGGCGGGATAGACATGGGAGGATTTTTTTTAAATGTTTTTTCTTGAATCTAAAAGAATGGGCGGGATTTAGAATAATATTATTATTTTTTAAACGTAACTTGAAAAACTAACAAAGAAAAATTCAAAGTTTGCATCTATTATTATTGGAAAATAAAGAGAGAGAGAGAGACATGCGCAAACGCCCCAACCAAGAAAATTGCTATGTTGTGTGCATCTAATATATTTTTTTGCTGTATCGGGAATGATTAGAAAAAAAAAAGAAAAATTCGTGAGTCAGTCGATCACCGAAAAACGGGATTTCACGATTATTGCGGGCTTTCGAAATTTGAATATTTTCGTTGATCACTGTCAGCTTTTCTTGTTTATACAGAAACTGCATTAAAGTTAAGTTGACCCAATTTATTTTCCACGATGATCCGTTAACAATGAAACAAAGACAATTGATAATGATTCAGGAGAGATCAATTAATTTTCATTTCTTTCACGAATTCATGACTGGAACGTCAACATTAAAGTCACCACCACTTTCAATGTACATCACAAACCAAATTCTTTTTGATGTATTTAAATTGTTATCGATTTGATAAACGACGTGTCTTGCGGCGAGGTATACACCAGAAATTGTTTTCATTTTCCAATCAGCGATTGGCCATCGTGATGGCAGCAACAGCTGCCTCCTGTTGAAAAATAAAATATGGCGCTTCCTGATGATAAACCCGTTAGCTTTATGCAGATGAAAAGTTCCCTATTATAGTCCGTACTTTATTATTATGATTATAATATCACGAAGAAATATATATACAGCATATTTTTTTTTTTTTTTGGGGGGAGATCCGAACATTTGCTTATATTCAAATGAGCAGCCGAAAATAAAGCGCATTTTCCCTTCTGCACGTACAAGTTTTTTTTTGCGTTTGGAGGAATGACGGTCTCACGGTTTCCGATGGCTCTACCTGCTGCATTACACCAAATATAAACTAGCCGATAATTGACTATATCTCCAGGCTTCTTTCTTCCCCCCCTTTACTGCAACAAGAAAATTGAGGAAATAACCAAAAAAGGAAAGAAGACCTACCAATACCTTTTTTTTTTCGTTTCCTTGGGAGGGGGGGACTCATCAGCTGCTGAACGTCACCTTATATACAACACAACTTCTTCTTTCTTTAAAGAACCTGTATAGTAACGTATATCCGATATAAATTTATTCAGACACGTGGTGAAATAAAAAGGCCAACATTTTTTTCTGTTTTTTAGCCTCCACAATACGTCGTCTTTGCTTATGATATGTCCTCTGAAAGTTAGAAAAAAAGAAAAAATGAAGAGACAAAGAGCAATTTGAATGAGGGTGAAGAACATGTGCGAGCACCGGAAAAGCTACGACCCTTTCTTTTTAAAGCCGTGGGAGAGATATTTCGTCCTTATGTTTTTTTTTCTTCTTGTGTCTTATGTTTATATATCCTATCTCTCGTATTTTTTTTTTCAATGAAAAATGGATACCTGTCAAATGAAGGGAAAAAAAATGGAATTTCTCCAGGCATTCCTCTAGCGGCTTATATAAATTTGTTTCTTTGAGATCGAAAAACAATATTAGAATTCTCCCTTTTTGGCTATTGTACACACATGTCCGGAAATAAGATTTCGCTTGATAAAAATGCAAAAAAGAAAAAAAAAGGATAAATTGTTATCATATTCAAATTGTTTTCTTGGAATCGCAATCGTCCGTTATACTCGAATTTTGCTGATGAGTGAAGCAGATTAACGCAGCTATGCATTCCTCAGCATTTTCTTATGATTCGTAATGGAAAACGTTAAGGTTGACTTGCGTCAGAATTTAGAAAAAAGGAAAAAAGTTCAAAAATATCTTGAATTGAAACGTTGCCGATGTGTCAATCGGCCGTAATTCATTTGTCTTTAACAATCCCTTTCATTTGGCAATACTGTTTTTTGGGGGACGAATGAAGTAAAATGTGTGTGGGGTGGCGACACACCCTGTTCTATAACCTTGGCGTTATTTTGTGTGTGTGTGTGTGTGTCCACTAATTAAATTTCGTGATGTTTCGAAAGAAAAAGTTTTTTTTTCCCCAACTCGAATGCGATTTTTGAAAGACACGAAATTTATCACGGACGTTTACTCAGCCGACCGTGAATTTCTCAGTTTGATGAACGGCCGTGTGGTCGTCTAAAAATCACCTCCAAACCAAGTAAAAATAGAATGAACAAAAACATCTTTGTAATGCAATATAATCAGGGTCGGGAGGCATGTGCATATACAACACGTTTTAGAATGACATTAAACGTGCACACAATTCCCCAGGACTGTGTAATCCACAAAGATGGCCGTCGTCTGAATTACAGTCTTTTCAGCTCTTCACAGTTGAATGTAAATCCTTTCATTATCCATTCGAAAAAAAAACTCTGGCCATTTTTTTTTTAATCCTTGCGAAACATTCAGTTATTATTATTTAAAAAAAACAAAAACTGTGTTTTGTTTTCTTAGAAACTGGGAAGGTTCTAAAAATGAGTCAAGTCTTTTAGTAGGCCAGCTGATGGTCCAGGTGTTTTATATGGACTCTTGCCTAAAGCCTTTTTTTTTTCTTTCAATGTAACATTATCATATCCTACCCAAAACATGTCCATAATGTTGCTTCTTCTTTTTCTTTAATTTTTTTTTTTGTGAGGGGGTCTCCCACACGATCCACTTCCGTCACGACCATCCTGCCCCAAAAGAAAAGATCCACTAATGACTTGAAATCTTCTTTTTTATTTTGTCCCTCACACACAACGTCGTGTGAACGAATGAAAAAAAAGGGGGGGGGGACCTCCAAGATGACGAGGACATTCACAAAGCTCATTAAACTCCATTTTTTTTCTGTTCAAGATTTTTTTTTTTTTTGACCGCCGACAATGGCAACGTCTAGCAGACGCTTTTGGTGCGCGCGCCCGAAGGTGAAACCGCCATCTTGATTTTTACGAGTTCAAATAGACAAGTTCTCTGAGAAAAAGAACTTTTTTTTTTTCGGGGGAAGGGGACTCTAACTCTGTTCCCTCCCATATTTATCTCCCTCTTTTGAACCACCCATCGCCCGACTATTGCAAGTCAGTCGAGGCTCGGCCACCAAGACGAGCGGTAGTGGCGTTTCTTTGTCCAACTTTCTTTTCAATTCTTCGCCACTCGAGAAGTAACACAATTTTTATTTTTGTTTTCTATTTGAGAACAAAACAAAATTGAATCGATTGATTCAATTGTACATTTTTAAATATATACCAGTGATTTCTGTGTTGTGTGTTCAACGTGGTCGCCTCGTGGTCGTTGCTGTGCAGTGTGTGTGTGATGCCAAGTGTGTCTCTAGTGTGCATTTAAAATGATGGAATGCCATCATCAGATGCTTTTCAATTGTTAATCGACCGAGCTGAAACAAAAAAAGAATTCCACCATCTTAAAAAAATTAAGGCGAATTAGGTTTTTTTTAAATGCGGCGTCACGTTTGAAAAAAAAAATGGCGTCACATGAAGGCTAATGCATTTCAACCGAAAAGCTATTACTGCCCGCTTTTGTGTGAGTCTCTGAAAAAGCTGTGCGAGTCGCGCACAAATTTTCACGAATAAGTCGACGATGGGCGGGCCGGTCATTTGTTGAGGCGTTTTTTCCAGTTCATCAGTTGGAAACAGAAATTCATATTTTTCCGTTGCGAACTTCTCTGCACAAACAACACAAGTCAGGGACACGTGTGTGTGTGGGTCATTGTCACGTCATGGCGACGAAACGCGATCGCAAAACGGCCTTCCCTTTCATCAAGCCTAAGGGTAGCATCAAGAAAGATGTCCAACAATACAGGTGGGTCTATTTGATTCTGTTGTTGTTTTGATCTGATTAGGTTTCACCCCCCCTGGATTTTTGAATGAGGAAGACGTGACACGTCAACCCCAATCTCCTTTTTGTTTCTCTATTTCGATGCGTTAGGCTAGGGGAGGAATGTAAACCAGTTTTTCTTAATTTTCTTTTTGGATTTTCAAGAAAAACATCTTCAGTTTCCATGTTTTCCAATGCAACAAGTCGTGAAACATTATTTTCTTTTTGAGCGATTTCACATTGGAACACGTCCCATTTTTGTGTGCGTTTACTTTGGGGGGGGGGAAGGTTAAGCCCTCGTCCTATCAAATGATTTCGTTTCACTGTGAACCAGCAATCCAACAAATCTGAACAATCCCGCGTTTTTTTCCTCTCTCTTCTTCAGAAGAAGGCCCTGATCGGTCAATGACGTTCTGACCGAAAAAAGGTTTTAGTGTCCCCCTAGCGGCAATTCCCCTTAAAAAAAAAACCATTCATCTACTAAAAGTAAATAAAAATTCGTGATTGATGATTATTGTCTGCCCTACAGGGCATCAAACTCGCCTCTTTTTGTTGTTGTTGAAAGAATTCAAGTTGAAACCTGAAAAGTTCGGTGGGAAAAATAAATAAAAATGGCAGCGTTTCGACGCCGCCATTTTGTATCGTTTGCAGCAGAATCATCGCCCTTGAACCTCTCTGCTTCTTCTCTTTTGTTTCTTACTTTTGGCACAGACACACAAAAAAAGAGACTTTACACGTTTCACTTTTTTTTGTTTTGTTTGCACCCCCCCCCCTCCCCCTTGAGCGGTTTGTTGTTCGTGAACCGGTCGCGGTCTTTGTCCTCTTTCGATCGGTTGCGGCCGGATACGCTCCAATGAAAAGAGGGGACCGATGATAACCTTCAGGTTGATCTCAAAAAAAGAAAAAAAAAGTTCACAGCTCATTAATGGGGCTAATCAGCATCCACAACAATTTAAAGGGGTTGATTCCGAGCTTCCCGTCGTTAAATTCCCTACACATCGACCCATTTTCAGGGTTTTGTTTTTAACTTTATAAAACAATTAATTCTTTTTCATTTTCTTATTAAAGTAGGGATTTTTTTTTCAAAATGAAGATGTTGAGGATCTATTAGTTTCGCACGCTCTTGAAATTCCTTTTACCGACATTTTTGGTTTCTATGGTCCCAAAATATTTTCTTACCTCCCTGTTGTTTCGTTAAAAGGGTAGACACCCCCCTCTCATCTGTTTGAGTCTTTTTTTTTTAAACATAGCGGCAAATCTTTCTTTTTTTATGAGGTTATTAGAGAGGGGGGAAAGAAGCCGATGGCGGCAACCCCCTCCATTTTTTAATGAACAGATCTCTGGTTTTTTGTGTTCATCAATAACAACATTCCTGCGATTATTGCGTGGTGGTTGGGGTTTGAAAAAAGTCGGGTGGAATGGGGAGATTTTATAATAAATTAAATTTATCGCAAAGCGAAACCGAAATCGCAGACGGGTTTGAATCAAAGTAGATTTTAATTAACTTGCAGTTGCTAAAGGATTGCAAGACTAGAATGAAACTGGTCCAACAAGAACCTTGAGCTTGTGGCTTTGTCAATTAATCTTCTCTTTCGCGTTTTGGGTTGGGTCGGCATTTCTGCGAATTTTATGAAACTGTTGTCATTTTCTTTTGGTTTTGGCTATTTAGCGATGCAAATTTTAAATAAAACTGTCCGTTCACTTGCACTTTCAATGTCGAACCGTGAAAGATCAACAACCAAATAATTGAATCGATCTTTTGATTCAAGGATTTCGCGAGACGGTCAGGCGATGGGAAAATAATTTCCAGGGTTGCATTTGATGTAAACTATTTTTTAAACAATTTTATTTTGGCAGTTTTCACTTTCCGTTTTTTTTTCTACAAATGATCTTTGAAAAAAATGGACAGAGATTTTTTGTTCGTGATGTTGGGCGTGAAAGTCGGGAAATATAAAGTGAAAGTGCCTTAATGGGCTGGAAAAAAAAACAATTTATTTCAACCCCCTTGTAGGAAAACGTCTTGCCTCGATGACGTAATCAAATAAGTTATCCCCCTAAAAAAGTTCTTCTAGGGTCATATTGTGGTTTGAAAAAAACAAAAATCAAAAGAAATTCTTCTGTGGGTTTCTTTTTCTCGTTCGTGACCTTTTCGCCTTCTCCCGTTGATTGTCTTCCTCTCCTCCATTCCCTCTCTCTCTCCCACTTTTAACTTGTTCTTCTTCAACCTCTTTTCTCCCGCCTCACCACCATCCCCAAATGATGAATACGTACGTGTAGTTTGGCCGAGAGCATCATCCCGAAATATGCCCGCGGGCAAGGTGAAACGCTGCATACAACAAAGAAACCACCTCTCACGAACTCGGGAAATCTTCCGGCTCATCTACCCCCTCCGTTTCTCTCCGGATTTCTATGCAAAGAGAGAGAGAGAGAGAGTTGAATTTGTTTAGATGTAAATTTATTTTTTTAATTCAAATTTTCATGAAAGGAAAAAAAAAAGTGTGTAGGAAAAGAAAACATTAGTTTTGATTGCAAGAGTTTGGTTACGCGCTCAATTGAACACGTAAACGAGCGGGTAAAAACAAACGACGATAAGGGGGAAAAAAATGGGGCCGTAAAAATAATCCATTTGGAAAAACATGGAAGAATAAAAAATAAAGTCATCAAAAACAACAACAACAACAAACAAAAAAGATTAAAACAAACGTGGAATTGATATCTACACGACGATATCGAAATGTTTGATTTTTATTACGTTTTATTCTTTCTCTACTGCCCTTTAAATAAATAACCCCTGCGGCTAGTTTTGTGAGCCATCTTGTTTCCCCCTCTAAAATGGGGAGGATAACATTTTTGTTTCTAAAGGGTTAAAATAAAAGATCTACCTTTCCATATGTCCCTCCACTTGTGAATGCCCTCCGGCCCACGATTTAAAAATATCTGGCAATGCCTTCGTGTATTTGGGCAGGGGACATTGAAGAAAATTATGTATCGCACGACCTAAATACGAGTGTCTTTGACCATCACAGTTATTTTTTTTTTTTTACTTCAATTATTATTACGTTCGTCAAATGTTATGCAACATTTGAAAGACGCAGCTGTTTTGAGGTTGTTGATTTTCTTCCCGGGGTCTATTTTTGTTGTTGTTCGTTGTTCGTTGTGTTGGATGTATTTGTATTGTTAATAAGTCGGGGTGGAGACCAACGATCCATCACCGGCTCTTTGTGAACGTTTGATCGATTCTTACCCCCGACAAATATTTTTTTTTTCCTTCTACTTCTTTGAATAACATCCAGCCTTTTTAATTTATTTAGATTTTTTTTTCCTTTTAATTATATACATTTTTCTTTTCTCCGCCCTTGAAGAATTAAACGGCAGCTTTTCATGGTCCATTGAAATGAAAAAAGATTTTCTCCTTTTAATGTCCAGTCATGCGGAGGCCAATAGTTTCCAAGTATCTTCTTTAACAAAAGCGTTAAGAAATGTTCATGTCATCAGAGTGCAAGACTTGTCACCTTGTCAAGGACGTGCTGATCAGAATAGCGTGACAGGAGCAACAAACTATCATTTTTTTTTACCTGCTGGATAACTGGGCGTGATGATTTCTATTCAGAAGTTGAACCACCAACTCGAAGAGGATGACAAGCGTCGAAACAAAACGTTTTCCAAGGGCGTCCAATTTGCGTCGCTGGACAATTTTTTGATCGCATCTTTATTTCTTCCATCGAGTCCATCTGTCTCGATCATGTCTGAAAAAGAAATCTCCACCAAAATCCGGTTTGATGTTGTCTGGCTCATTTACGCGCGCACACAACAAAACCGGATATGTTTAAAGGGCGCGTCCCGCTTTTTTTTCTCGAATTATTGGAACCATTTTTTTTTTATGGGTGTATGTCCTTAATCGATCATGTTTTCTCCCTGAAAATTATCTTAATGGTGGGAGGTTCTTAATCGACACCACTGTTTTCCCTGAAGACTTTCCAGCCCCCATTTAAACCGGTTAACATTTTCGACAGGTAATTAGAAACAAACCCCGTTCCACCCTTTGAAGAAGAAGAAGAAGAAAAAAATTACTCGTTTGATTTGCCAATTTATTTTGTTCATTTTAAGGGGGGGGGGGACGTGTTCCAATTGTAGAAAAAAAAATCGTTTTAAAAACAAAATGTGGGGGGTTTAAATGCATCCCCTCATATAGACATCTCTTTAAATGCCCTGCGGCAAGGAAAAGAAAATATTTCTTTTGTAGGGTTAACCCCCTGAAACAAGAAAAAAAGAAAAATGTACATATAAGGTGAGGTTTTATCGTTCGTGATGGTATGGTCTTTCCCTTTTTCTTACCTGTGATGTTGGGCTGAGTTTGAATTAAAGAAAGGAAAAAAGAAACTGGATTTCACTTTCAGTCTGGGACTGTCTAGCAGACGGTCTTCTTTATCAAACTGATACTGTAAGAAGTCGATCACCTTAAATGGAAGTGGCCCTTTTTTAAAAAAAAAAGAAAAAGACAAGAAAGGTAATTTGAATTCCCCCCCCCCTTTTTTTAATTATTTAAATGGACACCAATGATCGACATTTTTGTTTTTCGAGCTGTCGTTTAAGGAAACTGTTTATTTCGAAAAGAAAAAGCAGGACGGAACAAATCAGTAACAATTAAAAGGTCCGACCTGCTTCTTCGTCTTCGTGCGTCCATGACGTAATGAGCCAATTATCAGGATAATGGCTCTTTATGTGGGGCTCTTTTAGGTCCTACCTGTTGAGACCAAAAGACGCCAACAAAAAAATATCCTATCCAATAAATTAAAATGGATATCCGAAATTATGTCGTGATTTATAGACGTACACGTCGAAAAAGAGATTCGTGATTCCCGTGTCACGCAGTCATCGTGAGCGTATCCAAGACCCGTTAGATTTTTCTTTAAAAAAAAAACAAAAAGAAAAAACAGATTTAATAATTATAGTGAGCTGATGACTTTTGCTTTAATGAGGAATTACTCTTTGTGGCCTGGGCGAGTTATTATTGCTCACGCCAACACCTGGGCCATTTCCCCCTATCGGCTTCGTTTTGGGCTACTTATGCAAAACTAAGAAGGAAAATCATACGGTGACCCCCTTTTATGTTTTTGCCCTTTTGGTCTCAGATTCATCATCTTCCTACTTCTTTTATTCACGTGTTTTTTTTTTCTTCTTCTTTCGAAATGTCCGAGGTGTAACACCAGGGGGCATTCCCAACCACGAAAATTTTTTTTTCTTTTTCTTTCAGAAATTTTGGGTGTGGAAATGAATTGAATTTGTGGCTCGCAATTTATAGTCATCATCATTCATCATTATCACCCATTTTTCATTTTCCTCTTCTAGAGGTCGTCACCAGCGAATTTGTATTTTTCTTTGAAAGTTCACGGTTCGAGTCAATGGCGTGTGTGTGTTTTTTGTTAATCGCATCACGGTGATATTGGTTGCGTTTTTGTTTTTGTTTGTATTCTTCCGCACGATTTTTCGTGAAATGGCGTGACGCACCATTTATCGGAGGAAAGGGCGCGTTTTTTGTTTTTTAAAATACGAATTTTAATATGTAGAGCGATCCTTTTTTCTACTTGAAAAAAAAAAAGTTGGAAGAAATCCACATTTTTGACCGCCCCTATAGCTGATATGCAAATCAGGTTATGCTAATTTAACAGGAAAAATGTGTGTCAAAAATTTTTTTAAATAAAAAAATAAAAAGGGACAATGCGGGAATTATAGATTTCTATTCGAAAAGAGAGGCTCGAATGAGGATGAACTTCCCTTCACCGAAACTCAGATAACAGCTCACTTAATCTATTATTCTTATATATATATATTTTTTAATGGCTTCTTCTTAATGCGATTCTAATGAGATCCACAACCATTTTTTTTTTCTTTAAAAAAATAAAAAGAGGAGAATGGAATTTTGATTTCTTGAAGAGAAAGGAAAATGTTCTTTGCCTCGCCCATTCTCTCTTTTGTGTGTGTGTGTGTGTGTGTGTGTGTGTGTGTGAATGAATTTCACAAGTTGGAAGGAGAGTAATTAAGTCTAAACACGTGACCGTTTTTAGTGTCACGCTTAGCAAAAATAGAATGGGATTTTGTTGAATTCATTTCTTAAGTATTTACAATGCGGTGAAATGTTCTCAATACAATTCAGAGTTTTAACTCAATTTGTTTCGTTTTGTTGTTTTCTCCTCCCTCGCAAAAAAATAGGAAAGCGGTGATGAGCCAAAATGGCGACGATGCAGAAATCCGCGACGCCATGGTTAATCCGGTCCAGCGACGCGAATCGTCTGCTGCCCGCTTCCTCAAGCACTTCCGACCGGATCGCAACAATCCGGCCTACCACAGCGAGGGGAAAGGTTTGCGCAAGAGACGCAATTGGGCATCGGAGCGTCAGTTGACGACCCATTCGGACAATCCGGTTGCCGGATCGGCTTCGTCGGCCAACGATGCGGCCACAGATCAACAACGGCCAGTGGCCAATGCCAACGCTCCCCAAAGGAGTCACAGTTTCAGTGAACCGGATGCTTCGGGCGTGGTGGTCGCAGCAGCCCGCACCTCTTTTAAAGAAGCTTCCGGCATGCGGGAATCGTTCCGCTGGCGTTTCAGCAGCAAATCGTCGAAATCATCTTCATCGTCGTCCGAACAGTCGCCAAAAGGTGGCGACACGTGCAAGCCAGCCAACACGGAAACACCGCAGGCGACTTTAATGAGAAGCACTTCGACGCCATCTAGCGGTGGCAATAGCAACGACACTGTTCTTTCGGAAACGACGTTTCCGTGCAATAATAACCCGCCGGCGGCAGGCAACAATTGGAGCCAACTCCATCACCTCCCTGGCGGCCATTTCAATAACAAAAGCCCTTCCAAGAAACCACCGCCGACTACAATGCACGATTCAAGCGGCACGGTCGTTGATGGCCGCTCGTCTGGCGTTCAAGTCCAGTTGCAACAGGATCATTTGGCCGGCCATCAGGCCAGCAGCCCGTCTGAGCCGATCTACAGTAACGGCAAGGCTCAGCCAACGACAGCGGCCAGTCGAGTGAGTTATTACGCGTCGGCGGGAGGAGGTGCCGATGCCGATTACGTCAACTATGAAATGTTTGCGTCGCATCAGTTTAGCGGCAGTTGGTCGGGCCATCAGAAACAGCTGGAACCGGACCTCATCCGCAATTTGCCCTATCAGCAACAACAGTGCGCGTCGACGGTAGCGACCCCCGTCCACTCGAACGGCCCATCGAAACAACACGGCAACAACGCGCCTTTCATCACCAACCCATCGCCTCATCGCCATAGCAACCGCGTTCATCCCGGCAGGTAAAAATCAAAATAAAATATCTTTTTTTTATTTTTTTATTTTATGCTAAGAGTAAAGTAAAAATAAAAAATGTTAGTTTTTCGATGAAAAAACAAAATATATGTGAAGGCCCACATGCGAGTGAAAAGGAATTCGGTTTCTGTTTCTCAAGAGCTACTTGATAAATGAGGGTCTTGTTTTGTTTGGTTGTTTCCAAGATTTTTCAAGTGGATTGAGAAATGTCGGTATGCGAAAAGCGAAAAAAACAAAAAACAAATTCAAATAGTAAACTTAAAACTATCCTTTAATGTACGTTTAAAACCTTTTGATAAGGTTACACTCAATGACGGAGGGGAGAATGGATAAATTTGCAATTCAAATTTGGTTTCTTTTGTTTCCCAAACGAATATCTTTTGGTATAAAATCCCTGGAAGAAAAGAAAAAAACAAAAAACAAGCGAAAGCCACGAAGAGACGGGGTAGGCGGACATTGCTCGTATAATGAACTCTTATCATATGCAGATGACGCCGAGTCTCGCAACCCAAAACACAAAAGAATTTCCCCCAAAACAAAACAAAATTAAAGAGAAATAGAAGGACCACCTTCATCAAGTCACGATTGGTCAATTGCGCACGCACGAAATTAGCTCATTTTTGTTTGGTTTAAAGGAGAAAATAAGGTCCTTTGTGGTACGTGTCACTTGTGGGTGATGATTCATTGACGTTTGTTTTTTTCTAAACACACACACACACACCCGTATGTGTTATGACGTCATGCATCTTGTACGTGTTTTTTGGGCTTGTTTGCATTTTTTTTTGCCCCCCTGAAAATGTCGTCGTGTGTTCAAATATTGATCCGGATCCTGACGTCATTGCTTATCTTTTATTTTTATTTCAAGCGATAATTTTCAAAAGAATTTCAAAGATTTTATTCGCATACGTTTTGCGATTGTTTCATTCAAATGAAGGGACGTACTTTTTCGCCTAACTCGAAGCTTTTTTATTTTCATTTTTATTAATAAATTCCTGTTCATTTCAAGCTTGTGAACGTACTGTTGTTAGTAACACAAAATTAAACGAACAATCTTTTTTTGGGCAGTGCTTCAACTGTCGTCGTTAAACTCTTTTTTTTCTTCTTTCGAGTCGAAAGATTTATGAGACGGGCCACGTTTAGATCCTCCCTCAGTTCTTCTAGATTCCTGCCAGCCCTTGGCCCAGCAACGTGACACGATCACGACATAACGTATAAAAAAAAATTAAAGGGAAAATAGAAAATATTTCTGGATATTAAAAAAATGGCGCGTAAATGATTTTTCAAGCTGATTTGAAAGGATAGAGAGAGAGAAAAAAAAAGAAAGTCACACACACACACACACGTAGTGAACAAATCAGCTGTGATGATCAGTAGCGATAAGTTGTGTAAACTTGTCCACTTCTTTACGGGAGAGAGAGAGAAAAGACATTAGATCTTGATTCAGGGTGCTAAAGGCAATAAATTGTGATTCACATCTTTCCCCCACTTTTCTTTCGTTTCTCATTTGCTTTTTGAGTTTGTCCTTTTTTTTTGTGTGTGTTCAACTGTTGCGTATGCATTTGACGGAATCGAAAAGAAGTAAAACGAAATCGAGAACAGAATGCCCTCGAAGGAAACGCACAGAAATGATTGCGCGCGTGCGCGCTCTCGCAATGGGTGGTGGCTTCGATTTGTTCAAACTTTGCCCTCATTGGTCGCCCTCTTTAATCAAAGAGGATGGGTCAACCAATCAACATTGTCTTCATCGATTCGTCCATTATTTTTTTCCGGTTAATTTCATCATTTTTTTATATCCAATTTTTCAAACAAAATTTGATACAAATTTTAACGTGTTCGAATGGCTAAAGCAAAGTTGCCGTTCGTTTCGGAAAAGGGGGGATTGCCGATAGCAGAGGGAGGAACTCCCCACCCCCCCCCACAAGCTTAAAGCATCGGACGACCTTGTGTGTCCAGTCTGGTGAAGCCTCGAGGCTTTTTATTTCTCCTCTTCTTCTTCTTCCTCTTCTTTTTAATTCTTTTCCTTTCCCAGTGTGTGTATACATATGTATATTATTATGGCCTCCTCTCTCTCTCTCTCTCTTTGATATTCAAAGACCCCTCGGGGTTCTCTTCCTTCTCCCCGCCAAACAGCGTTGGCTCTCGGTGCTCAGGGTTTTTGTGGTGGTTCGTTTTTCTACTCAGTTCTTAGTTGACCACGAGGACGGCCACATCGCGGCCATCTCCGACGTCCAATCAAATTTCTTGTTTTGTTTTCGTTTGTTTTGTTAACAATTACATTTAATGGCATTCGTATAATGTCGTCTGCATTGCGTGAATAGTGAAAAAAAAAAACGTGATTGGTTGAATTCGTTGTGACGTGCGAAACTCGGGATTTGTTTTCGTTTGATCGTCATTTGTTTTCTCTCCTTCTCTGCTTTGAAGAGGGGAGAGATGACCTTCGTGTTTTCAATCATGACACCAGCCCATTAGGTGAGTTGTTATTTTTGATTTGATTGAAATGTGTTCAATGTTTTTTATTTAAGGGAGGGGGGGAAGGACGTGTCTCGACTTGCCGGGATGCCCATTGGCGAAGAACCTTTTGGTTTTTTCAACAAGACATGAAATTCCACTCGAAATGATTAAATACTTACCACGAACACAAGTTGCCAATTCACGCGGGATGGGTCGTGACTCAACAGAAATTGTCAATTTTCTTTTGAAAAACGAAAAGTGTGTACCGACCAATCAGATTTGTTCTAATCAAATTCAAAAAAAAAAAAAAATATCAGGGTCATCAGGTCATATTTTGTAGAGAACCCGGGGGCACTTAACTTTGATTGAAATTTAAAAAAGGGGGGGGGGGATCATTAACCGTCACCAAGTCTGTAAAAAAAAAAATGGCATCGTCTTCTTTCCTTTTAGATAAAAAAAAAATGTAGAGCGGTGACCTTTGACTGTTTTTGTTCCGGATCTTCTTCTGTCATTGGCCTTTTTTTCTTTTGGAATACGACAGAGGACACTTTTCGTTGATTGGTCATAAAAGAAAACATCATATTTTGAGGGAAGGGGGCAGTGTTGTGTGTTGTCTTTGTGATCTCTGAGGGAGGATGGCCTCTCCCTTGCAGATGGCACATATCACCTGGTGTGTGTGCGCGAGAGAGAGAAGGAAAAGGTGAGAGAAAGAAATGGAAATGATGAAAACCTGGAAGAAAAGAAGAGAGACATCCCCTCCCCCCCTTCTCTCGCATTATTTATAGAAAGAGGAAAATGTGGAATTCCTCCAGGGTTTTTCTTTTTTCAGTGTGTACACACTGAAGAATATTTTGAAAGTTGAGGGTGCTGCCACACTCCTATTCAATTTTCAATACCAGTTTAAATATTTTTTTAAAAAATGGCCCCTTTTCTTTACACACACACACACACACAAAGTAATGTTTTGATTTTTGCCAATGAAAACATTTGGGAGGAGTTGCAAGTGTTTGTTCCATGACCCTTTTTCAGCGTGTCATCAAAGAATCTGTGGCCACGTCTCGCAACGGTTCTTTTCCACCCCTCCAACCGCGCGTGTGTGTGGCCATCTTTCCCGATTCAAATTGGCGGGGGAGTGGCTACGAACTTTTGTAACCTCTCGAGATCACGTTTTTTTTTTGTGTGATGTTGTTGTTGGTCATTCAACTTTTTTCTTGTTCCGCCGAATGATTCCATTGTTTTTCTCATCTGGTTCCAACGTGCAACGAAAACAACATGGTGTTATACATTTGTCTTTTCTTGCGCCTCTTGTTTGAGAGGCTATGCCCATTTTTGGAGCTTCGTGACCCCCAGCATCTGTTCCAAAAGGATACGGAACAGACATTGACCCATTTTTTTTTGTGTGAGTTTTTAAAGTCATTAAACAAAACAAGAATCTTGGCAAATGGCGTCATCTATGGACGTTTACGATTATTACTACACGTGTTTACTCTTTATTTCTCTTGTGTTGCAAGTGTCGTGATGATTCGTTCCAGTTTGTTAAGCGAGGAGAGAACGGCCACGGTACGCACGAAAACAAAACAAATCGGCTTGATGCAGAGTTCCTCTTTTAATGAAACGTTATTGCTCCGCCATTTTTTTATCTCTTTGGTAAACATAAAAACATTGGCACAGCTCAAATTCCTGGATTTCAAATTTGCATTTTTTTAAATTTGGCGGGCGCTAATTTTTAAAAATAAAGAGAAATCACGAAAAGTGCAAGTCGATCTACATTTGAGGACGTGATCGTTGGTCATTCAAAATGGACGTTTTGGTTCCGCGAAACGAGTTTACAAAGGGCAAGTGGGTGGGTACCGTACCCGCTACGTGGTTGCAACTCTCGATTAAAAAGTCAAATAAAAGGATGAAACGAAGACGAGGTTTCTCAAAGAATGGAACGACATCGTGAAAAAAAAAAAGGGAATTGTGCCTTGGGCGTGATTTTTGTCTTTCTCTGTTTTTATATTCACGAAGCAAAACGAAAAATGGATAACCTTCATTTTTGGGTTTTTTTCACCACTAGACACACACAAAGAGAAAACATAAGACACAAGAAATGTTTCAACTTAACGGAAAGATCGTTAAAAAAAAAAAGTTTTTTTGAAATAAATCGCTGCTGGACTGCCCAGCAGGAGGAAGTGCAATGCACGCCGTTGAACCACTACTAAGCAAACTAATTGTGTAAAGTGGTGGTCGTGTTTCTTTTTCGGTTAGACTAGTGGAAAAATTGAAGGGGGGGTTTCTTGAATGTCCACCTTCTTCCGGCCCCCCTCCTTCCTTACTCGCATTTCAGAGGTATGTCGGACTTCCTTGAAGAACAGTACCATTATTTTGAAAGTAGTAAAAGTCCTTCAATTTTATTTTTTTTCCTTGGCCGATCCGATTTCCGGGCGGAATTATTTTTGGTGTGTGTGTATTTAAAAATGGCGCCAGACCACACGGACTTTAGTTTAAAAAAAAAAAAGGGAAATGTCGTTGTTGAATGATTGCGCAATAGTGTAATCGAATATGGATGGGAGAAGCTCAGCTCACGTTCCAGTAGAGCAAAAAAGAAGAGGAGCTAATATTTCAAATGCTATGCGTTTTTCTTTGTTGGGCGCAGCTGGAAATCACCGGCAGATGGACAGTTTGCGGTGCCATTAGAACGCTACCTGGTGTAATAGAAAAGAAGATAAAATAAGAGGGTCGTATCTGGTCGCACCTGGTGTCGTCTGCTGAATTTTCCAACCAGAAGTCGAAAGAAATTAGCATTTCCGTGAAACGTGGCGTCCACCTTTCCGACCTTGATCGAAAAAGAAATTATAATTTTTTTTTTTTCACGTCGTCATCATTTTTTTGATGATTGTGATGATGATAACAAACCAGAATGGACGAAGGCATTTTGTGGATGAATTACGCCGCCGGTTGCGCAACGTCCAGACAACGCCCAACAAAGAAAAATCTTGTTGTTTCATCCAATTTAAATTGGAACCCCCCCCCCTCTCTCTATCCTTATCTCCTTATGTGCCCTTAAACATTCGCTAATAGCGATCTCCACTCGTTTTTTTCTTTTCTTTTTATTATTTGGCGGTGTCCAGGTGGACTGGACTCGTGATGCTTGAAATTATCAATGACGTTAGCAAAATATAAAGACAAGACAATAAGTCCCCCCGAGGCTAAACAAAATGGCGTCCCAAAGAAAATTCAATCTGTTTATAGATGTAATCTAAAACTGGCCAAACAAAAATGCCCAATCTAAATTTTTATTAATAAAAAAATCTGCTATCGTTACAGCAGCGGATCGACGGAAGTCCAGCCCGGATTGCGCTGCAAGGATTCGCCGTATCCAGCTGGATTGACACCTGGACGTCCTGGGATGCAGAGATGCCCAGCCGGCGGATCGATCGCTGTACTCTCCGATCTCGCCAACCGCCAATAGTTACGTCAACATGCAACACTTTCCGGCTGCTTCCGGCGGCGGCGGCGGCAACAACACCACTGGGCCCGGTTACGTGCCTTACTCGAGGCCTCCGGCTCCGTTGCCCGAGGCGGCCATGTTGGTAGAAGACCAACAGCAACAACATTATCCAGTCAGTCCGATGCAGAGCTTGTCCGTGTCGTCGCCTTCGTGGCAATGGCCCGACACTAGCGCCTCTAGTTCGTCTTTGGCCGCGGCCCAGGCGCAAGCAGACGACGAGGAGACTCACTACGCCTCGCAGCTGCGCTCGTCGATGGCCGCCCTCCTGCACGGCCACATCCGCCAATCGTCGACGGCCTCGAACGCCTCCTCCACCTTCTCGTCCTACTCTGACGAATTCCGCTCGCCCACCGATGCGTCCGCCGCAGGGGTAGGCAATTTGGGCATTCCATCGGCGTCTGCGGCGGCCAATTGCGCCATCAGTCGTTACGCGTCCAACAATCCGCCAGCGTGCGAGTCCGGCTACGAGACGTATGCCGATGTCGGCGGATGCTATGGCAGTTATCATAACAACGCAGTCAATCCGGCCATGTTAGCGGCCGCCGCCAATCCGTCGAGTTCGCCGCCTCCTCCGCTCCCGCCAGTACGTGACGCTTCCAGCTTGAAGTACGTCAAATACGGGCCGGGCCACGAGAAGCACCCGTCGTGGCCGATGGCCAACAACAGCGGCATGACGACGGCCAACAATCAGCAAGCCGGTCCGCAACAGGCCGGAAGTCAGCGGAGTAAATCGTGGACGGAGCAAACGGATTACCCGAAGGAACCGGCCGCCTCGTACGCTCGTCCGCTGCCATCCGTCCGACCGGCCTACAGTCAGCAACTCAAGACGGTCATGGAGAATTGCGAGCGCATCCCGCCCGAAGTGTATCAAGCCACGGCGGCCGGAAGCGATCACCACATGATGGAGCCTCGTGCCGGCTACATCCTGCCGTCGTACGACTGCGACGGGCGCAACATCGACGACAAGGACTACACGATCCCTTCGCCTCCCGAACGCGACATCAGCGGCCCCCGCTTGACCCTGTACAACGCGGCCAACGGCAACAGCGCGGCCGCTGGGGGGACGGACAGGCCCGGATCGACTTCGGACGGATCGGCCGGAGGCGATTACGCCAAATACGACGACATCCAGCAGTACTCGCATTCCGAGGGCTATTCCAGCTACGTCCCGTCCGAGTCGAGTTACGTCAGCGTGAGCGGAACGCCCCTGCTGGATCAATTGCGGCGTTGCGACAGTGACGACCGCAGCCACGAGAGCAGAGGGGCAGGAGCCGGAGCTCAGGTCGGAGCCTTTAAAGACGCGCAGCAGAGCGGCGGAAGGGATTCCGTCTCGACTGTGGTGACGCACAGCAGTTCGAGCAACAGCTCGAACGAGACGCTGCGCTGGCACGGCTCGTACAGTGATATTAGCGTCCTCTCCGGCCGTTCGGGTGTCCAGCATCAGAGCGAAGCGGCCGCTGCGGCCGCCCTTGTCGTCCACAGCGCCAAAGTGCAGGCGCCGCAGCGGCACAATTCAGAGAGCGTCCTCTACTACGAGCAGACGGCCGGTGCCGTCGCCGGACCCGCCACCCCGCCCGCCTGTCCGGCAACGTCGGCCAAAACGATCAACCGCATGGGCGGATGGAGTCAGCGTGTGGAGCGCAAGAATCAGTGGAACGCGGTGCAATCGAGTTGTAAACAAGCGTCGGCCGCTCTGCCCGAAGAATCTTCCGTTTCGTCGACGTGTCTCACATCCGCACCGGATGGAATTCCGGCCACGCTTTCCGTTGCCGAGAGAATCCATCAGCTGGAATGGCAGTCGCGTTCCGTTCCCAATTTATCGAAAGGGATGGATTCTCCGCAACGCCCCGCCTGCCAACCCGGGGCACCCGGTGGGGCGCCTACCCGCCCGACTGGCCTTGCGCTTTTAACCAATAGCTGTGATCCGCTTTCTCCATCTACCGGAGGCAGCCGGAGTAGCAGCAGCAGCAGCAGCAGCAGTTCGAGTTCAAGTTCGAGTAGTTGTAGTGCCGTCGGCGTTGCGTCTCCCGATAAGGACGTCAGTGATCCGCTGCGCAAGTACACGTACCTCGATCCGGATAAGCGGATGCGTGTGGCCGATCCCACTTTGAAAGCCATTCAGAAACAAGCGCTCTTGTCCTACTACGAACGACACGCCGGCCGTTCCAGCAACGCATCCAAGTCTCCACCGCCGCCAGCTCTGCCCAGGACCATGGCCTCCGCTTCCGTTTCGCCAACACATCCGGCCAAGGTAAAAAAAAACATGGAATTTATTTAAAAAAAACTACGATGCGGATCGATGTCTTTTTAAGCCTTTGTTTGCCCGGCCAATCAAAGCCGTCGACTTTGTGTCGTGATCGTGCAGTTTCGGGACTTGGAGACAGAGGGGTCATGCACCCCGTTCTTTTTAGCTCGCGTGATTTTTTTGGTTACGACTGCGTATACGTACAGGGACCACCCTTTTGCTTTTGGGAGACTTTTTTGTTGTTGTGGAGACGGCCAAGAAAAATCTATAATTAGCGAATGGCCCCATTCCTTAGTTTTTATTCTTTCCCATTCCGTCAACGTTCCCTGAGGCGCTTTTTCCTCGATCATTTGGCGAGTTGACGTTGTTCAATCACGGCGTGCGTTCTCCTTTACTCCACTTTTCGAAGCAGTTCAGTTTATTTGTTTGCGTCTTTCGGCCGTGTATTTGTATTTATTTGGTTGATACGGACATGGTGAACGGATGGCGTTCCTGGTGGACGGCCATCCGATCGCCCATCAGCTGGCTGGTCCGTCAGTGCCACCACTACCTCATCAACAGCCAAAGCTTCTATCGCAGATTCGTGAGTGTCTAGTTAATAAATTAACGGCTGGCCAGTTAGGAAAGGAAGAGAAAGTTCGTTTAATAGAAAAATACGTAACGTCCTTGAAATCCAAGCAGTAGCTCTTTTTTTTTCTTCTTTTGTTTGCCTCTCTTCTTGCATTGTGTCTATAGAATTACGTTTTCCTTCTGTATTTTTGTTTAATGGTTTAAAAGAAACTTGGAAGAAGTAGGCAAACAACAATGGCTCGTTGCGAGGTGTCCAATCTAGTCGTTGATCAACAGGTCCTTTGCTCCCAAGTCCAAGGTTGAACACCCCCGAGGAACGTGGAGCTTTCCTCGTAGTGATTCTTTATGGAAATAACTGAGAGGCAGAGCAAGGGAACAAGATTATTATGAGTTTTGGCATGCAGAGAGATTCTGTTGATGGGGTTTCTTTTCTTTTTTGGATATTTCTCAAGTTCTTGGATTAGTCGCAGTTGAAACCGTCCACCAGGGTGTGTCAGGCAACACAAGATTTTTGCTCGTTGAGCCATGTGTGTAAAAAAAACACATGCGAAAAGTCACAAGCCTTTTTGCATTTTTCTTGCTTCAGTCTCTTGGCAACGGTCCAAGTTATGCAGAAAACCGGTCAAACTGGCAAAGCAGAAATGTGGCAGACTGCTGCACGAGTCCTCCTTCCAATTGCATAGCTCATCAGTCTTCATCTCTTCGAAGTCTGCACATGTCAAATTATTCCATTTGAAAAGTCCCTATTAAAGCAAGCATTGTCCCGAATAAGTATTCCTCCACTTGACACATATTTTCTGTTTGTGTTCCCATTCATTTTTGTGTGTGTGTGGGTCGTTGTTGTCTTCCTTTTTTATGTTTCAGTTTTTATCCTCTCTTTTCCCCAGTACTTGGGAGTTTTTGTGATGGATTAGCTGACAATTCAAAGAAGATAATGACTTACTTTTTTTTTCTTCTTCTTTCCATGTTTTATCTCATCATCTAGAATGACGTCCAACCAGCTGGGAGCGTCAACAATTCTTCAAACTCGTCCGAACTTGTTTGGTAAGCATCAATGCAAATATTTTTATTTCGCCTTCTTTCTCTTTTTCTTTTTTTATTTGTTGTTGTTCTAATCTAATGAAATCAAAGCAACGTTTGGCAGTGATTTTTTTGTTTTTAAGAGAGATGACGAATTGTTTTGGTTTTGCAAACGAAGAATAATGATGTGGTTCCGTTAGTTGTGTTCAGATGGCGTTGATAACCCCCCGGCTCGTTTGAACAAAAGCTTGCACAGCGAGATATTTTTCTAAAAGGAAGAATTAAATTAAATGGTCTGAGTTGGTTTTCAAATTCGAAATTCCAGCGTGTCGTGAGAACCTCCCGGTCTGAGACATTTTCAACGTTCTCCTCCTCCTATTGTTGTAACTTATGAAGAGATGACTGGACGTGTCTGAAAGTGACTGACGCGTTTCTTTCTTTAAATTCCTCCGTTTGCTTTTCATAATTCCACGGTCTGTTGGTTTAAAAAAACTAAACTAAACTAAACGACCTCAAAAAGTCGAGAAGAAAAGTTTGAAATGTCACTTTTTTTTTTTTCGGTTGTTGTTTCTGAAAAAAGTTGAAGAGTCTCGGGTTTCGAATATGATTACAAACAACCGTTTCGAAAGCCAGCCGTCATTTGAAGCCTCTAAATTTTCTTTCTTCCTTTTTCCCAACCGGATCCCCCGTCCCGACTTTAGAGCGAAATATATTTAATTTTTCTCTCCCATTTTCTACGCTTTTCTTTCCTTGTTGTAAGAGAATTCGGGAAGAAAAGAAAGAGAGAGACAGAGAGAAAACGGATAGCGTAAGTAATCAGATTCCGCACGGTTGGTACGGGGGAAAAAAAACGTACGTTCGGGTAGTTTACTAATCGCGTCTTCTTTAGCGATCCTTGTGTTTGGTGGGTCTCCCCGATAACGATGTCAAAATCTCGTTATCATATACATACCCCTCACATGTTTTGTTTCGTGTTTGAACGATAAAGGAAGATGTCGGTTTGTCTTTCACAAAAAAACGAAAAAAATTAGGGGAATAATTTCATTTTCACGCACAGCTGCTGTCTTGAACGTCTCACTTGAAAAGCCTCGTTCCAAATACCTGGACACAGCATTTTAAAAAAGATTTCTTCGCCTTTCACCATTTTCGGTGTGCGTCACCCTCCCAGTTTGTTTGATGATTAAATCTACACACACACACACACACACACGTATACACAGAGAATCAACTGTGTATGTGGTCACGACCCATCCGGTCTTTCACGCCCCTCCCCCCCGTCGGAATGAACGCATCTGTTTTTCATTCACGTTTTTTTTTCTTCTTCTTTGCCAAATGCGCGTGGGATTTTTCGGACGAACGAATTATTAATTTTTGTTTTTCAATATTTTCTTTTGACCCTTTTTATATTTTAAGGAATTTGAAGAATAAATTTTTTAAAAAAAAAGAGAGGGGGGTGGGGAACCTTGAGGTGTTTCATCACTTT